>NC_056459.1:10535860-10850860 GCF_018296145.1 Oncorhynchus tshawytscha
GTTCAACAAACCCCATGGTTCAGTACCTATTGCGGTTTTGGGGTCACAGTTCGGTTTCAGTACAGCGGGAAAATGAAATGCCAACAGTTACTGTAGTTCATTTTTGTTTATTTAAGAAAATACAAAGTGTTGGTATTTCTGATTCCATATATGATCATGAATCATATAATGCCTGATGAGAGCTCAATCAGGAATTCGAACACTTTGTATTGTGTTCACAGACATTGTGTCGGCCTATGCTTTAATGTTTTCTTACAGAGAAAAACATGCTCACTTGTGTAACTCTCATAAAGGTGAGGTGTCTGTAGCACTCTACTTTTTTGGGCGTTTCCCTCTTCCTCCGGTGGTAGGAATACTAGGGTGATGTATCCGTAAATGTGTCAACATGTTTGAGGCATCAGGTAGCTGCGTAGGTTGTTCTGGTTGAGCAATGCCAACATACTGTCCACTGCCATTGTAATCTACTGAAAAGTCAAACATTTCCCAAATTTGAGATTTAAATGATGGAGAATCCTTCTGGTTAATCAACCCCACCACTCACCATCGTACAGAACTAGTTCCAGACAGCGCCTCACAAAAGGACAGCTTGAAATGTGGCAATTAAGATTATAATTTGGATTGCAACGTGGGCATAGTAGAGGTGTTGACGGTTTCAACAGACGCGAAATTCCGAGATCCGACCCAGGACTCGAGCAGGTCCGAATGTCCTAAATTCAGACTTTTGTCTCGGACTCGGGTCGGGTCTGATATAACTGTAACGGGTCTCGGGTATGTGCAATTAAAATGTATTTACCGACTGGACCAATTGCAACTCGATAAAACGTATATAGCTTACGTCCAGCTGAAACTGGTTCTGGCTGCTCGCCTGCTGCTGAGGAGAGAGAGAGTGAGAGAGAGAGCGAGAGAGAGAGAGAGAGAGAGAGAGATAGTGAGAGAGAGAGCGAGAGAGTAAAAAGAGTATTGGCCTAGGCTACTTTTGATTGCGAAGACGTTTTTCCTTGAAATAAAATGAAAGTTAGAGGAGAAAGAGTATAGTGAAAAGAAGCCGACAAGGGGATTTTTTTTATATTGCTACTGCAGGCCTATGAAGGCATTGTGCACCGGCACTCCAAACGAATCTGATAGTTGAACTTGAGGTGAGGAAGAATGTTTTAGGCCTACCAGAGTTACTGTAACGGCTTTCTTCCTGGGAAGGAGAGGCGGACCAAAAGGCAGCGTGGTTAGAGTTCATGTTATTTTAATAAAGTAACTCAACATGAACAGAATGCAAAACAATAAATGTGAAAACCGAACACAGTCTTATCTGGTGCATAGACACAAGGACAAGAAACAATCACCCACAAAACCCAACACAAAACAGGCTACCTAAATATGGTTCCCAATCAGAGACAATGACTAACACCTGCCTCTGATTGAGAACCATATCAAGCCAAACACAGAAACAGACAAACTAGACACACAACATAGAATGCCCACCTAGCTCATGTCCTGACCAACACTAAAACAAGGAAAACACACAAGACCTATGGTCAGAACGTGACAGTACCCCCCCCCCCTCCCCCCTCAAGGTGCGGACTCCGACCGCACAACCTAAACCTATAGGGGAGGGTCTGGGTGGGTATCTGTCCGCGGTGGCGGCTCTGGCGCTGGACGTGGACCCCACTCCATAATTGTCTTAGTCCACCTCCTTAGCGTCCTTTGAGTGGCGACCCTCGCCGCCGACCTTGGCCCAGTAACAGAGGGCCACATTGGACTGAGGGGCAGCTCCGGACTGAGGGGCAGCTCGGGACTGAGGTAGCTCAGGACTGAGAGGTAGCTCAGGACTGAGAGATAGCTCAGGCTGGTTGACGGCTCTGGCAGCTTCTGGCTGAATGGCAGCTCTGGCAGCTCCTGACTGACTGGCTGCTCTGGCAGCTCCTGGCTGCCTGGCGGCTCTGGCAGCTCCTGGCTGACTGGCGGCTCCTGGCTGACTGGCGGCTCCTGGCTGACTGGCGGCTCTGGCAGATCCTGGCTGACTGGCGGCTCTGGAAGATCCTGGCTGACTGGCGGCTCTGGAAGATCCTGGCTGACTGGCGGCTCTGGAAGATCCTGGCTGACTGGCGGCTCTGGCGGCTCCATGCTGACTGGCGGCTCTGGCGGCTCCATGCTGACTGGCGGCTCTGGCGGCTCATGACAGACGGGAGACTCTAGCGGCTCATGACAGACGGGAGACTCTAGCGGCTCATGACAGATGGGAGATTCTAGCGGCTCTGGACAGACGGGAGACTCTAGCGGCTCTGGACAGACGGGAGACTCTAGCGGCTCTGGACAGACGGGACACTCTAACAGCTCTGGACAGACGGGAGACTCTAGCAGCTCTGGACAGACGGGAGACTCTAGCAGCTCTGGACAGACGGGAGACTCTAGCAGGTATGGACCGACGGGAGACTCTAGCAGCTCTGGACCGACGGGAGACTCTAGCAGCTCTGGACAGACGGGAGACTCTAGCAGCTCTGGACAGACGGGCAGCTCAGGCTGCGCTGAGCAGACGGGCAGCTCCGGCAACGCTGGAGAGGAAGGTTCTGGCAGCGCTGGACTGACGGGCGGAAGCTCTGGTAGCGCCGAACAGGCGGTAGCACCTGTCTTGATGGGACGGAGAAACAGCCTGGTGCGGGGAGCCGGCACTGGTGGTACCGGGCCGGGGACACGCACCTCCGGGTGAGTGCAAGGAACAGGACACACCGGGTTGTGAAGGTGTACTGGAGACCTGATGTGTATAGCCGGCATCAAATCCTCCGGAACTCCAACACAAGTTTCAGGCTGAGTACGAGGAACTGACACAGGTGGCATCGGAAAGCTAACACGCTCTTCAGGGCGAATGCCGTGCATACTATGCCAAATCAACTGCTCTCTCCTCACACTCCCCCAATTCTATTAACACCTCCTCGAGTCTCTCCTCATCTCCCATCCGTTCACTCTCCTCCATTCTGTCCAATAACTCCTCGACCCGCTCAGACTCAGCCCTCAGCTTCGCCGATAGCTCCGATAACATCCATGGCTCCTTGCGATAAACAGGGGGAGTTGGCTCAGGTCTGACTCCTGACTCTGCCACACTCTCCCTGTGCCCCCCCCAAGAAATTTTTGGAGCTGCCTCTCGGGCTTCCAGCCGCTCTGCCGTGCTAGCTCCTCATAATGCCACCTCTCTGCTTTCACTGCCTCCAGCTCGGCTTTGGGGCGGCAATATTCCCCTGGCTCTGCCCAGGGTCCTTTCCTGTCTAGGATCTCCTCCCAAGTCCATTCTTCCAAATAGTGCAGCCTCTCCCACTGCTGCTGCTGCTGCTGCTGCCTCTGCTGCCTCTCCTCCTGCTGCTGCTGCTGCTGCTGCTGCCTCTGTTGCTTCTCCTGCTGCTGCTTTTGCTGCTGCTGCCTCTGCTGCCTCTCCTGCTGCTGCTTTTGCTGCTGCCTCTGTTTGCCACGCCGCTTGGTCCTTGGTTGGTGGGTGATTCTGTAACGGCTTTCTTCCTGGGAAGGAGAGGCGGACCAAAATGCAGCGTGGTTAGAGTTCATGTTATTTTAATAAGGTAACTCAACATGAACAGAATGCAAAACAATAAATGTGAAAACCGAACACAGTCTTATCTGGTGCATAGACACAAAGACAAGAAACAATCACCCACAAAACCCAACACAAAACAGGCTACCTAAATATGGTTCCCTATCAGAGACAATGACTAACACCTGCCTCTGATTGAGAACCATATCAGGCCAAACACAGAAACAGACAAACTAGACACACAACATAGAATGCCCGCCCAGCTCACGTCCTGACCAACACTAAAACAAGGAAAACACACAAGACCTATGGTCAGAACGTGACAGTTACTCCTTTAATCAAAAAATATAATGCTTAACTTTATATATAAATATTCTGATCGAAAATTCATGAATTAGTCTTCTGTAAGCCTATATCTGTATATTTCCACTAGATGTTGGAACATTGCTACGGGGACTTGCTTCCATTCAGCCACAAGAGCATTAGTGAGGTCGGGCATTGATGTTGGGCGACTAGGCCTATATGCATTTAGCACTCAAATCTCAGCTGAACCGTGAGGTAAACAATTATTGTTTTAGTAAAGTAAAAACCAATGAACCAGTAGATTATACAATTTTGAATATGCTACACATCAAAACAACTAAAGGTATATTTTATATAATTTGTTATAGACAGTTTTTAAGGACACGTAACTGTGGATCATTTGGCCAATATTGCTTGTTTATTGATGGCACTGGCAGTGCCGAGTTGTAGGTTTCTTTCTCTCTCTCTTTATACTCTTGAATCTGAACGGGTCTCTCGGATCCCTACCAGCACGGGTCTGTTTGGGTCTGTTTTCCACTGTCCTTTTCGGAACTGGTCTGAAGGTGATTGGGTCCATTCGGGAACGGGTCTCAGTGAAATATGTATCTATTTATGCATAATTGGGTCGGGTGTGAAAGCCACGGATCCATTTAGAAACGAGTGTCCGTGTCACGACTCCTACCGAAGGTGGCTCCCCTTCCTGTTCGGGTGGCGCTCGGCGATCGCCGTCACCGGCCTACTAGCTGCCACTGATCCTTTTTTCCCCCTTGTCTGTTTATTAGTTACACCTGTGTTTAATTAGGGTTATTGGTGGGGCTTTATTATCCAGCCGGCCCGCCTACTATGTGTGCGGGATTATTCTCTGTGTACATTTGTGCACGACTGTAGGTCACGGTTGTCCGTTTTCTGGACTGTTTAGTTCCCCGTGTTTTGGAGCATTTGTTTGGTTTGGCGTCAGTTTCACCTGTGTGGTGAATTAAATGTATCGCTACCCTGAACTCCCTGACTTCTTCCTCCACTACACCCCGCGCATTACAGTCAGGGAGTGTACGGGAGGCGAAGTCAGATGCAAGAGAGCAGAGTATAGTTAACAGGCGCACTTTTATTCTTGTTCCAAAAACAAGAGCACTACATAAATCAAACGCACTCAAAACACAGAACATTACAAAAGTAAAGTGCATAATAAAACACCACATAACATGAAACAATTACACACAAAGACATGATGGGAAACAGAGGGCTAAATACATGTAGATTGATTGGGGAATGAAAACCAGGTGTGTATGGAACAAAACAAAACGGATATATGAAAAATGGAGCGGCGATGGCTAGAAAGCCGGTGACGTCGATCACCGAATGCCGCCCAAACAAGGAGAGGAGCTGACTTCGACGGAAGTCGTGACAGTACCCCTCCTTGACGCGCGGTTCCAGCGGTGCCGTACCCCTCCCACTCCCACTCCACGAGGTACTGAAGGCCCCCCACCCGACGCCTCGAATCCAGGATGGAACGAACAATGTACGTCAGGGCCCCCTCGATGTCCAAAGGGGGCGGAGGTAAGGGATATAACTTACCTCTGGGCAGGTGTCTCTGAGCCTTACACTGGGCACACACCGAGCAGGAGGAAACATAAACCCTCACATTCTTTGCCAAGGTGGGCCACCAGTACTTCCCAGTCAGACAGCGCACCGTCCGACCGATCCCCAGATGACCAGAGGAGGGAGACGTGTGGGCCCAATAGATCAACTGGTCACGGACAGCAGACGGAACGTACATACGCCCAATGGGACACTGGAGGGGAGCGGGCTCTGTACGCAATGCCTGCTCAATGTCCTCATCCAGCTCCCACATGACCTGTGCTACCAGGCAGGAAGCCGGGAGTATGGAAGTCTGATCCATAAACACAAAATGGGTAAAGAACATGGCCCACCTTGCCTGATGAGGATTCAGTCTCCTCGCTGCCCGGATGTACTCAAGGTTGCGGTGGTCAGTCCAGATGAGGAAAGGGTGTTTAGCCCCCTCAAGCCAATGTCTCCATGCCTTCAACGCTTTAACCACAGCCAACAACTCCCGGTCCCCCACATCATAGTTACGCTCCCCCGGGCTGAGCTTCTTTGAGAAGAAAGCAGAGGGGCAGAGTTTCGGTGGCGTACCCGAGCAATGTGAGAGCACGGCTCCTAGCCTCGGACCCGTCCACCTCCACTATGAATGCCAAAGAGGGATCCGGATGGGCCAGCACGGGAGACAAAGTAAACAGAGCTCTTAGCTGCCCAAAATCCCTGTCCGCCTCAGCTAACCACTGCAACCGTACCCCCCTTCAGCAGTGAGGTAATTGGAGCAGCAACCTGGCCAAAACCCCGGATAAATCTCAGGTAGTAATTGGCAAACCCTAAAAATTGCTGCACCTCCTTTACCGTGGTGGGAGTCGGCCAATTATACACGGCTACAATTATACACACTCTCCATCTCCACCCCCTCTGCCAGGACCTAGGATCAAGGGAGACACTCAAGCGTTTTAGTACTATATCTCTTGACACAATGATGAAAATAATCATGGCCTCTAAACCTTCAAGCTGCATACTGGACCCTATTCCAACTAAACTACTGAAAGAGCTGCTTCCTGTGCTTGGCCCTCCTATGTTGAACATAATAAACGGCTCTCTATCCACCGGATGTGTACCAAACTCACTAAAAGTGGCAGTAATAAAACCTCTCTTGAAAAAGCCAAACCTTGATCCAGAAAATATAAAAAACTATCAGCCTATATCGAATCTTCCATTCCTCTCAAAAATTTTAGAAAAGGCTGTTGCGCAGCAACTTACTGCCTTCCTGAAGACAAACAATGTATACGAAATGCTTCAGTCTGGTTTTAGACCCCATCATAGCACTGAGACGGCACTTGTGAAGGTGGTAAATGACATTTTAATGGCATCGGACCGAGGCTCTGCATCTGTCCTCGTGCTCCTAGACCTTAGTGCTGCTTTTGATACCATCGATCACCACATTCTTTTGGAGAGATTGGAAACCCAAATTGGTCTACACGGACAAGTTCTGGCCTGGTTTAGATCTTATCTGTCAGAAAGATATCAGTTTGTCTCTGTGAATGGTTTGTCCTCTGACAAATCAACTGTAAATTTCGGGGTGTTCCTCAAGGTTCCGTTTTAGGACCACTATTGTTTTCACTATATATTTTACCTCTTGGGGATGTTATTCGAAAACATAATGTTAACTTTCACTGCTATGCGGATGACACACTGCTGTACATTTCAATGAAACATGGTGAAGCCCCAAAATTGCCCTTGCTAGAAGCATGTGTTTCAGACATAAGGAAGTGGATGGCTGCAAACTTTCTACTTTTAAACTCGGACAAAACAGAGATGCTTGTTCTAGGTCCCAAGAAACAAAGAGATCTTCTGTTGAATCTGACAATTAATCTTAATGGTTGTACAGTCGTCTCAAATAAAACTGTGAAGGACCTCGGCATTACTCTGGACCCTGATCTCTCTTTTGAAGAACATATCAAGACCATTTCAAGGACAGCTTTTTTTCCATCTACGTAACATTGCAAAAATCAGAAACTTTCTGTCCAAAAATGATGCAGAAAAAGTTAATCCATGCTTCTGTCACTTCTAGGTTAGACTACTGCAATGCTCTACTTTCCGGCTACCCAGATAAAGCACTAAATAAACTTCAGTTAGTGCTAAATACGGCTGCTAGAATCCTGACTAGAACCAAAAAATTTGATCATATTACTCCAGTGCTAGCCTCTCTACACTGGTTTCTTGTCAAAGCAAGGGCTGATTTCAAGGTTTTACTGCTAACCTACAAAGCATTACATGGGCTTGCTCCTACCTATCTCTCTGATTTGGTCCTGCCGTACATACCTACACGTACGCTACGGTCACAAGACGCAGGCCTCCTAATTGTCCCTAGAATTTCTAAGCAAACAGCTGGAGGCAGGGCTTTCTCCTATAGAGCTCCATTTTTATGGAACGGTCTGTCTACCCATGTCAGAGACGCAAACTCGGTCTCAACCTTTAAGTCTTTACTGAAGACTCATCTCTTCAGTGGGTCATATGATTTAGTGTAGTCTGGCCCAGGAGTGGGAAGGTGAACGGAAAGGCTCTGGAGCAACGAACCGCCCTTGCTGTCTCTGCCTGGCCGGTTCCCCTCTTTCCACTGGGATTCTCTGCCTCTAACCCTATTACAGGGGCTGAGTCACTGGCTTACTGGGGCTCTCTCATGCCGTCCCTGGAAGGGGTGCGTCACCTGAGTGGGTTGATTCACTGATGTGGTCATCCTGTCTGGGTTGGCGCCCCCCCTTGGGTTGTGCCATGGCGGAGATCTTTGTGGGCTATACTCTGCCTTGTCTCAGGATGGTAAGTTGGTGGTTGAAGATATCCCTCTAGTGGTGTGGGGGCTGTGCTTTGGCAAAGTGGGTGGGGTTATATCCTTCCTGTTTGGCCCTGTCCGGGGGTGTCCTCGGATGGGGCCACAGTGTCTCCTGACCCCTCCTGTCTCAGCCTCCAGTATTTATGCTGCAGTAGTTTATGTGTCGGGGGCTAGGGTCAGTTTGTTATATCTGGAGTACTTCTCCTGTCTTATTCGGTGTCCTGTGTGAATCTAAGTGTGCGTTCTCTAATTCTCTCCTTCTCTCTCTCGGAGGACCTGAGCCCTAGGACCATGCCCCAGGATTACCTGACATGATGACTCCTTGCTGTCCCCAGTCCACCTGGCCGTGCTGCTGCTCCAGTTTCAACTGTTCTGCCTTCTTATTATTCTAACATGCTGATCATTTATGAACATTTGAACATCTTGGCCATGTTCTGTTATAATCTCCACCTGGCACAGCCAGAAGAGGACTGGCCACCCCACATATGCTCTCGCTAATTCTCTCTTTTTTTCTCTCTCTAGGAGGACCTGAGCCCTATGACCATGCCCCAGGACTACCTGACATGATGACTCCTTGCTGTCCCCAGTCCATCTGACCGTGCTGCTGCTCCAGTTTCAACTGTTCTGCCTTATTATTATACGACCATGCTGGTCATTTATGAACATTTGAACATCTTGGCCATGTTCTGTTATAATCTCCACCCGGCACAGCCAGAAGAGGACTGGCCACCCCACATAGCCTGGTTCCTCTCTAGGTTTCTTCCTGGGTTTTGGCCTTTCTAGGGAGTTTTTCCTAGCCACCGTGCTTCTACACCTGCATTGCTTGCTGTTTGGGGTTTTAGGCTGGGTTTCTGTACAGCACTTTGAGATATCAGCTGATGTACGAAGGGCTATATAAATACATTTGATTTGATTTGATGTGGAAATGCGATACGCTAGAAAGAAGATGGCCTGCTGAAAGAACAGGCATTTCTCAGCCTTGACGTACAGGTCATGCAACGGTCGTCCAAGTACCCTGTGCACCAAGGACACATGCTCGGCATGTGTAGCGGAGTATATCAGAATGTCATCGATATACACCACTACACCCTGCCCGTGCAGGTCTATGAAAATCTTGTCTACAAAGGATTGGAAAACTGATGGAGCATTCAAGACCCGTACGTCATGACGAGGTACTCATAATGTCCTGTGGTGGTACTAAAAGCTGTCTTCCACTCGTCTCCCTCCCGGATACGCACCAGGTTATACTCACTCCTGAGATCCAGTTTCGTGAAGAAGCGTGCCCCATGCATTGACTCAATCGCCATGGCGATAAGAGGTAGCGGGTAACTGTACCTCACCGTGATTTGATTGAGACCTCTATAGTCAATGCACGGGCGTAAACCTCCATCCTTCTTCTTCACAAAAATAAACTCGAGGAGGCGGATGAAGTAGAGGGTCGAATGTACCCCTGACGCAAGGATTCAGACACATATGTATCCATAGCCACTGTCTCCGCTTGCAACAGGGGATACACATGACTCCTGGGAAGTGCAGCGTCTGCCAGGAGATTTATCGCACAATCCCCCCGTCGATGAGGTGGTAATTGTGTCGCCTTCTTTTTTACAGAAGGCGAGAGCCAAATCGGCATATTCTGGGGGGATGCGCACGGTGGAGACCTGGTCTGGACATTACACAGTGGTAGCACTAAAGGCAACCCCTACACACCTCCCCGAGCACTCTCGCGACCACCCCGTGAGAGCCTTCTGTTGCCAGGAAATGGTAGGGTTATGATGAGCCAACAGGGAAGGCCTAATACCACAAGAAATGCAGGAGAGTCAATGAGGAAGAGGCTGATTCTCTCCTCGTGATCCCCCTGCGTCACCATGGCCAAGGAGATGGTGGCCTCCCTGATTAGCCCGGAACCTAATGGTCGACTATCCAGAGCGTGTACCGGGAAGGGCCTAACTACAAGAAAAATGGCGATCCCTAAACTAATGGCTAATGCTCTGTCGATAAAATTTCCAGCTGCGCCTGAATCGACGAGCGCCTTATGCTGGTAATGTGGGGTAAATTCAGGGAAACAAACAGGTACAAACATTTGGTCAACAGAGGACTCTGGATGAGTGTGGTGCAAACTCACCTGAGTTAACACCAGAGTCCCCTGCCTGTTACCTCGACTCCCAGAGAAACCGACACGGCACCGACCGGCAGTGTGTCCTCTGCGGCCACAGATGGTGCATGTGATGGCTCCTCCTTCAGTCTACCTATGCGCAGCCACTCTCAACTCCATGGGCACCGGAGCGGGGGGTGCTGGAGGATGACACTGACAGAGCCCCCTCTGGATGTCCGCGGGTGACCAGCAGGTTATCCAGCCGGATGGACAAATCCAACAGTTGGTCGAAAGAGATGGTGGCATTCCTGCAGGCCAGCTCTCGTCGGACGTCCTCTTGCAGGCTGCACCGATATTGGTTGATGAGGGCCCTGTCGCTCCAGCCTGCTCCAGCGGCCAGGGTCTGGAATTCCTGGCTGCTCCTCGTCCCCTGCCACAAATGGGAGAGCCGTTCTCCCGCCACTCTCCCTTCGGGCGGATGGTCAAAAACGGCCCGGAAGCGAAGGGTAAACTCCTCAAAGTGGTCCAACACCGCGTCATCTTCTCCCAATACGGCGTTTGCCCACTCCAGAGCTCTCCCTGAGAGGCATGAGACGAGGGCTGACACTCTCTCCCTTTCCGAGGGAGCTGGGTGCACAGTGGCCAGGTAAAGGTCCAGTTGTAATAAGAATCCCTGGCACTGTGTGGACGTCCCATCATACTCCCTGGGAAGGGAGAGATGTATCCCACTAGGACTGGCTCCAGATGGGACGGGTAGAGGCAACCCCGGTTGCGCTGGTCGAGGCACTGGAGAGACTGCCTGTCTCTCCCAGCGGTCCATATTCCGGACAACGCGATCCATCATGGTACCAAGATGATGTATCATAGCCAAATGTTTCTGGACGCACTCCTTGACTCCTTTAACCGGGGTACCTGCTCCTGCTGAGTCCATAGTGGGTGTGTAATTCAGTCAGGGAGTGTACGGGAGGCGAAGTCAGGTGCAGGAGAGCACTGACAAAGACAAAACAAAAGGATATATGAAAAATGGAGCAGCGATGGTCTAGAATGCCGGTGATTCCGATCGCCGAACGCCGCCCGAACAAGGAGAGGAGCCGACTTCGGCGGAAGTTGGACAACGAGTCCAACCTTTTGGACCTGTAAAGACCTCTATCACATAGGCTCTAGTGGGATTAATGAAATAGCCTGAAATGTTTTTGTTTTTTTAGCTTAGTTTCACTCAAGAAACATACAACGCAGTGTAGGCCTAGGGTTTGAATATTTTTTTATGTATTCATTTGGCGTTTACAGTGTGGACTAAACAGAGGTCCCCTTATGGAACGGTTTAGTACGAATAAGTGTAACGTTGCACTCCTAGTAATGGGCTAAGGGCTATACTCTCTCAAGCAATGACGTGAATTGGCCATAAAAAAAAGAATGACATGGCAATTGGCTATAAAAAGTGACAGAAGATGCAAACTTTGAAAGCTCACGCCCTTCACCCCATTTTAGCTAAAGTCCTGAAATTCGGTACATACTGTAGGTCCTTCGCCTCACAAGAAACATATTTGCCTCAAGGACCCATAAGGTCCACCATTATGGATTTTTTTATTTTGAAAAACACTATCATGGGTAGTGCAGTTAAAACTGTGCTTTCCTGTTTTTTTGTATGATATTTCAACACACTGAGGTCGAAACAACACTCAAAAATTATGATAATGCCCTTTTTGTATAAGACCTGTTTGGGAAAAAAACCTGCCACTTAATGTCACCTGCCAATCTGATTATAATAGACCAATTAATGTTAATTGTTTATTTACATATTCCCTCCTAGTTTTGGTGCTGGTCCCGCCCAAAAGCAAGTGTGAGTGTGCAATATGGCAGCCTTTGCGCTGTATAGCCGAACAATTTCTTAGTCTAATTTGGCTTAGATTTATTTTTCATAATCTTTTTTGTTGTTGTTGTTTTTGTTTTTAAAAATGTTACCCCTTTTTCTCCCCAATTTCGTGGTATCCAATTGTTTAGTAGTTACTATCTTGTCTCATCGCTACAACTCCCGTACGGGCTCGGGAGAGACATGATACACAACCCAACCAAGCCGCACTGCTTCTTAACACAGCGCCATCCAACCCGGAAGCCAGCCGCACCAATGTGTCGGAGGAAACACCGTGCACCTGGCAACCTTGGTTAGCGCGCACTGCACCCGGCCCGCCACAGGAGTCGCTGGTGCGCGATGAGACAGGGATTTCCCTACCGGCCAAACCCTCCCTAACCCGGGCGACACTAGGCCAATTGTGCGTCGCCCCACAGACCTCCCGGTCGCGGCCGGTTACGACAGAGCCTGGGCGCTACAGGGTCTCTGGTGGCACAGCTGGCGCTGCAGTACAGTGACCTTAAAACCAGTTAGAGATAGGGGGCAGTATTTCCACTTTGGATGAATTGCGTGCCCATAGTGAACTGCATCAAAAATCTGTCCTAAATTGCTAATATATGCATATTATTATTAATATTGGATAGAAAACACTCTGAAGTTTCTAAAACCGTTTGAATTATGTCTGTGAGTATAACAGAACTCACAGGGCAGGCAATCTTCCAAACAAGTTTTGAAATCCTGAAAGTTGGGGCAACTTTGACGTCATCGCCCCCTCCCTTCCCATCAAGTTATGGATCTGGAAACACTTCCTACGTCTTCCACTAGATGTCCTCATTCAGTAGAAAGTGTAATGGAGCATTTGCTGTGAACTTTGACCTAATGGGAAGGAAAGTAGTCGGTGTCGCAAAAGAATGCCATTTTGTTGTGGCGCGTTTGTCTTTGATTGCTATGGCTGTTCCAATCAGCCCCAGTTGAAAACGAATGATCCGGTTGCTATTGGATATATATGATTATAACATCCTGAAGATTGATTCTGCACTTAGTTTGACCAGTTTCTTCGACCTGCAATATGTCTTTTGGAAGTTTTGGAAGTTTTCATGCAAATTTATCCTGGACCAGAAGTCATTTTTTGGCCATGTGAGCTGAAAGTGATAGCAAATGCTGCTACTTGGACACTAGAATTTAACATTATGAAACAAAATGATTTATTGTTGAACTAGGACTCCTTGCACTACATTCTGATGAAAGATCATCAAAGGTAATAATATTTATGTTGTAATTTTGTATTTCTGTTGACTCCAACATGGCGGAGAAATATTGTTACGTCTGAGCGCCGTCTCAGATTATTGCAATGTTAGGCTTTTTCCGCAACGTTAAAAAAAATGTGACACAGCGGTTGCATTAAGAACCAGTGTATATTTAATTATATGTAGAACATGTATCTTTAGTCAAAGTTTATGATGAGTATTTCTGTTATCTGGCGTAGCTTTCTATAATTCCTCTGGATATTTTGGAGGATTTTCTGAACATGGCGTCAATGTAAACCGAGATTTATGGATATAAAATGCATATTATCGAACAAAACATAAATGTACTGTGTAACATGTCATATGACTGTCATCTGATGAAGATTTTCAAGAGGTTAGTGATTTATTATTTTTTTAATCCTGCTTTTGTGATTTTTATCTTTTGCTGGAAAAAATGGCTACGTTTTTTCTTTGGTTTGGTGGTGGTCTAACAAATATATGTTGTGTTTTCGCCGTAAAACATTTAAAAAATTTGACACGCTGGGTAGATGAACAAGGTGTTTATCTTTCATTTGAGGTATTGGACTTGTCAATGTGTGGAGATTAAATATTTCTAAAGAATATTTTTGCATTCCCTGCGCCACCTTTTCAGCTAAGCCGGGGGGGGGTGGTGGTGTGTGTGAACCCATCGCCTCAACAGGTTTAACCACTGCGCCACCCGGGAGGCCTATTTTTCTCTTTGCAACGGACTACATTGCAAATCAGGAAAGCTATACAGTGTATTTGGAGCATTCAGACCCCTTCACTTTTTCCAAAATGTTTTTACGTTACAGCCTTATTCTTTAAATGGATCAAATAAAAAGCTTTCTGAATGCACTGTACATGCGGATTTCTCAACGTTTTCATGTCCCAAATAAAAATCTAAATTTCAATGTGTTTCTATCACATTTTCAACTCTACCAATAGTTTTGTCACAAAAACTTTTGCGTTAAATAGCTAATGCATGTAATCGTACCTAACATAGTATACGCAAATCCGGGTCAGTGAAATTAGTATGATATGTTACGTTTGATATGGTTACATAAGACAGATGGCTACTTAAGGCAAAAAAGATAGTAGAGTGGATGGGTGGGCGTATAACGTCTAGCAACCCAAAGGATGCGGGTTCGAATCTCATCACGGACAACTTTAGATAATTACCAACTTTTCAACTACTTACTACTCTTTAGCTTCCTTTAGCTTCCTCTACTTAGCATGTTAGCTAACCTAACCTTAACCCTAACCTTAAACCCCTGTTGCTTCTGGTTGTCTTCTGTCTTTGTGTCTATGCACCAGATAGGACTGTTTTGTTTTTTTCACATTTGTTGGTTTGTATTTTGTAGTGTTCACGTTTATTGTCCTTATTAAACATGTTGAACACTAACCACGCTGCATTTTGGTCCTCCTCTCCTTCAACGGAAGAAAACCGTTACAGTTACAGACTGAATTCCAAAAGGATTAAATATAATTTTACACACATTTACTCACAATACCCCATAATGACAAAGTGAAAACATTTTCAGAATTTTTTCAATTATATTGAAAATGAAATAAATAAATATCTAATTTACACAAGTATTCACAGCCCTGAGTCAATACATGCTGGAACCACATTTGGCAGCAATTACAGCTGTGAGTCTCTAAGAGCTTTGCACACCGGGATTTGTACAATATTTGTAAATTATTCTTTAAAAAATTCTTCAAGCTCTGTCAAGTTGGTTGTTCATTGCAAGACAGCCATTTTCAAGTCTTGCCATAGAGTCTTGCCAAGTCAAAACTGTAACAAGGCCACTCAGGAACATTCACTGTCGTCTCAGTGTATATTTAGTCTTTGGTTTTTGGTTATTGTCCTGCTGAAAGGTGAATTTGTCTTCCAGCGTCTGTTGGAAAGCAGACTGAACCAGGTTTTCCTCCAGTATTTAGCCTGTGCTTAGATCTATTTATTTTTATCCTAAAAAAAAATCCCAAGTCCTTCACTGTCAAACACTCCCTAAAATCAAATATTCCCCGCGATATGCAACTTTCCAGGGAAGTCAGGAAACAATACACGCAGTCAGTCAGGAAAGCAAAGGCTAGCTTTTTCAAACAGAAATCTGCATCCTGTAGCTCTAACTCCAAAAAGTTTTGGGACACTGTAAAAATGCATGGAGAACAAGAGCACCTCCTCCCAGCTGCCCACTGCACTGGGGCTAGGTAACACTGTCACCACTGATAAATCCACGATTATCGAGAATTTCAATAAGCCTTTCTCTACGGCTGGCCATGCTTTCCTCCTGGCTACCCCAACCCCGGCCAACAGCTCTGCACCCCCCACAGCAACTTGCCCAAGCCTCCCAGCTTCTCCGTCACCCAAATCCAGATAGCAGATGTTCTGAAAGAGCTGCAAAACCTGGACCCCTACAAATCAGCTGGGCTAGACAATCTGGACCCTCTCTTTCTAAAATTATCCACCGCCATTGTTGCAACCTCTATTACCAGTCTGTTCAACCTCTCTTTCGTATTGTCCGAGATCCCTAAAAATTGGAAAGCTGCCACGGTCATCCCCCTCTTCAAAGGGGGTGACACTCTAGACCCAAACTGTTATAGACCTATATCTATCCTGCCCTGCCTTTCTAAAGTTTTCGAAAGCCAAGTTAATAAACAGATCACTGACCATTTCCCATTGATAAAAGATTGTACTGTGCAGCTGTCTTCATCGACCTGGCCAAGGATTTAGACTCTATCAATCACCGTAATCTTATCGGCAGACTCAACAGCCTCGGTTTCTCTAATGACTGCCTCGCCTGGTTCACCAACTACTTCTCAGACAGAGTTCAGTGTGTCAAATCGGAGGGCCTGACCTCTGGCAGTCTCTATGGGGGTACCACAGAGTTCAATTCTCGGGCCGACTCTTTTCTCTGTATATATCAACAATCTTGCTGGGGGTGATTCCCTGATCCACCTCTACGCAGATGACACCATTCTGTATACATCTAGCCCTTCTTTGGACACTGTGTTAACAAACCTCCAAACAAGCTTCAATGCCATACAACACTCCTTCCATGGACTCCAACTGCTCTTAAATGCTTTTCAACCGTTCGCTGCCCGCACCCGCCCGCCCAACATAGCCTCCTTCACTCACGCCGCCAAACATACCCTAGTAAAACTGACTATCCTACCGATCCTCAACTTCGGCGATGTCATTTACAAAATAGCCTCCAACACTCTACTCAGCAAACTGGATGCAGTCTATCACAGTGCCATCCGTTTTGTCACCAAAGCCCCATATACCACCCACCACTGCGACCTGTATGCTCTAGTCGGCTGGGCATTGCTACATATTCATCGCCAGACCCACTGGCTCCAGGTCATCTTTAAGTCTATGCTAGGTAATGTTCCGCCTTATCTCAGCTCACTGGTCTCGAGAACAACACCCACCCGTAGCACGCGCTTCAGCAGGTATATCTCACTGGTCATCACCAAAGCCAACACCTACTTTGGCCACCTTTCCTTCCAGTTCTCTGCTGCCAATGACTGGAACGAATTGCAAAAATCGCTGAAGCTGGAGATTTATATTTCCCTCACTAACTTTAAACACAGCTATCTGAGTAGCTAACCGATCGCTGCTGCTGTACATAACCCATCTGTATATAGCCCATCCAATCTAACTACCTCATCCCCATATTGTTTTTATTTACTTTTCTGCTCTTTTGCACACCAGTATTTCTACTTGTACCTCATCATCTGCACATCTATCACTCCAGTGTTAATTTGCAAAATTGTAATTAATTCGTTACTATGGCCTATTTATTGCCTTACCTCCTCACGCCATTGGCACACACTGTATATAGACAATCTTTTTTTTCTATTGTGTTATTGACTGTACTCTTATTTATTCCATGTGTAACTCTGGGTTTTTGTTTGTGTCGCACTACTTTGCTTTGTCTTGGCCAGGTCGCAGTTGTAAATGAGAACTTGTTCTCAACTAGCCTACCTGGTTAAATAAAGGTGAAATATATATATATATTTTTTTAAATAAAAAAAATAACATGATGGAGCCACCACTGCTCTTGGCTTGTGCCAAGAGCAGTGGTGGCTCCAAACAACATTTTAAACCAGCCTTGGTTTAGTCACTCATTTAATTTTGCTGCACACTATTTGAATTTTGTACAGAACAAACATTATCAAAGCAAAAATAATGAATACATCCCATATTTAAATGCATCTCATCTAGTTGAAGTGCTGCAATGTGAAAGAAACTCTTTGTGCCAGTCCTCGTTGGTCATTGCCTGCCTCATCGGCTTGATCCTGATCTTCCATTGGAGATCGTTTTGTTTCAAGCATCACTGCTCAACTGATAATTGTACGAGAGATTAGATAGTCATTCAAAAAACCATGCAACATATTATGTGACTTGTTAAGCAAATGTTTACTGCTGAACTTATTTATGCTTGCAATGACAAAGGGATTGAATAATTATTGACCCAGTACATTTTAGCTTTACATTTTTTATTAAATAAAAATAATAATAATCTCAGAACATAATTCCACTTTGATATTATGGGGTATTGCGTGTAGGCCAGTGACACAAAATCTAAATGTAATTCATTTAAAATTCAGGCTGTAACACAACACAATGTGGAAAAAGTCAAGGGGTGTGAATACTTTCTGAAGGCAGTGTTTATCGACTGAATGGATTCCGCTAGTGCAGTGGTATTCAAACTTTTTCAGCGGGGACCACATTTTCTTCTCAAGAATATCTCACAACCCCACCTCAAATCTAATGACACAACCTTAAAATCGATACATTTAAATTTTTACATCAACAAATAATCCTCAATTCATTACATTTTCATCTCTTATCAAAATGAAAAGAAACGAATGAATACATTTACTCAATAACATTACATTTTTCAAATTATCTTCCTCAAAAACTTTTGCATATTGTCCCATACAATAATCTGTACTCCCAACATTTTTTTCCTAAAAAAATAAAGATACCTTAAGTGTACAAACATGATGAACACCTACTCTTTCCATGACATAGACTGGCCAGGTGAATCCAGGTGAAAGCTTTGATCGCTTATTGATGTCACCTGTTAAATCCACTTCAATCAGTGTAGGAGACAAGTCACAGAAGGATTTGTAAGCCTTGAGACAATTGAGATGTTCAATTCAGAGGGTGAATGAGCAAGACAAAAGATTGAAGTGCCTTTGAACGGGGTATGGTAGTAAATGCCAGACGTGCCTGTTTGTTGTCAAGAACTGCAACTCTGTTGTTTTTTTCACGCTCAACAGTTTCCCATGTGTATCAAGAATGGTCCACCACCCAAGGGACATCCAGTCAACTTGGCACAACAACTCTAGGAAGCATTGGAGTCAACATGGGCCAGCATCCCAGTGGAACACTTTCGACACCTTGTAGAGGCCATGCCCTGACAAATTGAGGCTGTTCTGGGGGCAAAGGGGGTAGGTGCAACTTAATATTAAGAAGGTGTTCTTAATGTTTTGTACACTCTCATAAAGAGTATAATCTCATAAAACATTTTTTTTTTAAAGTCTCAGTGTCGTTATCCTCACAAGGGTGATGGAGTACTGAAAACAGGGGTGTCAAAATAAATGTATATTACCAATTTAACAAAATCTCTTTCTTTGAGCAAGTGTATTAGTATAAAATAATAATAATAATAATATATATAAAAAATTGAGAATGCAATATAGCTCAGTATTTTTAATATTTTATGCAGTCTCTCTTGGTCTTTACCTTTTATGGGGAGTGGGGGGGGGGGTGGACCATCCCTTTTGTCCTGATTCAACAGACACTTACCTCTGGGTGAGTCATGTAAAGTTTCATGTAAAGTTTCTCCTCATTTCCTCTTGCTTGCTCTAGTTGTCGCTCACTCAATCTCACATGTGTGCAGTTGCAGAGAAGAGGAAGAGATTAGCCAATTACACTCATTTCTAATAACAGCATGTCTTACCTTTTTTTTGTATGCCGGACAGTGCCTGATTTGACCTTGTCTGGTTTTCAATGCAGTATTACACTTGGCTCTAACAACGTTTGAATGCTGAAGGTGCCGCTCAGATGTATAAATATTAGATTCTGACTTGTAGATCATGTATTATCAGACTTGGAGATAGATCATTTACATGTTTCAATTCAGTCACAAAATATTACAGGTATTTCCGGAAGGCGGAGAGAAAAACATCATAGAACTGGCGCTGTGCAACGTTTGGGTGTATATTTAGTGGTTTTGCACATCTTTCGTGACTTATGAAGACACTGACATTTTTTATTTGAGAATTTGTGAATGTGTTTGCTATTGTTATGAAGCTTTAGCTGTCAGTATTACTGTTGCTGCATTCTGTATTCTGAGTTCTGTTCTTATGCTTCTGCATCATGGGATGAAGGTGAAGGCCTCGAGGGGAGCTGCCAGAAGCAAACGTTGAACCAAAATAACTGCTTGGCTGGGGGAAAAACACATTATAATAAATTATATGATTTTAGGAGTTAAGTCCTTTATTGTTATTGTAATTCATTCCTTTCTGTCATGTTTCTTTTTATTGTATTTTTACTAATAGTATGTCAATAGGTTTCAGTTACCACAGGACCAGTTGTTCACCAAAAAGTTCCACAGGACCATATAGATCCCATAAAAAACCTTGTGGTACAGCAAGGATCACGATTACCACATAAACCTGAATTCCTGTGGTATACAGCTACCACACAATTTACCATTACAACAACAATTACCATACCATGTGGTTACACCAAATAATCACAAACAAAAAACATTGAATTACCACATAAAAACAAAACAAAATTACCATACAAACCACAGGATTTGTACCCCAGCAATAACAAATTTATGCAGTAAAATGTTCCAAAATACCACACAATGTCTGGATACCACAGGTCAGGTACCACAGGAATAGCCCAGAGTTCCACCCCAATGGGCAAAATCAACATTGTTTCCACGTCATGTCAACCCCAAAAACAAATGTGATGATGTTAAATCAAGGAGATGAGCACTGCTGGCACTACCTAGCATGGGGAATAAAATGCCTGTAGTGGGAGGGGTGAGTACTATGTGAGTGTCCAGGGTTGGATGGGAGCAGTACGGTGAGAAGGGGTACTGACACTGGGTGGGATACTATGAGGCTTTCTGGATCCCCCTGGCTCACACCACCGTCAGAAGGCATGGACCTTACAGGAGCACACAGCTGCTCTTGGACACTTTCTTACTAATGAGGTCATGCTGCGTGGTGGCCAGCGACTGGATCAAGCCCCAGAAGTGCTTGAAGGTGATTCCCTCACCGTCCGACACACCCATCTGTTTCATCATCTTGCCCAGACCTTGCTCTGAGCCTCCAGTCTGGGGGAGGGAGGGAGCACAAAAACAACTCTTTATAATATAGGCATGGTATTTAACACTTAATAAGCACTTGTAATAAGAAATAAAGTAATCATGTATAGACATGTGTAAGCAGAAAGTTAGCAGTTAGTCTTTTACACTTTTGAGAGTATAACATTGTTGCCTTCATTACTCGGTAGGCTATATTCACAACAGTACTACTGATATCCTCAGCGTAGTAATTATGTTTGACTTCATAATCCAATATTGTTCACTCTTCAACTGTACTGTATGCAGCTGTATCAACCTGGACTCAGGGGTAGACGTAACATAGTAGATGTACATTTTTCTCCCTCCATTTAGTATGTGCATATGGCGGAGGCGTCGGTGAACGCTCAAATGGAGGGGCGAGGGGAATGGAGTGATTTGGTATTCAGCCAAAGTGTGAACTTTGTCAACTGTGTCATATGTTTCAGGCGTTGTTACCCTCTAGTGGTTATAGATCCATGGCTCTTTTTCTAGGAATCACCACCATATTTTACAATAGGTATGAGGTTATTTTCTGCAGTGGTGTAAAGTACTTATGTAAAAATACTTTAAAGTAATACTTAAGTATTTTGGGGGGGTATCTGTACTGTACTTCACTACATTCCGAAAGATAATAATGTACTTTTTACTCCATACATTTTTCCTGACACCCAAAGTACACATTACATTTCGACAGGAAAATGGTCCAATTCACACACTTGTCACGAGAACATCCCTACTGACCCTTATCTAAACACTAACACCTACTGACCGACTAAACACAAATGCTTTGTTTGTAAATGAATGTCTGTGTTGGAGTGTGCCCCTGGCTATCCGTAAATAAATAAAAAACAAGAAAATGGTGCCGTCTGGTTTGCTTAATATAAGTAGTTTGAAATGATGTATACTTTTACTTTTACTCTTGTATACTGAAGTATATTTTTGCAATTACATTTACTTTTGATACTAAAGTATGTGTAAAACCAAATACTTTTAGACTTTTACTCAAGTATTATTTTACTGGGTGGCTTTCACTTTTACTTGAGTCATTTTCTATTAAGGTATCTTAAACTTTACTCAAGTACGACATTTGAGTACTTTTTCCAACACTGATTTTCTGCTTATACAACCTTTCGACGCCAAACCCACCACTGGTGTGCGTGGCCAAAGAGCTCTATTATGATGTCATCTGAACATGGCACCGGTTCTAATCCAAGTGCCAATACTGTTTAGCAAACTCCAGTCGTTTACATTTGTTGGATGACATGAAAATAGACCTCTTTGGCCACTCGACCTGAATGCACTGTATGTCCGAGCTGTTGTGGCTAACTATTGTGTAGCAGAAATACTCTACTTGATTGTCAAGTGGTGGATGAAGTCGACTTGGTGCAAGGAGTCATATTACAATTAGGCCTACAGTTGTTCTGTTCTTTTCTGTTCATAAGGAAAACTGTTATTTACTTCTCTGTCAGAACATTTAATCCCGCTCCAGATGAGAGAACAACCTTAAACTTTCATCACTTGTTCATATATTTGAACGGACCTTTTCCTGTTTTTCAGAAGCATAGCTATCTTTGTCACCCTCTGGCAGATTCAGACTCGTCCTGGAAAACCGCCTTAGGCCTCAGACAACTAAGCAGCGAGTTCCAAAATGAAGATACTTTGGACTTTTTATTGTTTCAAATAAAGCATGTGTCAGATTCAGTTCCTAGCGAGACGTTTAACTTTAAAGGGCCAGTGCCCTTGTTTTATATACACTGAGAACACCTGCCTAATATTGAGTTGCACCCCCCCTCTTTTGCTCTCAGAACCGCCTCAATTCGTCGGGGCATGTACTCTATAAGGTGTCAAGTGTTCCACTGTGATGCTGGCCTATGTTGACTCCAGTGCTTCCCAAAGTTGTGTGAAGTTGGCTGGATTCCTTTGGGTAGAGGACCATTCTTGATACTTATGGGAAACTGTTGAGCGTGAAAAACCCAGCAGCGTTGCAGTTCTTGACAAAATGAGGATGCCCATGGTACACATACACAATACATGTCTCAATTGTCTCAAGGCTTAAAAATCCTTCTTTAACCTGTCTCCTCACCTTCATCTGCACTGATTGAAGTGGATTTAACAAGTTACACCAATAAGGGATCATAGGTTTCACCGGGATTCGACTGATCAGTCTGTCATGGAAAGAGCAGGTGTTCATGTTTTGTACACTCAGTGTATATTTAAACACTATGAGGTTGGAATAATACTGTGAAATTGGGAAGAGCTGTTTATAAAGACTGGCTGAAATTTCTGCCTGTTTTGGTGGGATGGAGTTTTGGCCTGTCTGGTGTTATCACCAGGCGGTATAAGGTAATAGACAAATAACAAAGAGTTTTAAACCTCTCTGCCAATAAAATCTAGTTTTCAGGTTATATATCCCTCTCATTAGGCTCGTCCAATTAGGCCCCTCACTCAGACCACTCCCAGACAGTCCTAATTCAATTATTTTTGTGTCTTTTTGCCCATTTTAATTGAAAAACCATAACAGTAAAGTACTTAATTGTTACCCAGAAATGATTTGATATTGAGAGAAAATATGGCTGCATTGGGCCTTTAAACCATGGACATCCAGATAGTTTACAATCCAGCGTAGGTGCTCATGATATGTGCTAACATGTTTAAAACTCAATTGGTTACTGAGTGCCAAGTAGATTACAGCCAAGTTTATTTTGCATCCAGCCTGGCAACCAACGCCTGCAGGCTTTTCCTGAGTGTTTGTTTGGGAGTCATAGGATGCGGCGTGTACTGTATGTGTGTGGTTGAGTGGGGGGGGTGGGGGGGGTAGTAAGAGTCAGAGTCACGCCCTACTGGTAGAATCAATGGCAGGTGTGGCCGGGGAGGGCGAGGGCAATGTAGCTGACAGTTGCAGCTTATGTACCTTGACTAAGTTGGGCAGCTGGGAGGAGAGGAGGTCTTTGAACTCTTTGGTTTGGAGCGTGGGACCTTTATTGGCCGCAGCGGCATGGAACTTTGTGACCAAAGTGTTGATGGCCTTTTCCAGGTCGGAGTGCTGCGCCAGAGGAGGAGAAATGAACGAGTTAGGGTGGGGGGATCAAATAATATAACAATAACAAAAGCATTATCTGACAGTACTTTGAAGTTCATTATGTGATGTTTATTATTATAATAGATCATTAAGAAAGAAAGTTAACATATTCATCAGACAGACTCCCCAGGTGAGTGCTGAAGTGTACCAACCTCCACTCAATTTAGTCCCAAATACCAAAACAATCAGACACACTCACTTCCTCCCTCAAGTGCATATCCAGCATGCCTCCATGCGTCGGAAGTTTACGCAAAGACGACACTCCGATGTTTAACCCTGTCCTTGAGTGACTGTTCGAACAACACTGCAGCATTCTTCTCCGCACAAATCACGCACTAACCAACTCTGTGTCGTTTTTGTCAATGTTGAATAGTTAGTATTGTGCTATAAACCTAATAAGCCACAAAACAACTAACAGTATGCTCATGGGTGACATAGGATGACAGAGTTTTAAAGAAAACATTGTGAGAAATAATATGCTGAGTGAAAAGTACAGTTATACAGTTAGTTATACTTCCAGGTTACAAATGACTTGTTTGAAAAGTAGACCTTATGTTTGGCAGTGGAATATGAAACTGTGTCACACAGACTTGTTATGTTGATCATTGTGAAGGACATCATTCCATACTCTCTTTAAATGAAGAACCAAACACCCAATCTATTGTAACTGTTGTTTTTTTTGTTCATACTACTTTTTATTTATATCCTAAATCACTAACATCAAATAACTGTTCAGGGACTTTGCTATGTCACTCACCCCTATTCAAATAGATATTTGAATATGCTATTGAAATGTGAGCATCTGTGGGTGGGTCGGGAGGAGAAGCTTAAGTAACGAGAGACTATTGGAAGGCAAATTGAGACAACTTGTCTACATGTAGAAGGTACTTGAAATACCTGCAGGTTGGGGTAGCTACAGTATGACAGCTCAACCCCTGACTGTTTATTTTCAGGGTGTGCCAGGAGTGGAGTGGCCATCTGGAATTTCGGGCAAATGCCAGATGGGCTGTTACATTTTTTACCCATTGGGCCTGTCTAACTTTTGTTTTTCACACCAAATGATCACTATCTGGCTAATAATGGGGGCCTCGAGGAAAAAACTGGGGCGTTGTGTCAGTCCGTCCGTCTGTCTGTCTGTTCGTCTAGCTGTCACTAATCTCCAAAGAAGGTCTCTGTGGCATAGGCCATGGGGACGGAATAAGAAGGGACTGATTGCCTCCCCGTGCTTTCCATTTCCACACATGGTCTGTCTATAGACACAATTGAGAATTGCTCCCTCAACAGCATATGGCCTAGATTCATTTGTTATTGTCCACATTCTTTGCTGCTGTCCAGCATGCACACTGATCAGTGCATTGAAATGATTTGTGGTAAACTCACGTTAAGCTGGCAAAAGTGCATGCAAAGTAGGCTATATGCAAACACCTATAGGACTTAATACGATCTCATGGACTGTGACATGATATAAATTGGATAGCATAATATGTCAATGGAATATTGGTTAAACTACATCTTGTGCCACTTCCAGCGGTAATCAGAACGATGCGTAGAAGTTTGGGGAAGTTATCACCAAAAGAATGCAACAACTCCATTCCTTGCTTCTAGGACGTGATAAGCCACCATCTCTTCAACTGCAACGTTTTGACAAGTGCTGATGAATGAAAATGAATGAATGACATTTTATTTGAATGTCAAATCACCAGTTGGCAACCCATCCCTAATGGGAATAATTGACACATAAACAAACATTACAATAATTCACTGTGGAACGATAATTCTTCTTCCGGTGTTCTCTACATTGCACATCGCATCAAGAGTGAAAAAAATGTATGGTAAAAATCAATACATAGTAGTAAATAAGGTTATCCAAACAATAATTATATCCCTAGAGCAGTAAAAGAATATACATACATACATACACACTGTGTATATACACATATATACAGTACACACATAGATAAATAAATACAGAAAAAAAACCAAAGGTATGATTTTAAAATTGTATAGTAGGCCTACCTGTTCAGCCATTTGGATCGTTTTGTGCTGTCCTTTTTCAAAGTAAAGTTTTCTCTCTGCGACGTTCAGCAATTGCTACTTTTCTCGCTCAGAGTTCAATTGCTTCTGTCACATATTGGCACGATTCCTAAATGATCCCACTCAAGAAAAGAAAAAAATGCAACTTGATTCCACCTTCCGTGTCAGTCAGAGAAAGCTATGGGAAAGTACAGTGCACTCAGTGTAACCCGATACATTGGGACTGTAAACTTCACGAGGCAGACATGCAGTCATATAGGCCTACCACCCTTATTTTATTGCAAAGTTCTCTTTAATTTCGAAGTTTTGCAGAGAGTAGCCTACACAGTTGTGCATTTAAAATATATAGGCTATTCAAGAGGAGCCTGGGAGTGCTTCCCTCAACATCTGGAAACATTTAGCAAAAGTTGAAACAGTCTGCAATTTTACACTGGAATTCTTCATCTTTATTGTTGCATTTTTTGAACCCCTCGTATAAGCCTACCTATTTCATGCAGTGTCTGTACAGCTTTGAATATCCTCCCAAAGAATATTTTTCTCAATAGGCCTATTGTAAGAAACATTTATGAACCATGTATACATGGACGGTCCTTATGGGCAGGCTTTTTTTCCGAGGTTGTTTATAATTGAAGTCGTTTGTCATTGTCCATTCCAATTGCCATTTGGCCTGCATTCATTTTTACAAAGTTATCAGAGGTTGATAAGGACGTTCATTTTTACAAAGTTATCAGAGGTTGATAAGGACGTGCTGGCGAAGTAAAAAGTGATGTGTGCGCAATGAACAGGCACGACAACATTCTTGTAAGTATTAACAGAGTGGTGGGGAGACATGGGACTCGATAAAACTGTTTCTGTCCATAAATTGTCATAGGCCTATTGGGGTGTTTACATGAAAACCAGTCAACCAGATCCTTTATTATGCTACCACAAAGAAATGGGCTGTTGCAGCCTGGTCTCATTGACTATACGTAACATAGGTAAAGCAAATCCGGGACACACAAATTACCATGGTATTGTTACATAAGACACAAGGTTACTTAACGCAAAAACAAAATTGTAATTCGTAACATATCATCCAGGAATGAATATATACCATGCGAAACATAACATACTGTATCATCCTAAATGATTTGTCTTGGATTTACATACAGAATCATATGAAATGTTATGAGACCAGATTGGCTGTTTTGACAGGCCTAAATCTAGCCTAGATACTGGATCTGCACAGTCGGGACCAAACCCTTTGCTTCGCACTACCACCCACCTCTGTTAAACATACAGTATATCACAAAAGTGAGTACACCCCTCACATTTTTGTAAATATTTGAGTATATCTTTTCATGTGACAACACTGAAGAAATGACCCTTTGCTACAATGTAAAGTAGTGAGTGTACAGCTTGTATAACAGTGTAAATTTGCTGTCCCCTCAAAATAACTCAACACACAGCCATTAATGTCTAAAGCGCTGGCTACAAAAGTGAGTACACCCCTAGGTGAAAATGTCCAAATTGGGCCCAATTAGCCATTTTCCCTCCCCGGTGTCATGTGACTCGTTAGTGTTACAAGGTCTCAGGTGTGAATGGGGAGCAGTTGTGTTAAATTTGGTGTCATCGCTCTCACACTCAACATAAAACTGAGCTGAAACTGAGCTGCAGCACGGTGGCCAAGACCATACAGCGGTTTAACTGGACAGGTTCCACTCAGAACAGGTCTCGTCATGGTCGACCAAAGAAGTTGAGTGCACGTGCTCAGCGTCATATCCAGAGGTTGTCTTTGGGAAATAGACGTATGCGTGCTGCCAGCATTGCTGCAGAGGTTGAAGGGGTGGGGGGTCAGCCTGTCAGTGCTCAGACCATACGCCGTACACTGCATCAAATTGGTCTGCATAGCTGTCGTACCAGAAGGAAGCCTCTTCTAAAGATGATGCACAAGAAAGCCCACAAACAGTTTGCTGAAGACAAGCAGACTAAGGACATGGATTACTGAAACCATGTCCTGTGGTCTGATGAGACCAAGATAAATGTATATGGTTCAGATGGTGTCAAGCGTGTGTGGCGGCAACCAGGTGAGGAGTACAAAGACAAGTGTGTCTTGCCTACAGTCAAGCATGGTGGTGGGAGTGTCATGGTCTGGGGCTGCATGAGTGCTGCCAGCACTGGGGAGCTACAGTTCATTGAGGGAACCATGAATGCCAACATGTACTGTGAAAACTGAAGCAGAGCATGATCCTCTCCATTCGGAGACTGGGCCGCAGGGCAGTATTCCAACATGATAACGACCCCAAGCACACCTCCAAGATGACCACTGCCTTGCTAAAGAAGCTGAGGGTAAAGGTGATGGACTGGCCAAGCATGTCTCCAGACCTAAACCCTATTGAGCAGCTGTGGGGCATCCTCAAACGGCAGGTGGAGGAGTGCAAGGTCTCTAACATCCATCAGCTCCGTGATGTCGTCATGGAGGAGTGGAAGAGGACTCCAGTGGCAACCTGTGAAGATCTGGTGAACTCCATGCCCAAGAGGGTTAAGGCAGTGCTGGAAAATGATGGTGGCCACACAAAATATTGACACTTGGCCCAATTTGGACATTTTCACCTAGGGGTGTACTCACTTTTGTTGCCAGCGGTTTAGACATTAATGGCTGTGTGTTGAGTTATTTTGAGGGGACAGCAAATTTACACTGTTATACAAGCTGTACACTCACTACTTTACATTGTAGCAAAGTTTAATTTCTTCAGTGTTGTCACATGAAAAGATATACTCAGATATTTACAGAAATGTGAGGGGTGTACTCACTTTTGTGAATACTGTATGCTTTGTAAAAAACCGAATTCATGTCATAATCGAAGACCACAGTAAAACGCTTAATGTGTCTCTAGAATGCGCAGCTGTTTGGTTTCACATGCGGGCTCAGTAGCTACTGGTTTCCCAGGGGAGAAGGGTGTGTCCTGCCTTCAGAGCTTTCGATGTCCTGCTTTCTCGCCACTCCTCCTCGCTGTCTTCCAGAAAAACAGACACCACGCCCAAATTTGTAAAGCCACGGGATCAAGTGTGTTTGACAGGGCTGGCAAGCCCTAACTGAAGTATCTGTCAATGTCTCTGGTACGATGTCTCATTGCTGAGACGTTTAGGCCTATGTTGAAATGGCACTGTTCAGGAGACTAAGGGGTGGCCTCCACGCTACAATGTACCTACTATTTTAAACAATAGACAAATTAGGCATTACTGATCAAATTATCTTTCATGATTTTAAGATGAAAAACTCTCCATGAATGAACGAGAGTACAGCATGAGTAAATAACTTATAGAAGCTTCTTCATAAAAGACAAACGAACACAATTACTCATATCCATATATGTTTTTGTAACAATGGCGCCGGAGAAGAAGGCTGACGTTTTACGTGTCCCCAACCTATTGTCTTTGTTTATTTGCGTTGTTTGCGTGTACTTATTTTGTACATAATGTTGCCGCTACCGTCTCTTATAACCGAAAAGAACTTCTGGACATCAGGACTGAGATCACTCACCACGGACTGGCAGAATATTTTATTTTTCCTTTAACGAGTCTGTTGAGCATGACGCAAATGAGATACTGCTTTCTCGGGAACAGGCCCAGATCCCTGTGATTTGTGTGAAGATGAGGTGGAGAAAAAGGGGCCAGAGGGTGCCTTCTAAGACTTTGTAGGCGACCGAATAAACCCCCACTTCCCTCCATTCTGCTAGCAAATGTGAAATCTTTGGAGAATAAAATCGATGACCTACACGGAAGAATAAACTACCAACGGGACATTCAAACTGTAACATCTTATGCTTCAGGGAGTTGTGGCTGAACGACGACACTATCAACATGCAGCTGGCTGGTTATACGCTGTACCGGCAGGATAGAACAGCGGCATCTGGTAAGACAAGGGGCGGTGGACTATGTATTTTTATAAATAACAGCTGGTGCACGATATCTAAGGAAGTTTCGAGCTATTGCTTGCCTGAGGTAGAGTATCACATGATATGCTGTAGATCACAGTATCTACCAAGAGAGTTGTCATCTGTACTTTTCATTGCTGTTTACGTACCACCACAAACTGAGGCTGGCACTAATAAGACAGCATTGAATGAGCTGTATTCCGCCATAAGCAAACAAGAAAATGCTCACCCAGAGACGGCGCTCCTTGTAGCCAGGGACGACGCTCCTAGTAGCCAGGGACTTTAATGCATGGAAACTTAAATCCGTTTTACCAAATGTCTATCAACATGTTAAATGTGCAACCAGAGGGAAAAAAAACTCTGGACCACCTTTACTCCACACGCATATAATGCTCTCCCTCGCCCTCCATTTGGCAAATCTGACCATAATTCAACTTCCTGATTCCAGCTTACAAGCAAAAATTAAAGTAGGAAGCACCAGTGACTAGATCAATAAAAAAGTGGTCAGATGAAGCAGATGCTAAGCTAGAGGATTGTTTTGCTAGCACAGACTGGAATATGTTCCAGGATTCCTCCGATGGCATTGAGGAGTACACCACATCAGTCATTGGCTTCATCAATAAGTGCATTGATGATGTCATTCCCACAGTGACGGTACGTACATACCCCAACCAGAAGCCATGGATTACAGGCAACATCCACACTGAGCTAAAGGCTAGAGCTGCCGCTTTCAAGGAGTAGGACTCTAACCCGGAAGCTTATAAGAAATCCCCCTATGCCCCCCGATGAACCATCAAACAGGCAAAGCATCAATACAGGACTAAGATCGAATCATACTACACCGGCTCTGACGCTTGTCGGATGTGGCAGGGCTTGCAAACCATTACAGACTACAAGGGGAAGCACAGCAGTGACACGAGCCTACCAGATGAGCTAATCTACTTCTATGCTCGCTTTGAGGCAAGTAACACTGAAACATGCATGAGAGCACCAGCTGTTCCGGAAGACTGTGTGATCACGCTCTCCGCAGGAGATGTGAGTAAGACCTTTAAACAGGTCAACATCCCCAAGGCCGCAGGGCCATACGGATTACCAGGACGGGTACTGCAAGCATGCGCTGACCAACTGGCAAGTGTCATCACTGACATTTTCAACCTCTCCCTGTCTGAATCTGTGCCCAAGAACACTAAGGTACCCTGCCTAAATTACTACCGACCCGTAGCACTCTCGTCTGTAGCCATGAAGTGCTTTGAAAGCCTGGTCAAATCTTACATCAACGCATTATCCCAGAAACCCTAGACCCACTCCAATTTGCATACCGACACAACAGATCAACAGATGATGCAATCTCTATTGCACTCCACACTGCCATTTCCCACCTTGACAAAAGGAACACCTATGTGAGAATGCTATTCATTGACTACAGCTCAGCGTTCAACACAATAGTGCCCTCAAATCTCATCAAAAAGATAAGGACCCTGGGACTAAACACCTCCCTCTTCAACTGGATCCTGGACTTCCTGACGGGCCGTCCTCATATCTACAAAAGGTTCTACAGCTGCGCCATTCACAAGGCACTACATAGGGTAGTCTGAACGGCCCAGCCAAGCTTCCTGCCATCCAGGAAGGCCCTAAAAATTGTCAAAGACTCCAGCCACCCTAGTCATAGACTGTTCTCTCTGCTACTGCACAGCAAGCGGTACCGGAGCGCCAAGTCTAGGTCCAAGAGGCTTCTAAACAGCTTCTGCCCCCCTCCCCCTCTCCACCTCTTTTACACCGCTGCTACCCTCTGTTGTTAGCATCTATGCATAGTCACTTTAATTCCTCTACCTACATGTACATATTACATCAACTAACCGGTGCCCCTGCAGATTGACTCTGTACCGGTACCCCCCGTATATAGTCTCGCTATTGTTATTTTAATTACTTGTTACTTTTATTTTTTATTCTTATCTGTATTTTTAAAAACTGCTTTGGGCTCATAAGTAGGCATTTCACTCTCTGTTATATCGGCGCATGTGACTAATACAATACAACGATTTTTGATTTGATTTGATTTTGGGAAGGAAACACTGGCACAGGCAATTCAGTGCAGTCTTACAGTCTTCCACATAATTCACTTTCAGACAGTCATGCCCTTTGCATTGTAATAGTGTGATTATATGATGTCTCATTCCAATGTCTCTGCATGCATTGGTCTGTCTGTCTGTCTGTCTGTCTGTCTGTCTGTCTGTCTGTCTGTCTGTCTGTCTGTCTGTCTGTCTGTCTGTCTGTCTTCCTTCCAACAGGACATCATATCACTTATATTTTAAATAAGAATTATTTAGATTTTTTCAAATGAACCCAAAAAACAACCAGCCAAACAACTTTTCCTCTCCCTTCAGTCACCTCATTATTACGGAATACCAGAACCTGTTAAAACTTGCAGCACAGTGAATTCACTATGTTCCGGTCTTGTTTGCATACTTGGCCATAGACATCACTGCAACTTATGTGTGGCTCAACACCCTGTCATGAGGTGAGGCGCTGATACAGCTGATGAGAACCTGGCAGGATCACGTTTCCCAGGAATGTCAAATCGATGAGTACAGTGCAAGGGTGCCTCTCAATAGTCTATAGGGTCTTCCTCTCCTTGTCTCCTCTCTTTCATCTGCACTGGTCTGAAAACACAGAATAAGTGAAAGCAATATGGTGGATGCCGACCGGAAGTATAATTTGACCTATCCAGTTCTTTTCTCATCAGTTCAAACAAAGGAAAGGAGGCGTGGAGAAAAGGGTGCTTTAAATTATTGAGATTCACTCAGATTTCCTGCTAGCCTCATCCTCTAGACCGGGAATTTCCAAACTGAGGTACGCGTACCCCAAAGGTACGCACAAATCTGTTTTTTCTTCACATTTTCAAACAGTCCATTTATATTTTCCCACGGGGCTATACATTTGGGTGATGTTTCAGTGTTCAGCGAAATAACAACACAATGTCAAATACAGGTAGCCTAGTCAAAAAATTATCATCCAATCACATTAACCTTTACTCTCTCGTGGGAAATCCACTAACGGTCAGTATGTAGCCAAACATAGCTGCTGCTCATTCCGTTTGCTCGAAAAATGATAAATGGTTAACAAAAGTAAGGCCTGTGTGTGTCCATAGAGACACATACAAGCTCTACTGGTAGTACTGCTACTACCAGCAGTACTACACCTGCAAATATGATGAGAACTACATTGATTTGGGGTTCACTTATATTGGGAGTAGTGCCTTTCCTCAGCCACAGTGTGTTATATGTGCAAAAGTACTATCTCACAACTCAATGAAGCCTTCACTCTTGCACAGACATTTAAGAAACAAAACATGGCCATTTGAAAAATAATCCACAGGAGTTTTATGAGCGAGAATTAAGATGACTTTTGAGTAGTAAGACATGCATTTGATTTGATTTAATAATAAGGGGCTAGAAGTGTCTTATATGGCGAGCTACCGAGTGGTTAGGACAGGCAAGCCCCATACTATTGTGGAGGACTTAATTCTTTCTGCTGCCGCAGATATGGCTGGGACAATGCTGGGGGAAAGGCCAAAAAAAACTATACAGCCAATTACTTCATCAAACACTGTTTCACGATGCATCAGTGACATGGCAGGAGATGTTTTGAAACAATTACTGCTTTGCATACAAGCCAGTGAATTCTATGCGTTACAGCTGGATGAGTCAACAGATGTGGTATATGTCCGTTACGTTTATGGGGGGTCAATTAAGGAAGACATCCTCTTCTGAAAACGACTGGAAACCAGGACAACACTGCAGCATCCACTGAGAGGCTCTTTCTGCCAAGGGAATGCCTGAAAGCTTGAAAGACATTTTGGACACTACAGTGAAAATGGTTAACTTTGTTAAAGCAATTTAATTTAATCAGAAGCCACTCCCAGATTTCTGGATTAGGCTGCACTCAGAGTATCCTGCCTTGGCAAATCACGCTGTTAAGACACTGATGCCCTTTGCAACCACGTACCTATGTGAGAGTGGATTCTCGGCCCTCACGGGAATGAAAACTAAATACAGGCACAGACTGTGTGTGGGAAATGATTTAAGACTGAGACTCTCTCCAATACAACCCAACATTGCAGAGTTATGTGCATCCTTTCAAGCATACACTTGTCATTAACATGTGGTGAGTTATTCACAATTTTCGATGAACAAATGAGGTTTAATATGTGAGATGGCGAAATAAAGAGCAAAATTATTGATTATTATTATTTGTGCTCTTTGTCACTTCCCACGAGCCGGGTTGTGACAAAAACTGACACTCATTCTTATATTTAGTAAATGTATGGTATAGTGTGTGTGTGGCAGGCTTACAATGATGGCAAAAAACAACATTTGAGAGTGAACTGACCCTGGTTCTAGATGGGGTACCAGCTGGAAGTTGAATGTTTGAAGGAATATGGCACTATAACAAGTTTGGGAACCACTGCTGTAGACCTCTACCATTGAAGAAACATCACGCACCCTACAGGGCATAGTAGGTAGTACAACTTAAATGTGAAACCAGCAGCATTATCACTGTAATTGTCACGATCGTCATAAGGAACGGACCAAAATGCAGCGTGGTATGTGTTCATTATGAAGTTTTTAATTAAAGAAAGCACTGAACACAAACTATACAAAACAATAAACGACCGTGAAGCTATAATGAGAACTGTGCTGACACAAGCTACTAACATAGACAATCACCCACAAACAGTGAAACCCAGGCTACATAAGTATGATTCTCAATCAGACAACTAATGACACATGCCTCTGATTGAGAACCATACTAGGCCGAAACATAGAAATCCCAAAATCATAGAAAAACAAACATAGACTGCCCACCCCAACTCACACCCTGACCATACTAAATATCGACAAAACAAAGGAAATAAAGGTCAGAACGTGACAGTAATCTAAATGTGATCAAGTGCAATCCCCAGGGGCTGCAATCCTGCTGTTTTTTATTTTCCCCTTGCTATTCATTGATTCATGTCATTCATTACCCAGAGACAGATTCAAAGAGATCTGCAAAAGAGAGTCATTATTTAGTTGAATATACTAACGTTCCACATTGACCACACATCAATAACTAGCTCTTCTGCTATGCATGTAATGATCAGCTACATTTCCAAGAACAGAGCTGTCAATTATTAGTAGTTGTAACTGTAATTAAGTGATGCAATGGTTCTGTTGAGGTATTTCTTAATGTTGTAATAGACAAACAGACGAGTGGACAGGAAACACAGGCCTTTGCAGAGGGCTGAGCAGTGTTTTTTAAATGAGGTTGTGTGGTTAGAAGTGGAGAGGGACTGAGTCTGTTCTCACAAACACCATGAGGCCCTCAATAGACAAGTGACAAAGTAATGAGGTATACACTACCAAACACCAGGCAAGTCAACATTAAACCGCCTTTAAGAAAGAGTACCAGTAGTCATTCTTGATGGCATAGAGGCAATCATCAGTCCTGTTCAGACCAGGAACTGCTGAAGAGTTAATTCATCATATGACATGTGAAAAGTACTGTAACATTTTACTGTATATGTAATCCACAAACAGGAGGGCAACCATTACCTACTGAACATGCAGACAAATGTAAATCACTGAAATACCCGTTTACCCCAGTACCATAGTTTAATTAGGCAAGTGTTGAGGATTATCTACCATGACTAATGCGAACACTTTGGACTCTCTGTCAAAATATTTCCAACAATTGGACTAGTCTTGCCCTAAAAGGTTTCTAAAATAAAGAATAGGAAGAATGTTAAAATATATTTTTTTAAATCCTGTATGTTCTATGTACATTTTTAGCCTTGGTGTAAAGTTCACTCTCTTGTCTTGTCAATAACTCTTGAGGATCTAAAATGTAAAAAAAAACATTTCCGGGACACAAAGGACCATAAGGTTAGCTGTAGCTGCACTGTTGTAAAGCTTTTATTCCGTTTATTCTCTGACGTGTCAAGAAGCATGCTTGTCTTTTGCTAATCATCCAACTCTTGATGAGTTGAATCGGATGTGATAATTGTGCTGGTGTAAGGGATTTCCTCCTCTTCTTCCGAAGAGGAGAGGCGAAAAGGATCGGAGGACCAATATGCGGCGTGGTAAGTGTCCATGGTTCTTTTAATAATAAATAGTACACATGAACAACTGAATACAAAAAGAATAAACGTGGAATGAACGAAACCCAAAACAGTACCGTGTGGTGAAAAACACAGACACGGAAACAAACACCCACAAACACACAGTGAAACCCAGGCTACCTACGTATGATTCTCAATCAGAGACAACTAATGACACCTGCCTCTGATTGAGAACCATACTAGGCCGAAACATAGAAATCCCCAAATCATAGAAAAACAAACATAGACTGCCCACCCCAACTCACGCCCTGACCATACTAAATAATGACAAAACAAAGGAAATAAAGGTCAGAACGTGACAGCTGGGACAGAACCAAAATGTGCACAGAGAGCAATGTTAGAGAGCAATGGACTTAGAAGCACTGCAGTACTACAAATAAAAGCAAACATGCATAGTGGTTATTTATTGCAGTTGGATATACATACGTTAATTGTTCGGCCCAATAGGATATACAGTACAATACACGAAAATAATGCAATTTCCTGTAGTTGGCATAACTCCAAAATGATTCAAATGCTCAACATTCAACATCATACACCCCTAAAGGACACAGCAAGGCATTACAATTCAAAAAAGGAACGTAAAAGTACAGTATACACATTCATCAAAACATGGTATAATGTTTAGTAGTGGATATTTTGATAATCATCACATATTTTGTATGTGTTTGTAAAACCATACGGCCGTATACTGAGGAGCTCACAATGTTAGCACAGAGTCTCTCTCCAACTCTAACCACACGACGACTCATCAAAAACAAGGCTGTGTTCTCTGCATGGGCCTGTGTTTCCTGTCCACTTGTCTGTTTAAAGAGCAGCGTGAACACGGACTATAACAACACAAGGAAACCCCTCGGTAGAATCACTGAAACTCACATTTCAGCTACAACTAGCTACTATTAAACGACAGCTCGTGTCTTGTTTTAGTTGCTCACAATGTATTACAGGAAAGCAGGTAAAAGTAAGACTGGTAAATATGAGCAAATATTGATAACAAAAAATGAACGTACAAGAATTGTACAAAACATCAAGAACCCCCCGCCCCGTTTAGCCCTCAGTACAACCTCAATTCGTCCGGGCATGGACTCTACAAGGTGTCAAACGGTTCCAAAGGGAAGCTGGCCCATATTGACTCCAATGCTTCACACAGTTGTGTCAAGTTGGCTGGGCGTCCTTTGGGTGTTGGACCATTCTTTATACACGCGGGAAACTGTTGAGCGTGAAAAACCCAGCAGCGTTGCAGTTCTTGACACAGCGAGGATGCCCAGGCACCTACTACCATACCCTGTTCAAAGGCACTTCAATCTTTTGTCTTGCTCATCCACCCACTGAATGGCACACACACAATCCATGTCTCAATTGTCTAAAGGCTTGAAAATCCTTCTTTAATCTGTCTCCTCCCCTTAATTTACACTGATTTAAAGTGGATTTAACAAGTGACATCAATAATTGATCATAGCTTTCACCTGGACTCACCTGATCAGCGCATGTCATGGAAAGATGTCCTTAATGTTTTGTACACTCAGATTATGCCAATGAAGATACATTACATGCAACCAGTTTCCAAATGAGGAGTTAATAAAACATAAAGGCTAATTTAAGTGGAGTAAAAACATTTTTTTATGGAAAAGTAGAAAGATAAATAAACATTTACAATGTGTTACTCCTACTGTCATTACTGAAAAGAATGTGAGATCTGTAGCGGAGTATGTGAGACTCAGTAGCAGAGAAGTCCTAAATGTGGTTTGCGTTCTGTTTATAATTGTGCCAGAGCAGTGGACAGGAAGTGACACCTATCAAGTCAGGAGGTACAGCAGCTACTTTGTTGTGTCCTCTTTGCACTGGTTTAAAGTACTTAGGTAAAAACACTTTAAAGTACTACTTAAGTAGTTTTTGGGGGTATCTGTACTTTACTATTTATATTTTTGACATTACCTTCCTAAAGAAGATTATGTACTTTTTACTCCATACATTTTCCCTGACACCCAACAGTACTAGTTACAATTTGAACGCTGAGCAGTACATGAAAAAGGTCCAATTCACACACTCAAGAGAACGTCCCTGGTCATCCTTACTGCCTCGGATCTGGTGGACTCACTAAACATAAATGCTTACTTTGTAAATTATTTCTGAGTGTTGGAGTGTGCCCCTTGCTGTCAAAAAAAAGTTATAAAAAGGAAATTGTGCAGCCTAGTTTGCTGAATATAATGAATTTGATGTATAGTATTTACTTTTACTTTTTCTCAAGTATGACAATTGAGTACTTTTTCCACCTCTGCGTCTTTGTCGTGTGGTTTGAAGAGGCGGCACCAACTGCGGTGGGCTTTCAAGGTAAGGCTCATAGGTTGACTTCTGAAGAATACATGCACTCATGACAAAAAACTCCCCATGGCAACTGTTGTGACCTTCTGTGTCTTTCTGAATAATTTGTCAATAACAGTGTTTTATAAACCTTTTATTAATTATGACATACTGTCATACTGATCATCATCATCACCATTTGTGTAAATTATATTCCAATTCAAGAAAACAAATGTAACTTTGCCTGCTGCGCTGACTCTCATTGAAACATAACGGAGACCACTAAGGCGTGTAACTACTTCCTCTCTCTAAAAGATGGTCATTTGTCTGAGGTTGCTAAACAGAATGGTAGCATCAATTGTCTGCTGTCTATTTTTCCTCTCTGACATGGCCTCACAACCTTAACCAGGTCAAAGACAAGACCACCATATTGCACATTTAGGTTGGAAAGCATTTCAGTCTGTGTCCAAGTCTGATTCAACCCTTGCTGATATGCCAAATGAATAAAGCTACTTTTGAATTAGCTTAAAGAAGAGTGGCTTACATAAAATGTAAAGATGTGCCTTGTAGAGATAAACTGATGTGAACAGACCATATATAACTTATAATTACTTGGACTGAAAAATGTACTGACATGCCTCAAAATATAACATTCTCCTGAATCTGCCATGGACTGCATCGAGAGACAACTAACACTTTAACCTCATATCAATCTATGCAAAGCATTTGGTTAATTACCATGTTTCTATATTCAGTTGCAGGGCCCATCATGTTGGAGGACTCAACAGTGACCCAGTTTCGACCTTTTGTTGAATTGACGTGGTCGTTGGCAACATCACCATGAACTGCTTTCTGGAGGGGTTGACATCTTACTGTTATACTGTTGCCTGCATGAGATTGCCCACACAACCCAGGGTGCAGCGAGTCCCCAAGAACACCATTATCAACATCAGGTCTCAGTATGACATCTCATAGAAGATGTGCCCTGTGTTCATCTACACCGCAGCTGTCACCGTCTCTGGGATTTACTACTGTGCTGTCATATACAGGCACCGTCATTCGGGAATTACTCAGACCCTTTGACTTTTTCCACATTTTGTTACAGCCTTATTCTAAAATTGATTAAACTGTTTTTTCCCCGTTATCAATCTACACACAATACCCCATAATGACAAAGCAAAAACAGTTTTTTATTTTTTTATTTCACAAATGTACAAAATAATACCCCCCCAGAAATATCACATTTACATAAGTATTCAGACCCTTCACTCAGTACTTTGTTGAAGCACCTTTGGCAGCGATTACAGCATCAAGTGTTCTTGGGTATGACACTACAATCTTGGCACACCTGTATCTGGGGAGTTCCTCCCATTCTTCTCTGCAGATCCTCTCGAGCTCTGTCAGGTTGAATAGGGAGCGTCATTGCACAGCTATTTTCAGGTCTCTCTAGAGATGTTCGATCTGGTTCAAGTCCGGGCTCTGGCTAGGCCACTCAATGAATTTCAGAGACTTGTCCCGAAGCCACTCCTGGGTCTTCTTGGTTATGTGCTTAGGGTCGTTGTCCTGCTGGAAGGTACACTTTCGCACCAGTCTAAGGTCCTGAGCGCTCTGGAGAAGGTTTTCATCAAGGATCTCTCTGTACTTTGATTAGTTCATCTTTCCCTCGATCCTGACTAGTCTCCCAGTCCCTGCCGCTGAAAAACATCCCCACAGCATGATGCTGCCACCACCATGCTTCACCGTAGGGATGGTGCCAGGTTTCCTCCAGACGTGACACTTGGCAGTCAGGCCAAAAAGTTCCATCTACGTTCCATCAGATCAGAAGGTTTTCTCATGGACAGATCAGAAAGTTTCTCATGGCCAGAGACCTTTTAGTGCCTTTTGGCAAACTCCATGCGGGCTGTCATGTGCCTTTTACTGAGCAGTGGCTCCCTTCTGGCCACTCTACCATAAAGGCCTGATTGGTGGAGTGCTGCAGAGATGGTTATTGTTCTGGAAGGTTCTCCCATCTCCATAGAGGAACTCTGGAGCTCTGCCAGAGTGACCATTGGGTTCTTGGTCACCTCTCTGACCAAGGCCCTTCTCCCCTGATTGCTCAGTTTGGCCGGGCGGCAACCTCTAGGAAGTGTCTTGGTGGTTCCAAACCTCTTTCATTTAAGAATAATGGCCACTGTGTTCTCGGGTGTTGCAGACATTATTTGGTACCCTTCCCCAGATCTGTGCCTGGACACAATCCTGTCTCAAAGCTCTACAGACAATTCCTTCGACCTCATGGCTTGGTTTTTGCTCTGACAAGCACGGTCAACTGTGGGACCTTATATTGACAGGTGTGTGCCATTCCAAATCATGTCCAATCAATTGAATTTACCACAGGTGGACTCAAATCAGGTTGTAGAAACATCTCAAGGATGATCAATAGAAAACAGGATGCACCTGAGCTCAATTTCGAGTCTCATAGTAAAGGGTCTGAATACTTATGTAATGGTATGACTTTTTTTTATCATTAAGGGGTATTGTGTGTAGATTGATGAGAATTTGTACTTTATCCATTTTAGAATAAGGCTGTAATGTAACAAAATGTCTAAAAAGGGAAGGGGTCCCAATACTTTCTGAATGCACTGTATAGCCAAGTTTTACTTTAACTTCTATTCAGTTATAGTCACAGGCATGTATTTGTAATTTTTTAAATAATAATTAGAAATCAGTTTCCAAATCATCTAATAGCATTTTAATTTCCTTCACCAAAACCCTGCAACAAAATGGGAACTCCTCTTCCCTTAACATCATAGTTTGTACTACTGTAATAAAATGGACAGTATGTTAATGTAGTAAGTAGTCGTGTTAATTTGACAATAAATTCAGTGAATATGAAGATATTGAAAAACGTTTTGTATTAAACTGTACCGTTCCATTTGATGAGATGTTATTGTGTGTCCTGTCAGACTTCTCCACAGTGTTACACCATAGTGAGTCTCTACAGGGTGCTGGGAATTGTCTCCTCTCTTCTTCTCATTACACTGACTGCATGGGCACAACTATCAGTCGAGAGCAACAATTCAGGTAAGATGTATTTCTGTATGATATTGTATACACTGAACAAAAATATAAACACAACATGTAAAGTGTTGGTCCCATGTTTCATGAGTTGAAATAAAACATCTCAGAAATGTTCCAAATGCACAAAAAGCTTAATTTCTCTCAAATGTTTTGCACAAATTTGTTTACATCCCTCATAGTGAGCATTTCTCCTTTGCCAAGATAATCCATCCACCTGACAGGTGTGGGATATCAATAAGCTGATTAAACAGCATGATCATTACACAGGTGCACTTTGTGCTGGCCACTCTAAAATGTGCAGTTTTGTCACACAACACAATGCCACAGATGTCTCAAGTTTTGAGGGAGAGTGCATTTTGTCATGCTGACTGCCAGAGAATTTAATGTTAATTTGTATACCATAAGCCACCTCCAATGTCGTTTTAGAGAATTTGGCAGTACTTTCAAATGGCCTCACAACTGCAGAGCAAGTGAAACCACGCCAGCCCAGGACCTCCACATCTGAAACCAGCCACCCAGACAGCTGATGAAACTGTGGGTTTGCACAACTGAAGAATTTCTGCACAAACTGACAGAAACCGTCTCAGGGAAGCTCATCTGCGTGCTCGTCGTCCTCACCAGGGTCTTGACCTGACTGCAGTTTGGCAGTTAGTGGGCAAATGCTCACCTTCGATGGCCACTTGCATGCTGGAGAAGTGTGCTCTTCACAGATGAATCCCAGTTTCAACTGTACCGAGCAGATGGCGTTGTGTGGTTGAGCGGTTTGTTGATGTCAACACTTTGAACAGAATGACCCATGGTGGCAGTGAGGTTATGGTATGGGCATGCATAAGCTACGGACACCGAACACAATTTAATTTTATCGATGGCAATTTGAATGCACAGAGATAGCGTGACAAAATCCTGAGGCCTATTGTCATGCCATTCATCCACCGTCATCATCTCATGTTACAACATGATATTGCATGACAACTTCTCTCAAGAATCTGTACACAATTCCTCAAAGCTGAAAATGTCCCCATGGCCAGAATACTCACAAGACAAGTCACCCATTGAGAATGTTTGAGATGCTCTGGATCAACGTGTACGACAGCATGTTCTAGTTCCCGCCAATATCCAGCAACTTCGCACAACCATTGAAGAGGAGTGGGACAACATTCTACAGATCAACTCTATGCGAAGGAGATGTGTCACGCTGCATGAAGCAAATGGTGGTCACACCGGATACCGACTGGTTTTCTGATCCACAACGGATCTGTAAGCAACAGACACATCTGTATTTCCAGTCATGTGAAAACCATAGGTTAGGGCCTCATGAATTTATTTCAATTGACTGATTTCTTTACACATATGAACTGTAACTCAGTAAAATCTTTGAAATTGTTGCATGTTGCGTTTATATTTCTGTTCAATGTAGTCACGTATGTTGCCTGAATCATAGTCAAAAGTAAAAAAATAAATAAAGAAAAATGTCAAACAAAAAAAGCAGACTAACTGAAAGTGCTATCTGTGTTCATTAGTTTTTTATTCAGGCTAACTTGAGAAAAGTAACAGAAAATCCCCAAACTAAAGAAAGGAGGAGGGCTTTCATTGTGAAAACTGCAGTAACCCAACATTCAGAATAAAAGTGCTTTGAGAGATACGGAGTGCTTCATACCTACTAGGAAGATGTTAAATGCAAAATGCATAAAACATATGTGTTAGAGGAGCCTAGTGCTTCCATAAAGTGCTATCTATCCTTCAAGTACTGTCATGATGAAATGCTCTTCTTTCTCATCTTGTGTCACTGTCTCCAAACATCCAGTAGATGTGAATGTTTACTTCAAATCTACCTGTCCTGTCACTCAGATAGTCTGTAGTTTTTTCCTTCCTATTCAAACATCAGGTAGGCTGAAGTTAACTATACAAACACATTAGGTAGGAAACTTCGTTAACCAAGTTATCTGTGTCAATATTTTAAAAAGTAGCCGTCTTATTTGACAAAATAATTATTTCTGTGATGGGTATCATACTGTAGAAGTGTATAATTGTGTGTGTGTGTGTGTGGGGGGGGTTCAGTTCACTAAAGTCATAACTTTTTACTTACCAAAAACGACTACTGTCCTTTGTATTAAGAGTACATTAACATTTCATTGTAACACTTTTGTTATGTCTTGCCATTACTTACTTGATTTCATCATGACTGAATCCAGCTACACTTAATTGAAAACTACTAAACCTTTTATTAAATCATGTGTGAATTGGATGGAATGCAGATCCTTGTCACTCATCGGCCAGAGTGCTTTATTTCCCATTCAGAACTAAGTGGGAGCATAACTATTTTCCAATCCTTTAAAATACTGTTGTTGTAGAAAATGAACTGTTACAATAATAACAGCACATTCCATCTATTGTCTGACTTTCATTCATTTCGTGAAGGCTGCTGAGGTTTGGTGATCGGATGGGAGCTGATAACCTTTTTACTTTCGTGGTTTGCTATCTAGTATATTGCGCTATTGGGTGAAAAAGTCTGAATATAGAATCCGCAAGTGGTTTGTTATAAGCAAAGCACAGATTTGATCAAAGCGGTGTCTGTCCAAAAGCATATCATGCTCAGAAAAACCACTCCTCGCAGAGAAAGAGAGCGAGAGAGAGATGCAGCTAAAGCTTAAACTACTGTGGTCAGCTTCTGTTCCGAAGGCTACAGTCCTACACATGTTACCTGTGACACTTTGTCATGTTCCACAATCTGCAGTCTGTGCAGGAGCCTTCTCATTTTGGTCAGAGAAATCAAGACGTACACTTTGTCAAAGTGCGCTTGAGATTGAACATTTTAACATCATATTTTTTGTTGTTGCATTCAAGCAAAGTTTTTAAACATATGTTTTAGATATCTGTTCAAAAACAGAGGCATGTTTGGCACTAAGGGTTCCAGGGAAATGGTAAATTAGATAAGAGGTAATAAAACGAAGAAAAAAACAAAACAAAGACATTCATTTACAAGCCATATTGATTGATTGATTGATTTGATTTTGGATAATACAATTCTTACAGTTTTAAAAGTACAAAGAATCCCAGAGGATGACACACAATAGTGTAAGAACACTTATTTCCAATGTGGTCTTCTGTGTAGGACAAAAACAGGACACAACACAAGAAAATCCATGGAAATACATGGGCCAGTGGAGGCTGCTGAGGGGAGAACGGCTGATAATAATGTCTGGAACAAAGCAAATGGATTGGCATCAATCCATGTGTTTGATGTATTTCATACTATTCCACTCCAGCCAATACCACGAAACCATCCTCCCCAATTAAGGTGCCACCAACCTCCTGTGACAAGTCCCTAACTAGCCTACACCATAAAAAATACACAATCCATACAAAATTCAAGAATATTCAGTAATTTTCCTATTTAGACCTGTGCACTTTTCCTGACGGAAGGGATCTAACCTGACCTCTGAAAGCCTTTCTGGACTGGGACAGATTTATGACTAATGGGAGACTACTCCACAGTTGAATTCCAATATAAAAGAAAGTACTTAGCAATTGCGGACACCGGCTCTTGCTTTATACATAAATAATAATCTGAAATGTTTTCAGTGGCAGTTCATAAGCATCTACATCATGACAAAATACAAGGAATTTTTATGCAATTTCTTTGTCAAAATCTGATTGGAGAACTGTATTTGTGCGTCTCCCAAAATTGATATGGTCCAAAGTCGCATACTGGACCTCCTGTGGAACGATCAACACCAGGGAGTTAATTCTCAAGGGTTCAGAAATAGGTACAGTATAGTTGATGCTTTATATTCAAGTATACAAAACTGCTTTAAAACTTTATGTGGACTGAATTGGGGCAGCAATAATGCAAATGTAAACCAGGCTCTCATATGTGAGGATTCATACCATAGAAGTGATATTACGTCAGTCAATCAATACATTCACAATTGAGATGAGTAATCTAAAACAATCACTCTAGGGGTGAAAGTAGGTTTAGCCTCAATTCATTTGAGTTTGTTTACAAATATAATCCATGTACAAATGTCAATGTGTATTTACACAACCAGGTATATCACCTATAAGTACTGTATTTTCACTATACTTAACAAGTAATACACCAGTACGAGACATTTCAGAGCAGTATGTTCGGATCATAACATTCGTGTTTTTTCAACATGAATACACTATGGGGCCTTTCCTGAAAAAATATTAAAATATTAACTAAAAACCATGTTCAATGGAAAATGTCCATATAACATGTTTTTTTTAGTCAAGGACTATTGGCTTAATCTATTCCCAGTAAACCGTCCCCAAGAGTTAAATTGGGCCGAAATGGAGATAAAAAATGAGTTCCACCACCTTTACTATGTGAGAAAATCTGATAGCATGGCAATAGATTATAAAATCATGCAACATAAAAAAAAAAACATTTAGCACGACCAAAAATGATAGTTTAACCCAAATACAATAGCTACTTACCGAGAACGATGATCTAACTGGCCTTCTTGCTTCTCCACGTCTCCCTGCAAACGTCAGAACTCAGAACATAAACACCATGACGTCCACCGACAAACTACTTCAAAAAGACCTGGAATCCTTCAATCAACCGACCCTGCATACGCCATCAAGAGATGCTGTGAAAACTAAGGGTGTCTAAGTGCTACAATGGTACACAATGTGTTTCTCTACGACTTATTTTGAGCAATTTGGCGAACAAATAATATTTAATTAAAGCGCATTCATTCAATCTATTTCAACTGAATAGTTAAAAAGATTATGAAAACGCTAAAACATTTCCGCCACTAAATACCTCCAAGTTGATAAAAGCCATTTTGAAATCCTTCTAATGTATTCGGCTGTTGTATTTTATTAATCCTAAAATTGAAAAAAAAAATGATAATAATTACCAGATTGATCCCGTTTGTTCTCAGTGCCTGTGCCTCTTTGTCTGAAATTAAAACAGAGGATTTCACACTCTAGCAATCACAGGCTTTTCTATAATCAAATTTTGGATTGAATGTCAGACTCAAACCTTGTATCTGCATCAATAACCACAGGATGCCCTATTGGAAAAAACAATCAAAATAACACATTTAATATCCAGGTTGAAGAAAGCATCATGATTCAGTGATAATGTTTGTTGTCCATGGCCATTTGTTAACATTGACTCTCTGATCTCAAAAGCAGGTGGAGTAGACTGCTGTCTAAACGTAGCAGACACTTGCCATAAAGGTCACTGTAACCACTACAGAGAGCCTGACTTGTGTGAAAGAGAGGAAAGAGGAACAAAGTCAAGAATTATCAACAGATTTTAATTCTCAACATTTCTGTGCAAGAGAAAATACAGGCCTACGAAATCCGATTTTATTCCATTTCCTCAGAAAATGACCTAATGGAATAAAATATTTTCTCCCATATTTAGCCACCTATTCTATGGTGTAACAAAACAAAAGAACTTGACCCATATAGGTCTGACCACTGAACTGGTTTACCTACATGACTACCCATAACCATAGGCATCACAACGTGCACTTAGTGTTTTGAGTGGATACTAGTAAGTTATTAAAAAAAGACTACATCTTGTAAATGTATATCCTGCAAATGTACCAATTGATGGGGCATGTTTCCCCTAAATTACAATGGTCGTAACATCCTTTTCTGAGTACTATGGTATAAATTGTCTTGCACAAGATCATTTGGTGTTTGTTATACAGTATTGGCCCATTATCCATTGATTTGATCTTACCACGGTGCAGACACACAGCGATAGTGACAGCAACTATTATGGTGAGGAGAGCAGCTGCAGAGGCCCCATACATCAACATTGTGCACATGGCATTGGAATCTATGGTGAAAATAAAGACAAAGTCTAAATAAAGATAGTTTCAAGTTATATCTTTGTTTTCAGTGTTAATGCCCTTACTGAAAGAACAGGTGCAAAAGCTTAGTAAATCTGGGTCTAATGCAATTACCATTTTTCTGCAGCAGTGTTTTGGTGATATTTTTCCCCTCAAACTCCACCACACATGTAAACTCTGCTCCTCTGTCCCACTCCTGTGCCTGGACAAGAATCTGGTTCCTAGTGAACTCTGTGGCTGAATCACTGTTGTCTGTCCAGGTGGAGTCAGTGAGTCCACTCTCTTCTCTCCCGTCTATGAGCCAGAACACACGGACCTGAGACGGGACCACTTCCAACACCAAACACAGCAGAGGGATGAAGATGCGGTCAACCTCTGGCGAAGAGACGATTTGGATGGTTGGGGCTTTACTGCTGTTCCCTACCCTTTCTCTCTCTAAGGACAAAATGGTCATCATTTAACAATTACATTATTAAGAATTACCAACTTGGTTTTCCTCCTGGTAAACTGGTTATTTAAAATAAAACAATGACTGGATTTATGATCAAAGAACATACAGTACACTACAGGTCAAACGTTTGGGGTCACTTAGAAATGTCCTTGTTTTTTTAAGAAAAGCACATGTTTTGTCCATTAAAAGAACATCAAATTGATCAGAAATACAGTGTAGACATTGTTAATGTTGTAAATGACTATCGTAGCTGGAAATTGCAGATTTTTTTGTGGAATATCTACATAGGCTTACAGGGGCCCATTATCAGCAACCATCACTCATGTGTTCCAATGGCACGTTGTGTTAGCTAATGAAAGTTTCTTATTTTAAAAAGGCTAATTGATCATTAGAAAACACTTTTGCAATTTTTGCAACAGTTGAAAACTGTTGTGCTGTTTAAAGAAGCAATAAAATTGGCCTTCTTTAGATTAGTTGAGTATCTAGAGTGGGTTCGATTACAGGCTCAAAATGCCCAGAAACAAAGTACTTTCTTCTGAAACTTGTCAGTCTATTCTTGTTCTGAGAAATGAAGGCTATTCCATGCGAGAAATTACCAAGAAACTGAAGATTTCGTACAACGCTGTGTATTAGTCACTTCACAGAACAGCACAAACTGGAGCTAACCAGAATAGAAAGAGGAGTGGGAAGCTTGTGGAAGGCTACCCGAAACGTTTGACCCAAGTTAAACAATTTAAAGGCAATGCTACCAAATACTAACTGAGTGTATGTAAATATCTGACCCACTGGGAATGTCATGAAAGGAAAAAGCTGAAATAAATCACTCTCAACTATTATTCTGACATTTCACATTCTTAAAATAAAGTGGTGATCCTAACTATTTTTTTTTTCTACATCGTATAATAATAGTGAAGAAATCAAAACCATGAAATAAAACATATGGAATCAAGTATTAACAAAAAAGTGTTAAACAAATCAAAATATATTTTATATTTGAAATTCTTTAAAGTAGCCACCTTTTACCCTGATGACAGCTTTGTACACTCTTGACATTCTCTCAACTAGTTTCATGAGGAATGCTTCTCCAACAGTCTTGAAGGAGTTCCCACACATGCTGAGCACTTATTGGATGATTTTCTTTTACTCTGCAGTCCAACTCATCCCAAACCAGCTCAATTGGGTTGAGGTCAGGGGATTGTGGAGGCCAGGTCATCTGATGCAGCACCATCCCTCTCCTTCTTGGTCAAATAGCACTTACACAGCCTGGAGGTGTGTTGGGTCATTGTCCTTTGAAAAACAAATGGCGCTAACCAGACGGGATGGCGTATCGCTGATTCACGCAGTCTCCTCTGAACAATTGATGTTGAGATGGGTCTGTTCCTTGAACTCTGCAAAGCATTTATTTGGGCTGCAATCTAAGGTGCAGTAAACTCTAATGAACTTATCCTCTGCAGCAGAGGTATCTCTGGGTCTTCCTTTCCTGTGGTGGTCCTCACGACAGCCAGTTTCATCATAGCGCTTGATGGTTTTTGTGACTGCACTTGAAGAAACTTTCAACGTTCTTCATGTCTTAAAGTAATGATGGAGTATTGTTTCTGTTTGCTTATTTGAACTGTTCTTGCCATAACATGGACTTGGTATTTTACCAAATAGGGCTATCTTCTGTATACCACCCCTACCTTGTCACAAGACAACTGATTGGCTGAAATCCATTAAGGAAAGAAATTCCACAAATAAACGTTTAACAAGGCACACCTGTTAATTGAAGTGCATTCCAGGTGACTACCTCATTAAGCTGGCTGAGAGAATGCCAAGAGTGTGCAAAGCTGTCATCAAGGCAATGGGTGGCTACTTTGAAGAATCTCAAATATATATTTTGATTTGTTTAATAACACTTTTTTGGTTAATACATGATTCCATATGTGTTACTTCATAATTTTGATATCTTCACAAAATAAAGAAAAACCCTGGAAAGAGTAGGTGTCTAAACTTTTATCTGGCACTATATATATTGTTTAATTTAGATGTAACATTCAGTTTTGTGTTTATTTTTTAAAGGTTTATATCATTAAATACATTTGAGTTTTTTTAGCAAAATATTTTTTTTTTCTAGTTTAGTAAACTTTGTAAATAAATATGAACATACACGACATTAAATTACCTGTCAAAATAATAACCTTAGAACCATTGCCAGAGTACACCATTTTGGAGTGAACAGCCAAACAGTAGTACATGCCAGAGTCGCTCACATTTGCATTGGTGATTGTAACGGAACATATGTTGTCCTGTTCCTGGTCCGTTGAAATGTTATCAACCGTTAAGGTTGTACTCATGCTGTGTGTTCCAGTCCTGGGGTCCACTTTTATCCAACTCACAGAGAAGCAGTAGGTGATAATCTCACTCAAATGGCATTTCAAGGTCACTGTATCACCAGCTTTCACCATCACCACTCCAGGTGTCTGGGCTATAATTGATGTGTGTGTAGCTAAAAACAGAAGTAGGAATAAGAAGAATATAACATATATTTAATCTAATTACTGTTTAGCATGTTTGGTGCGTTTTCATAACTTTGTCAACTTTTTTTTCATGAATAAACCAAGCATGGATGCCGAACAGAAAAAAAAAGCTTAAATCACTGTCCACTTGTAAACAATATTTCGAAATGGAATCTTATAGGCCTGCTTTGTCTAACCTAAGATGTTAATTATCTTGAAATTGCTTAATTATAACATGAACAAAACTACATTATAAACAGGTTATAGAGTTAATGACATAATGTATTTCAGATCACTGTTTCATCTCACATACAGGTAAGTAAGTTCATGAAAAAGTTACAACGTAGGCAGACTAGAATACTGTGGATATTTCTTGAAATAAATGAAAGTAGGGCCTATTCAGAGTAATGATGAAATAGTCTAAAGCCCTCACTGTCATCATGAGTTAGCGTTAGCCTAGCTGAATGTACCTTTTCTACATTAATTATCGACACATTGTCAACGTGTGCAGAATATAGTGTCATACTTGCCTTTCAAGACATAGCTCCAGCACAGCAGAAGTAGCAGGGGGCCTGGCATTTTAGTTTCACTCAATTTGAAGGGCATCATCACTTTGAGTCCGTTGAGCAACCTTTACGAGATGATGTCTTGCCCATAGGCCGAGCCTACATCTCAAAAAGCGAGACCGCTGTCACAACATTTCACCGGAAATAAACACATGAAAAGTCCTGCGTTATAACTCAAACTGTGAGCAAGAAAAGATTGGTCAGATTCCAGCAAAGACAACAACAAAACATGTTTTTCGAATGAATGCGAGAAGATTGAGAAGATTGCACCGACCTACCTTTTTTTTCTCACTTTAAGAACATATTATAGGCCTAGTTTTCTGTAAAGTAGTACAGGCCGAAACTACCTTTTGTGAATTGTATTTGACATGGTCTTAATTCAATATTAATATTAGGCTATTTCATCATTATTATATTTGATCTTATCAATAATCCTCGTTTTTAAACAATGCATCACTAAAAACGTTAGGTCAGAGGCCTGTATGCCTATATAGTATTGGTACATAATAATAATAATATAGTTATTATAATTGTTAACATTGCCTAATTATCTGAACTTAATATAATTTACTTTATTCATGGCTCTGTATGCAACTAATGATGATTCCAAGCCAAATCCAATTTACAAACTTGCATTATAGGCTGTTTTATTTCCAGAAGGGAATAAAGAAAAAAGTAGAACAAAACAAGTTTAAGAGAAACATTACATAGCCTACATTCAAATACAGACAGTTACGTGCTTCATAATGCTTATTGTTGTCTCATATAACAAAACAACAGTTGCAATGTTTAATTTGAACACACTTAAATTGGCTATAGTTCATATTCAAGTGGGGGAAAACAACATTGTATTGAATAGGCCTTGCCTATCATTGAAAAAAACGAAGAGCTACATACAGATCAAATGGCCAGAGTAACAATATATTCAGCCGTGTTTGTGCTTATGTTCGTAAACTCCTGCCATTTATTTCTAACGTTGCTTGCCTTGATCTAACCACAAAGGGCGCAAGCGACGTTGCAACCCAGCGAGGAAAAATTGCTTGTCTCGGCGTCTACACAAACTACCTGTTTACCATTGTGGTTTCTAGACCACCAAGCCCATGGAAACTCTTGAGATTGTCAGGCACACTATGGTTTCATTGCTGAACATGTCAGTCGGAACATATGTCCGGAAATCGCCAAAGGAGTTTGATGAAATTACAATAAAATGTTGTAGGCTAAAACACAAGAGATGAATGGAAATTGCCGAAGTAAAACTGAAAATATGTCTAACGGAGAATTTTGTCTTCACGGTAAAGGCAAAGGCGGCATGGCGATGGAGCTAAAGGCGTTGATGCTGCAGTCATGCGTAAAAAGAAACGTTCGCAGTCTTGGTGAAAAATGTCAGCATTTACAACACAACTATGCTATGAGTTTGTGGCTTTCAAGAGTTCATATTTTGCATCAAGTCTTTAATGCAGTGTTTGACGGATGAATTAATGATCAAGAGGACCACAATGGAAATAAGTCCCAAACTTTGTGTTATCCTCGTGCTTGTTTTTTTGTGTGTTTTTTTTAAAATGATCGAATGAATAAACTAAACTAAACCTGATGCTGAACTGTGAACTCCAATAATTTCCCCATAACATTCACGTAGATGCTTCTAGTTGTTAGGAATTAGATTAAAATAAAAAACATTTGGATTTACAATAATTAGGGGTGAACTTGAAGATATTTCAATCTATTTAAAAAATACAAGTGTTTTACCTTTATTTAACTAGGCAAGTCAGTTAAGAACGAATTGTTATTTACAATGACGCTGGGCCAATTGTGAGCTGCCATATGGTACTCCAAATCACAGCTGGTTGTGATACAGCCTGGTGTATGGATCAAATGCATTATAGACCCACAATTGGCACAAACAAGCGCGTTCAAATGCCAATTCCCGCGCGCCCTCTTTTGCTAAACATTTACGCACGGTAGTTAGGCCACCATTTATTTACCTTGTCTATCGAGTCGCAGACAGTCAGGAAGACACTACCATGGCTTATATCCTATCAAAGACAAATTACAAACGTATAAATCAACAGCCTACTTAGCTACATTAATAACAGGGTATTTACTTGTAGGTATTTACTTTTAGATTGTAACAATTGTTTGGATTTGCAGGCCTATTGAATAATGTGTTATGGCAACAAGTACCGTTTATTTACCATGTCAGATAAAGTGTAGGCTATGGACCAATATCTGAAGGAGCTGTCAATACACGTACCCCTCGATTTTGCATATTTGGAAATGGTGCAAATACCTGCAAAAGTTTGAAACATTGCCATGCACACAAAGGGCTGTTCTGAGGTAGCTGCTGAGCCTAAAATCTGATTTTCCCACCTGTATTTGGGGAGTTTCTCCCATGATTCTCCACAGATCCTCTCAAGCTCTGTCAGGTTGGATGGGGAGGGTTGCTGCAGAGCTATTTTCAGGTCTCTTCAGAGATGTTCAAGTCCGGGCTCTGGCTGGGCCGCAAGGACATTCAGAGATTTGTCCCGAAACCACTCCTGCGTTGTCTTGGCTGTTGTCCTGTTGGAAGGTGAACCTTCGCCCCAGTCGGGGCGCTCTGGAGCAGGTTTTCATCAAGGATCTCTCTGTACTTTGCTCTGTTCCTCTATCCCTCGATCCTGACTAGTCTCCCAGTCCCTGCTGCTGAAAAACATCCCCACAGCATGATGCTGCCACCACCATGCTTCACTGTAGGGATGGTGCCAGGTTTCCTCCAGACGTGACGCTTGTCATTCAGGCCAGAGATTTGTTTTCATCAGATCAGAGAATCTTGTTTCTCATGGTCTGAGAGTCTTTAGGTGCCTTTTGGCAAACTCCAAGCGGGCTGTCATGTGCCTTTTACTGAGGAGTGGCTTCCGCCTGGCCACTCTACCATAAAGGCCTGATTGGTGGAGTGTTGCAGAGATGGTTGTCCTTCTGGAAGGTTTTCCCATCTCCATAGAGGAACTCTGGAGCCCTGTCAGGGTGACCATTGGGTTCTTGGTTACCTCCCTCACCAAAGCCCTTCTCCCCCAATTGCTCAGTTTGGCCGGGCGGCAAACTCTAGGAAGTCTTGGTGGTCCAAACTTCTTCCAATTAAGAATGATGGAGGCCACTGTATCTTGGGGACCTTCAATGCTGCAGACTTTTTTTGCTACCCTTCCCCAAATCTCCGAGCTTTACGGACAATTCCTTCGACCCCATGACTTGGTTTTTGCTCTGACATGCACTGTCAACAGCAGGACCTTTTATAGACAGCTGTGTGCCTTTCCAAATAATTTCCAACCAATTGAATTTACTACAGGTGGACTCCAATCAAGTTGTAGAAACATCTCAAGGATGATCAATGGAAACAAGATGCACCTGAGCTCAATTTCGAGTCTCATAGCAAAGGGTCTGGATACCTATGTACTGTAAATAAGATATTTCTGTTTTTTATTTATGAAAGAAAAATAAATGTGCAAAAAATTCTAAAAACCTGTTTTTGCTTTGTCATTATGAGGTAATATATGTAGATTGATGAGAAAAACACATTTAATTAATTTTAGAATAAGGCTATAATGTAACACAATACGGAAGAAATGAAGCAGTATGAATACTTTCCGAATGCACTGTATATTGGAAATTCTGTGACTATTCAGTCAATAGCTTTTGAACCAAGCATGCCATGAATATGGTATATTCTGAATCAGGGGTGGATGGAGAACAATCCACACCTTAAAAATAAATACTCCTCCTAATAATAATAGATTTCCGAATGCACTGTATGTTAAAAATTCTGTGACTATTCAGTCAATAGCTCTTACACAAAACATGCCATGATTAGGACAATGATATATTCTGAATCAGGGGAAGATGGAGAAAATTACCCCCCCCCCAAAAAAATGCAATGAAAAATGTTATTGAACAACAACAAAAACATTCTCCATCCTCCCCTGATTCAGAATATATAACTATCATAGTCATGGCATGCTTTCTGTAAGAGCTATTGAGAGAGAAAACCGAATATCCACCGAATGTCCAATATAACACACATTTTACCTCGGTCCAGCAATTACGCATGTGTTGTAGCCTATACATAACTGTGGCTAAAACTGGACCCCTCAAGCTAATAAAGCCTAAATGCCAGGATCAATACTTTAGATGACAATAAATAGACCGGTTTAAGAAGGAGCCAATAATGGACAGTCTAAACCAGCGGTGCAAGCGTTGTGTCAATAATATAGTACTAGGGGTAACCCCCCTGTAATTCACATTAAGACCACAAGATATTACCAAATAATTTCCCCAACACTTTCTCTGGCTGACACTCATCTTGCTCAACCAAAAATGGCCTGTGTCATCACAACTTTTGGAGATATTTCAACAAAACGCTTGTGGTAAGTTGACCTAATTTATTTCAATTTAGAAAACGTTGTAGATATATTCCACTGAAGTTCGATCTATAATTGTTTAAAAAATATATAAAGTAGGAAAGCCTTAAGATAAATAATCCATTTGCTTAGAGAGAACATTCTTGATATATTTTTACTAAAGTAATAATATGTTGGATGAGTGTGTTGAGGGCAACCCAATGGTAACTGGCCCCTTTTTGGTTATGAATGGGTTTCTACCTGTCATTTAGACAATGACTAGGCCAGTTAGCGCTAGTTTATGCTAACTTGAATTGTGCTCCAATTTTACTTGGGATAGCTGTATTTGTTACCTATGTACAAGTTAGAATTGTGAAATAGCAGAGCATAAGAGAGTTGCCACATCAATGTTACACTGAATTGATTAGTTAAGTTATTGTTATTAAATGTTATATTCCACTCCAATAGTATATTCAAATGAATATTGTTTTTAATTAATAAAAAAATATTGAAAACCTTTTGCTCCTGAATGTAATTTTGAAGACTACTTGGATCTAAAAACATGCATTATTCAAATACTACTTAGTGCAAGTGTACTAATGGTGACATGTGCAACATCACCCCCCCCCCCATATTTTATTTAAATAATAAAATAAGACAACTCGACTTAGCTTTTAAGTAGTACTTACTAAAGAACAAAAAGGGGTGGTGGGGTGGGGGGGACACAAAAAGGGGGTGAGAGTATTTTTTTTTACACGCCCCTTTTCTAAAAACAACATTTCATGAAATAACTAAAATAATGTAGGCATTTACTTACATGACCTTTATCCACATACCAATTTTTCTCCAAACATTGCTTTTTTGTGTCAGCAATTAGAAATTGTTCTTAGTGTGGGCTAGTTACCCCCTATTACGCTAACCGTTTCGTCCTCACGATTATCCCTTGAGAAATACTTCATTGGGGATTTCCTCAGCATTGATAGGGCGAGATAGTTTTAGCAGTCGTTAAACTGCCTAGTTCAAAATTGCCGCCGGTATAGGCATGTAACGCCCATCTGACTGTCCAAGATAGCGGCTGCGGTGGCAAATTGGTTTAAATTACATGAGAAAAAAATGATGGTCTGTTATAATAAGCGTTTCTCTTGTCCTTTCCTTAATGGCCTTCTGTAAACCGTCCCAACAAGAAGGCTGAGTGAAGGGCTTTCTATCATTTTCACCAGAGAATTGACCAGAGAGAGAGATTGACTGAAGATAAATTCTGTGAAGGGTGCAAGATCAAGTCATGAACAGGTAAAACTGATTTCTTTATATACAGTGCATGTCTGCACCTGTCATGAGCTCTGAGGCGCAGGGTTGCAGGCAGATGTTTGGGGTTTATGCATCCTGTGCTGTGTAGGTTAAGTTGTGTTTTATACGCAGCAAGCTGGTCCACTCCAGCATATCAAGCAAATTAATGGCTTAACAATATGCAACTTTTTCCCAGGTAATTCATTTGAACGTTATAGACTACACTCTGAGGTGGTTTTTCCTGCAAGGTATGTGTGCATAGCCTACCCAATGGTTTGATTTGTAATTAAAAGCTTAGGCTATGAGATGCTTTTCTGTCATTTTGTAGATATCAAGTGGCCATCTTAGTTTTGATCAATTCAATTTAGTTAGGCTTACCTATTCAAATATATCCGACCGTAGACCTATTATAATCGGAACGGTTTTGTTTCCAAAAACGGATAGTCAAGTAATATATCTGCCAGAATGCTCTGCTGAAGTTGAGTTAGTAGTGGTTGATGCCAGTAAAAGCCAGACAGGGCTTTAAATTGACAATGGCATTGAAAAAAAAATGTGTTAACGTGAATTGTAATGAAGGGAAAATGTAATGATGTGACCTCAAGCGACATGGTGGATTTGATCGTATAGCCTACAATATTGTGTTTAAAAGCAGCAGAGGATAAAATACATGTTGGTTAGTCTTACCGGTTTTCCTCCTGTAGATGGCGCCTGTTGATCACCAGAGATCAGTCTACTAACAGCAATCTGTTGATCAACGGTGTGTGTTCACTTCGCTGAACAGGGGCAATACAATTGTATGGGAGAATGCAGGCCAGTCAGACAGGCGTTTTTCATCTGGGAGCGTCTTGAGCAAATGTTTACGGTCAGAGTTTTCCTCTTGTGGGCACGATTTATTTCGTTCGTAGCGAGAAGAGAGCTTGCTACCTTAGTGGCGTAGGTAGGCTTCTACAACAATCAGACCGTCTACCTGAACGCAAGGGCGCTCTGGTTAGATCAACGGGAGGGATATAAACGCACAAATCCTCTGCACTTTGAGATGTGGGTAAGAACGCTGTGTCGAGTATGGCATTTTAGTAGCTTTTGTTCAATTCGTTTGCACAACACGTTAAATATAGGCTATATAGCTAGTTAGCTACTTTAAATTAGCACATTTCTACCAGCACAACGAGAATGTCGTTAGCCTGCTAACGTTTGCTAGCTCACCCTTTTTTTCAGTGAGTGTTTTGATTACAAACAGCCCATGTTATAGCCAGCATACTCATGGCAGCCTGCACATGCTTCTGTCATTTGCGTTGAAACGGAACAAAACATCCGATGCACATGTGTGATAATGCACGGTTGTTGTATTTTGCAAATGATTCCGAATGACTTTTGCGCGCTGTGTACGTAGAGAACGCAACACTTCTGGGCTGAATATGGGAAAACACGTGCTTCCCTCTGCCTGTGGCGGAGTCGCGCTGTGGAATGTATTGACTGTTTTCCTCTTGCACTTGGTTGTTATTGTAACGTTATGCAACTTGCTTTCAGCGTTGTCTCTGGAATTCAACGTTTGTGGGTGTTGGGTAATATCAGCAGTGAAAATATCAGCTATAGTCTCTGGCACATAACCTTAGCCCTGTCTGTTTTCCCGGCAACGTTTCCAACCATACTCATAACATGGCGAAACGTGTTACGATTGTCTACACTCGGTCTCAAACGTGAGTCTACCCCCTGATTCCACTGCTGCACAGAGATAGAGAATAGGCTACATCTGTGTAACAAAGTGATTTGAATGCCTTTTTGTTATTCTGTGACAGACCTAATGCCAAGGGAAAGCCATGCTTGGCTGCAAATAAAGGCAAGGAAGTCATAATTGACTGACTATTGTCTTTATGGAGAAGGAGGGTCTTCTTGCTCTTAACCTATTGAGGATGGTAAATTGGATGGATGGTTGAAGTGTGCATCAAAGGGGCACAAACAATTGCTTCTGCCCATTGAGGAATTCCACAGCTCTTGAAACCAAAGCTTGCACAACAAAATCATCTTGTATGAACTCTGCTTCAGCCTCAGGACATGCTTGCTGGTGCTTTATAACCTGGCAGGTAGTTGTTGTCCAACCCTTTCATCTGACACTATTGTTCATAAATGGGGGATTTTCCCTCAGATCTTTGTATCATGCCTCAATAAGTAATGTTTGATAGCAGGTAAAGGGGTGTGGTGGGCAGAAGTGCAGGTATCTGCTGGTTTGTCTATTTAAGAGAGGCTTTGTATGCTTCATTCTCACACACGTCTCCAGGCAGTCGTCTGTCAGCTGTGTACAGTCTTGTATCATTAACCTTTTTTAAATTGACTATAGTATTTGTTTATTAAAGTGGAACTGACATAATGCTATCAGGTTGTAAATCACAGCTGGCCTGGTACATTGTTTGCTGCCTCAAGCCAATCGGGATGCACTGTTTCGGTTTTAAAACTTTGGACAAAAGTGGTTGAATGTAACGAAGGCTGGGAATGTCAATACAATCATACTAGCATAGGCAATGATGACAAGTCAGTCATAACGTGACTAATAGGATAGCTTATCTATTTATCGATTTATTTAGCAAGATAAAAACACAGAGCCTAATGTTAGCTATAAAGGCAACATGTAAAGTGTCGGCCCTGCGTTTCATGAGCTGAAATAAAAGAACCCAGAAATGTTCCATACTCACAAAAAGCACATTTCTCAAGTTTTGTACAGAAATTTGTTTACATCCCTGTTAGTGAGCATTTCTCATTTGCCAAGATAATCCATCCACCTGACAGGTGTGGCATATCAAGAAGCTGATTAAACAGCATGATCATTACACAGGTGCACCTTATGCTGGGGTTAATAAAACGCTACTCTAAAAGGTGCAGTTTTGTCACAAAATACAATGCCAAAGATGTTTTGCGGGAGCATGCAATTGGCATGCTGACTACAGGAATGTCCACCTGAGCTGTTGCCATATAATTTAATGTTAATTTCTCTACCATAAGCTGCTTCCAATGTCATTTTAGAGAATTTGGCAGAATGTCCAACTGGCCTCACAACCACAGACCACGTGTATGGCGTTGTGTCTGTGAGTGGTTTACTGATGTCAAAGTTGTGAACAGAGTGCCCAATGGTGGCGGTGGGAATAAGCTATGGACAACCAGTACAATTGCATTTTATCGATGGCAAGTTGAATGCACAGAAATACCATATGATCCTGAGGCCCTTTTTTTAAGGAATCTGTGACCAACAGATGCATTTCTGTATTCCCAGTCATGTGATATCCATAGCTTAGGGCCTAATTAATTTATTTCAATTGTCTGATTTCCTCATATGAATCTTTGAAATTGTAGCATTTTTATTCAGTATAGCTAGCTGCTGGGAGGATGATGTCATTGAGTGAGTGGGCAACTCCCCCCCCCATATAATTTTTTGGTGTCTACAGCTAGAGATGCCGGTGTCATTTGGTTAGCTAACAAAACATGTGTATCACTTTGCTAGGTAGCTATGCTGAACTTGAACGACTGTTATCCACAGTTAGCCTATCTCTTAGTTGTCAATCAAATGTATTTGGCGTCCATCAAATTAGAGGCAAGGCAGGTTCCGACTCCGTTGTCAAAATGTGGTTTGGGACAAGCATGAATTGGCAGGCAAACTGCAGAAAGGCAAGCAGGCTACTATTCTCCATGGACAAGCTGAAAAGGTTTTGAGAGTGTTTATCTACTGTTCACTCGGTAGATTTGAGCTCCTATCTCACTCTTGCTAACATTAGTTGATCTTGTTGTTGATGTGCATAGGCAACTGAGTGAGAGAGAGCCTACCTCATTGTTTGATCAATAAGACTGTAAAGTTCCCAAAATCTAAGGGGACTCCTGTGGAATTTGCATATTTGCAGAAATCCATTCACTTGTGTTTTGTGGCTTTTGGCGAATGCTTTTTAATTATGTGAAGTCGCTCTGTTACTGCTCCCTGTAAACACGCAGCCCAGTTTAAAGTGAATGATGGCAGGTCTGTGTGGAAAACGTCTTATTTTCATATAGGCCTACTGTAGCTCTGATTGGCTATTGTTGTGTAATCAAATCAACTTTTATTTGTGACATACACATGGTTAGCAGATGTTAATGCGAGTGTTGCGAAATACTTGTGCGTCTAGTTCCGACAATGCAGTAATAACCAACGAGTAATCTAACCTAACAATTTCACAACTACCTTATACACACACACACACACACACACACACACACACACAAGTGTAAATGAATGAAATAATATGTACCTAAACATATATGAATGAGTGATGGTACAGAACAGCATAGGCAAGATGCAGTAGATGATATCGAGTACAGTATATACATATGAGATGAGTAATGTAGGGTATGTAAAAATAAAAGTGGCATAGTTTAAAGTGGCTAGTGATACATGTATTACATAAAGATGGCAAGATGCAGTAGATGGTATCGAGTACAGTATATACATATGAGATGAGTAATGTAGGGTATGTAAACATTATATGAAGTGGCATTGTTTAAAGTGGCGAGTGATTATATTTTTTACATCAATTTTTACATTATTAAAGTGGCTGATTTTTACATTATTAAAGTGGCTGGAGTTGAGTCCGTATGTTGGCAGCAGCCACTCAATGTTAGTGGTGGCTGTTTAACAGTCTGATGGCCTTGAGATAGAAGCCGTTTTTCAGTCTCTCGGTCCCTGCTTTGATGCACCTGTACTGACCTTGCCTTCTGGATGATAGCGGGTGAACAGGCAGTGGCTCGGGTGGTTGTTGTCCTCTTTATGGCCTTCCTGTGACATCGGGTGGTGTAGGTGTCCTGGAGGGCAGGTAGTTTGCCCCCGGTGATGCGTTGTGCAAACCTCACTACCCTCTGGAGAGCCTTACGATTGTGGGCGGAGCAGTTGCTGTACCAGGCGGTGATACAGCCTGACAGGATGCACTCGATTGTGCATCTGTAAAAGTTTGTGTCATTTTGGTGACAAGCCGAATTTCTTCAGCCTCCTGAGGTTTAAGAGGCGCTGGACCAATTCAGTTTGTCCGTGATGTGTACGCCGAGGAACTTAACTTACTAACCTCTCCACTACTGTCCCGCCGATGTGGATAGGGGGGTGCTCCCTCTGCTGTTTCCTGAAGTCCACGATCATCTGTTTTGTTGACATTGAGTACGAGGTTATCTTCCTGACACCACACTCCGAGGGCCCTCCCCTCCTCCCTGTCGGCCGTCTCGTCGTCGTTGGTAATCAAGCCTATCACTGTAGTGTCGTCTGCAAACTTGATGATTGAGTTAGAGGCGTGCATGGCCACGCAGTCGTGGGTGAACAGGGAGTACAGGAGAGGGCTCAGAACACACCCTTGTGGGGCCCCAGTGTTGAGGATCAGTGGGGTGGAGATGTTGTCACCTACCCTCACCACCTGGGGGCGTCCCGTCAGGAAGTCCAGTACCCAGTTGCACAGAGCTTGATGATGAGTTTGGAGGGTACTATGGTGTTAAATACTGAGCTGTAGTTGAACAGCATTCTCACATAGGTATTCCTCTTGTCCAGATGGGTTAGGGCAGTGTGGTTGCGATTGCGTCGTCTGTGGGCCTATTGGGGCGGTAAGCAAATTGGAGTGGGTCTAGGGTGTCAGGTAGGGTGGAGGTGATATGGTATTTGACTAGTCTCTCAAAGCACTTCATGATGACGGAAGTGAATGCTACGGGGCGGTAGTCGTTTAGCTCAGTTACCTTAGCTTTCTTTGGAAAAGGAACAATGGGGGCCCTCTTGAAGCATGTGGGAACATCAGACTGGGATAAGGATTGATTGTATATGTCCGTAAACACACCAGCCTGCTGGTCTGCGCGTGCTCTGAGGACGTGGCTTGGGATGCCTTCTGGGCCTGCAGCCTTGCGAGGGTTTAAATGTTTTACTCACGTCGGCTGCACGTCGGCTGCAGTGAAGGAGAGTCTGCAGGTTTTGGTAGCAGACCGTGTCAGTGGCACTGTGTAGAGTCCGGTCCTGGACAAGATGGATGTTTTTATTATGGTTTATTTAGGTGCAATGTCTATTAATTGTCCAAACACGCAGCCACTTTATAACTCTCTATATTACTATAGAATTTTCACAAATGCCTTACTTTTTAATATAATGTTTGGGATTGAAGTAGAGTATGAAAACAGCCATATGTTTTTTGTCTAACTTGGCAAGTCAGTTAAGAACACATTCTTATTTACAATGATAGCCTACACCGGCCAAACCCGGATGAAGCTGGGTCATAGTGCGCCGCCCTATGGGACTCCCATTCACGGCCGGTTGTGATACAGCCTGGATTCGAACCAAGGTGTCTGTTTTTTAATTTTTTAAAATTTGTAATAATGACAAGTACAACAATACTGAATGAACACTTATTTTAACATAATATAATCAATACAAATAAATTTAGGCTCAAATAAATAATTCAACATGTTCAATTTGGTTTAAATAATGCAAAAACAAAGTGTTGGAGAAGAAAGTAAAAGTGAAATATGTAAAAAAAAAAAAAAAAAAAAAAAAAATATAACGTTTAAGTTCCTTGCTCAGAACATGAGAACATATGAAAGCTGGTTGTTCCTTTTAACATGAGTCTTCAATATTCCCAGGTAAGAAGTTTTAGGTTGTAGTTATTATAGTACTATTTCTCTCTAAACGATTTGTATTTCATATACCTTTGACTATTGGATGTTCTTATAGGCACTTTAGTATTGCCAGTGTAACAGTATAGCTTCCGTCCCTCTCCTCGCCCCTACCTGGGCTCGAACCAGGAACACATTGACAACCGCCACCCTCGAAGCATCGTTACCCATCGCTCCACAAAAGCCGCGGCCCTTGCAGTGGGGAACAACTACTCCAAGTCTCAGAGCGAGTGCCGTTTTGAAACGCTATTAGCGTGCAACCTGCTAACTAGCTAGCCATTTCACATTGGTTACACCAGCCTATTCTCGGGAGTTGATAGGCTTGAAGTAATAAACAGCTCAATGCTTGAAGCACAGCGAAGAGCTGCTGGCAAAACGCACTAAAGTGCTGTTTGAATGAATGCTTACGAGCCCGCTGGTGCCTACCATCGCTCAGTCAGACTGCTATATCAAATCATAGACTTAATTATAATAAAACACAGAAATACGAGCCTTTGGCCATTAATATGGTCGAATCCGGAAACTATCATTTCGAAAACAAAACATTTATTATTTCAGTGAAATACGGAACCGTTCCGTTTTTTATCTAACGGGTGGCATCCCTAAGTCTATATATTGCTGTTACATTGTACAACCTTCAATGTTATGTCATAATTACGTAACATTCTGGTAAATTGGTTCGCAACGAGCCAGGCGGCCCAAACTGTTGCATATACCCTGACTCTGCGTGCAATGAACGCAAGAGAAGTGACACAATTTCACCTGGTTAATATTGCCTGCTAACCCGGATTTCTTTTAGCTGAATATGCAAGTTTAAAAATATATACTTCTGTGTATTGATTTTAAAAAAGGTATTGGTGTTTATGGTTAGTTACAGTCGTGCAACGATTGTGCTTTTTTCGCAAATGCACTTTTGTTAAATCATCCCCCGTTGGGCGAAGTTGGCTGTCTTTGTTAGGAAGAAATAGTCTTCACACAGTTCGCAACGAGCCAGGCGGCCCAAACTGCTGCATATACCCTGACTCTGTTGCAAGTGAAGTGACACAAAGATATTCATGTTAGCAGGCAATGTTAACTAAATATGCAGGTTTAAAAATATATACTTGTGTATTGATTTTAAGAAAGGCATTGATGTTTATGGTTCGGTACACGTTGGAGCAACAACAGTCCTTTTTCGCGAATGCGCACAGCATCGATTATGTGCAACGCAGGACACGCTAGATAAATTAGTAATATCATCAACCATGTGTAGTTATAACTCGTGATTATGATTGATTGTTTTTCGTAAGATAAGTTTAATGCTAGCTAGCAACTTGCTTTGGCTTCTTGCTGCATTCGCGTAACAGGCAGTCTCCTCGTGGAGTGCAATGAGAGGCAGGTGGTTAGAGCGTTGGACTAGTTAACCGTAAGGTTGCAAGATTGAATCCCAGAGCTGACGAGGTAAAAATCTGTCGTTCTGCCCCCGAACACGGCAGTTAACCCACCGTTCCTAGGCCGTCATTGAAAATAAGAATGTGTTCTTAACTGACTTGCCTAGTTAAATAAAGATGGAATAAAGGTGTAAAAAATCGTCCAAATCGGTGACCAAAAATATCGATTTCCGATTGTTCTGAAAACTTGAAATCGTAATTAATCGGTCGACCTCTAATATGAACAGATTTTTATATACGATTTCATGTTGCTAAAATGCTATCAGTTCCACTTTAAGTCTGACTTTGTTAGTATAATGAGTAATTAAGCAATGTCAAGTTACAAGTTAATTGACATGAGAACTTGAGAAATAGCAACTCTACAGAGCGCCAATGGCTAAATTACTTCCGGACATGAACGGTTTGTAGAGTTCTTCCTCCTTCTCACCTTTCTATGCTCTGGGCTGGTCAGATCTGCTGTAGTCATGACAACTCCACAGGGGCCTAGGGGATCAAAGCCTTCGCCGAGCCATTCCAGGAGATTGCTTTCACGTTCTCTCTCTGTCCCGCTCTCCCGATGCCAGATAGATATATATATATATATATATATCTATCTATCTATCCAGAGGAAGACAAGTCTTCTCTTTCTTGCCTTCTCTCTCTTTGCAGTTGGGGTTACCCCTACCTAGGGCTATAGAGGTCATGAAATTTTGTCATGCGAAAGACTGCCTTTCTCAAGGGTAATTGACAGTTAATGAACATAAACATCAACACATACAAGCTGCCTTTGGAACATCTACATTTAAAAAAGTACAATGAATCAATTTAATATATACCATAGTAAATCCATTGTTTGTTTCAGGTAGGTCTAAAGAAACATGATATAAAGAAAATGTATTTCAGATGAACAGAATATGTGTTGGCCTATCTATTGTAAGTCATCTGGCTATGCCACAGGCTTGTTCATTTAGCAGACAAGATATGTCATTATTTTTTATGAATTTATAGTAAGAAGAATATAATTGAACTTAGCTGAATAAAATGTAAAGGATATTTTTCCCATTCCGTAGCGAGTGCTCATATGAAGGAGATGTTGAGTGTAAAAGGGATGATTTGAAACAGGTTTTAAAGTTGCCAAATAACTCTAGTTGTTAATGATACAAACCTTACATGCTGACCAGACCGCACGTGCGCATGTTGATTTTTGTCAATCCACCCCAGATGCTCTCAGGACACGCAGGTTGAAATATCAAAGCAAACTCAGAACCAACTATATTAATTTGGGGACAGGTCGAAAAGTATTACACATTTATGGCAATAGCTAGCTAGCTTGCTGTTGCTAACTAATTTGTCCTGGGATATAAACATTGGGTTGTGCATTTCAGGTAAAATAACAAGGTCCTCTACTCCAACAATTAATCCACAGATAAGAGGGTAATGTTAAACCAAGTTTGTTTCTTGTAATCTCTCTTCAGGCTTCTTCTTCTCCTTTGGACTTCACACGGCGGTTTAACATTAACCTCTACAGGATCGGTGTTTCCCCCTGCGTGACAGTTGAGTAATGTAGGCTAATGTGATTAGCATGAGGTTGTAAGTAACAAGAACATTTCCCAGGACATAGACATATCTGATATGGGCAGGAAGATTAACAAGAATTTAAGCTAACTGCACTGTCCAATTTACAGTAGCTATTACATTCAAAGAACACCATGCTATTGTTTGAGGGGAGTGCACAGTTATGAACTTGAAAATGTATTAATAAACCAATTATGAACATTTGTGCAGTCGTGATGCAACATTTTGGGGAAAAGGCAATGGTTCAATGGATCAGTCTAAAACTTTGCACATACACTGCTGCCATCTATTAGCCAAAATCAAAATTTCGCCTAGATCCCTAAGTCATGTTGGAATTTCTCTTGCATTACAAAAATTGATTAAAAAAATCAAAAAAAAATTGTATTATCTTTTACCAGATCGTATGTGTTATATTCTCCTACATTCCTTTCACATTTCCACAAACGTCAAAGCGTTTCCTTTCACATGGTATCAAGAATATGCATATCCTTGCTTCAGGTCCTGAGCTACAGGCAGTTAGATTTGGTATGTTATTTTAGGCGAAGATTGAAGAAAGGGTCCGATCCTTTTTAAGGTGCATTACTACAACCAACTGGGCTGGAGTGTGGACCTCAGTTCATCTTTCAATCACCCACGTGGCTATATGCTTCTAAAAACCAATAACGAGATGGCACGTGGGTATATGCTCCTGAAACCCAACGAGGAGATGGAAGAGGCGGGACTTACAGTGCATCAAACGACACAAATAGAACCAAGTTCCATTTTAGCACTTGGCCAAGCAGACGCTTGCGAGCAGTGTGGGTTCAATGATTGAACAACATATATGCGAGCGGTGTGGTCACCATGTTAGAATGTCTTAGAAATCAAAACATACAGTGCCTTCGGAAAGTATTTTAACTTTTTCCACATTTTGTTACGTTACAGCCTTATTCTAAAATGGATTAAATGAGGGGGGTCCTCAGCAATCTACACACACTAACCCATAATGACAAAGCGAAAACTGTTTTTTTTTTTTTTTTTTTTAGAATTCTTTGCAAATTAAGAAAAATATATTAAAAAACAGACCTATGAGATTCAGAATTGAGCTCAGGTGCATCCTGTTTCCATTCATTATCCTTGATGTTTCTACAACTTGATTGGAGTCCACCTGTGGTAAATGCAATTGATTGGACATGATTTAGAAAGGCACAAACCTGTCTATGTAAGGTCCTACAGTTGACAGTGTATGTCAGAGCAAAAACCAAGCTATGAGGTCGAGGGAATTGTCCGTAGAGCTCCGAGACAGCATTGTGTCAAGGCACAGATCTGGGGAAGGGTACCAGAACATGTCTGCAGCATTGAAGGTCCCCAAAGAACACAGTGGCCTACATCATTCTTAAATGGAAGAAGTTTGGACCACCAAAACTCTTCCCGGAGCTGGCCGCCTGGTCAAACGTAGCAATTGGGGGAGAAGGGCTTTGGTGAAGAAGGTAACCAAGAACCCGATGGTCACTCTGACAGAGCTCCAGAGTTATTCTGTGGAGATGGGAGAACCTTCCAGAAGGACAACCATCTCTGCAACACTCCACCAATCAGGCCTTTATGGTAGAGTGGCCAGACGGAAGCCACTCCTCGGTAAAAGGCAAATGACAGCCCGCTTGGAGTTTGCCAAAAGGCACCTAAAGACTCTGACCATGAGAAACAAGATTCTCTGATCTGATGAAACCAACTCTTTGGCCTGAATGGCAAGCATCATGTCTGGAGGAAACCTGGCACCATCCCTACAGTGAAGCATGGTGGTGGCAGTATCATGCTGTGGGGATGTTTTTCAGCAGCAGAGACTGGGAGACTAGTCAGGATAGAGGAACAGAGCAAAGTACAGAGAGATCCTTGATGAAAACCTGCTCCAGCTTAGGTCCTCTAACTTGGGCGAAGGTTCACCTTCCAACAGGACAACGACCCTAAGCACACAGCCAAGACAACGCAGGAGTGGCATCGGGACAAATCTCTGAATGTCCTTGAGTGGCCCAGCCAGAGCCCGGACTTGAACCTGGTCGAACATCTCTGGAAAGACCTGAAAATAGTTGTGCAGCAACGCTCGCGGGCCAACCTGACAGAGCTTGAGAGGATCTGTATAGAATCATGGGAGAAACTCCCCAAATACAGGTGTGCCAAAATGGAAGCGTCGTACCTAAGAATAATCGATGCTGTAATCGCTGCCAAAGGTGCTTCAACAAAGTACTGAGAAAAGGGTCGGAATTTTTATACTGTATATCAATGTAAAATGTCATTATTTTTTAAAAACATTTTTTATTAGCAAACATTTCTAAAAACCTGTTTTTTGCTTTGTCATTATGGGGTATTGTGTGTCGATTAGTTTTGTTTCTACATCAATCTATTTTAGAGTAAGGCTGTTAGGTAACAATGTGGAACAAGTCGAGGGGTCTGAATACTTTCGGAAGGCACTGTACATGGGCTGCACGGTGTGACTAGCAGGCCTGGATTACAGGCTACCGATTTATTTGAGAAAGTCGCAGAAAAAGCTCTGTTCCTTGCCTTAAACGCTGTTCTCTCAAGTGATCATATTTCCATCCATCAGACTATTCCAATTTTTATCTCGATTTAGGGGCAGAGGAAAAAAGACAATTGATATTCCATACGTACGGTATTGAGAGATTCTGTAGCTGAAGGTATCCTAATGTGTCACCATATTAATTATGAAAATATAAAAACGTCATATTACTAGGCTATTCAAAATCGATACAAATTCTGTATTGTAGGCTAACTCTGTAAGTCGCCCTGCACAATCAATGAACCAACAGCATCGCCTAGGCCCATAGGTTCTCTTCCAGACTCATTGATAAAACTTTGGAATGTAGCACAAGGTAACCAGTCCATCCAGTATACATGATAATACATTCTATGTTCAAAGGCGATTTACTAGAATTTGTTTTAATTGTTCTAGCCTATATTCCAAAATTAAAGACATCTCCAAATAAAAACATTTTTTTAAGGGGTTTTCTGCTGTGCGTAATTTGCTGTAAGCTATGTATTGTATAACGAACGGCACAATCATTTTATTTCAGTTTTTTCTGGCTTGATGTCAGTGGTTAGAAGGACAATAGATCCTTGAGTACCAGGGCATTAGTGAGTTAGACAACCAACACATGTCCTGAATGCATAGGAGGAGATGACCTTTTTTGGAATTTTACTGTGGTCATGACTCATGACTGCCGGTGTGGGGGTAATACAGTTTTCTCAACAGCCCTACCCCAATGAGTCATAGTGACATTTTAATTTAACCCTAGTCCCCAATTTTGTCTCAGATTATACCCTGACCAGAATTTGGTGGTTTTAGCACCGACATTACGGTATAAACATCTGAACTATTGTCGCTGTGAAGCTGTGTGGACTCTACTCAAATTCTTAATATGAAGCAGTTTCTTTGCTTATTCGCTTAATCCCCTTGTTGTTTTGGTGGCTCTGTTTTGCACAGCTTTTTTTTGGACAGATTTGGGGAAGCTGCATACAAAATGTTTTTTATTTCAAGGGAAAGTTCTGTTTAGCCCCAATTCAGATTTATACACCGAAGTGAACTTTTAATTTAGAATGGTACTGTGAAATTTAAGAAGTGTTTGTCCATGGAGAGACGATTTGTCCACTTTGCTGCTTTATTAAAATAAAGATTCACCTATTTTGAAAGTTATATTGTTTTTGTGAATCTCTGAGCCATGTTCAATCAATTCCCGAGGGCCTTTTCATGTTTTCATGTGTCTCTGCACTATTGTCTTTCAAGCAAGCTGAAATTCTGCTGGGATGACATAGCATCATGATAAAGCCGCTGTCACTACACTGGAAGTCAATAGGAATACAACTTTTAGACGACGAAAATGTCTATCATACATGTCAGATTTAAATACTGGCTGATGTCATAACGCAAGAGCTTGTCTTCTCTCGAATGAGCCATTGATCATATTTTTGCGATATTCCTACTTTGAGAAATGTATAATTTAAGAGGTTGCTCCACATTTCTCCTATTTGTCTGCCTCTTCAGTCCAAGGGTGCATTCATAGAGATACACTGAACAAAAATATAAACGCAACATGTAAATAGTAGCCATCTTTCATGAGCTGAAAGAAAATCCCAATAAAGTTCCATACCCACAAAAAGCTTATTTCTCTAAAATGTTGTGCACATTTGTTTACATCCCTGTTAGTGAGCATTTCTACTATGCCAAGATAATTCATCCACCTGACATATGTGGAATATCAAGAAGCAGATTAAACAGCATGATCATAACACAGGTGCACCTTGTGCTGGGGACAAAAGGCCACCCTAAAATGTGCAGTACAGCAACGAATATAAGTCTATGAAGCAGTTTTATATTGTTAGTATTCAACAGAAGAGACATGTCTCAGTTACAAACCATTTTCTTTACAGATAACAAACATTAAGTATTTATTGCTGAATTGTAAAGACAGCCACTAGCAAGTTAGCTTATTGGCCAAAGAGCAAGCTAACTAGCTAGATAACTTGCTAGCGAGCATGAAGGAGAACTCTATGGGAGTGTTAGCCATGCTGTTGGTAGCGGTAATCATATTGTATCCTTAGCTGGCGGGAGCGTGCAATTTGCATGCTGACTGCAGGAATGTCCACCAGAGCTGTTGCCAGATAATTTAATGTTAATTTCTCTACCATAAGCCGCCTCACTGCCAAATTCTCTATTAATGACGTTATGTCCAACAGGCCTCACAACCACAGACCACGTGTAACCAAGCCAGTCCAGGATCTCCAAGCAGCTTCACAACCAAAGAATTTCTGCACAAACTGTCAGAAACCGTTTTCAGGGAAGCCTCATCTGCATGCTCTTTCGTCCTCACCAGGGTCTTGACCTGACTGCAGTTCGGGGTCGTAACCAACTTCAGTGGGTTAATGCTCACCTTTTGATAGCCACTGACATACCATTTATTACAGAGTATCTGTATCCTCTTGCCTATTCAAGCCTGTCTCAAAATACAACACGGCACCTTTAAGACCAAAAGAAAACTCTTCACGTGACTCGCTTTTCAAAGATGTCTAGAAATGTACTCGTTTTGTGCCCTTGTAGGAAGCAATCACTCCCCTATTGCTGACTACAAATGATCTATAACTGGGCTAATAACTCACTAACGAGCAAAGGACATAAACAAAGTGTGCACATGTGGTTACATGCAGTTCTCGCTTTGATCTCAAAACAAGCGTATCTACTCACGACCGTTCATGCTGTAAACACATTCCAGTTCAAAGTAAATGGCACAGATCCATATGGCAATGGTCTATTTAAGCAATAAGACATGAGGGGGGGTAAGGTATATGGCCAATATACCATGGCTAAGGGATGTTCTTATGCACAACGCAATGCGGAGTGCCTGGATACAGCCCGTAGCCGTGGTATATTGGCCACATACCACAAACCCCTGAGGTTCCTTATTGCTATTATGAACTGGTTACCAATGTAATTAGAGCAGTAAAAATAAATGTTTTGTCATACCTGTGGTATACGGTCTGATATACCACGGCTGTCAGCCCAATCAGCATTCAGGGCTTGAACCACCGAGTTTACGATTGCATTTAGGCCTATTTCAGCTCTGATTGTTTATGCCGCACCGGTATGTGTAGAGTAAGGGCTGAGTAGTGCGTGTCAATATAATAGAATCCTATAATAGTTTGTTGAATAGTTTGTTTTGGTATTTTCCATTGAAAGTGGCTATTATTGCGTGGATTCTGTCACATTTGCCACAGTAAAAAGAAACGTTGATGGTGTTAACAGGGAAATCTCTGGAACAGTGATGGTTTTAACAGGGAAATCTCTAGAACAGTGATGGTGTTAACAGGGAAATCTCTGGAACAGTGATGGTTTTAACAGGGAAATCTCTAGAACAGTGATGGTGTTAACTGGGAAATCTCTGGAACAGTGATGGTTTTAACAGGGAAATCTCTAGAACAGTGATGGTGTTAACAGGGAAATCTCTAGAACAGTGATGGTGTTAACAGGGAAATCTCTAGAACAGTGATGGTGTTAACAGGGAAATCTCTAGAACAGTGATGGTGTTAACAGGGAAATCTCTAGAACAGTGATGGTGTTAACAGGGAAATCTCTGGAACAGTGATGGTTTTAACAGGGAAATCTCTAGAACAGTGATGGTGTTAACAGGGAAATCTCTAGAACAGTGATGGTGTTAACTGGGAAATCTCTAGAACAGTGATGGTGTTAACTGGGAAATCTCTAGAACAGTGATGGTGTTAACTGGGAAATCTCTAGAACAGTGATGGTGTTAACTGGGAAATCTCTAGAACAGTGATGGTGTTAACTGGGAAATCTCTAGAACAGTGATGGTGTTAACTGGGAAATCTCTAGAACAGTGATGGTGTTAACTGGGAAATCTCTAGAACAGTGGTCACCAACCACTTCTGAGTCAAGATCACGGAGTCAAAATACAAGCCGATATCTATCTACGGTCAGATTTTGTTTAGCTTAACTTGCCATGCCAAAGCATTGTTTGGGACATTACTCACTCATACTTTTTAAAATAATTTGCTTTTTATTTTACTGGGCTGATGGCGCCTGCATCTGTTGGTCAGTCTCAGCAGAGGGAGAAAGCAGCAGACTGAGGGTTCGCCTCTCAACATCTCTCCCTTTACTCTACTGACCAAAAAGGTACACAGTCCTCCAGCTGCTACTGAAACTCGAGTCGCACCGCATCATGCACAAATTCATGTTGTTACTCCTATGAACAGAGAAAGTGAAATATTCCTCTATAATAAAGAAGACCCAAGCCGCTAATAGTAACAATGCAAGCCTAGATGCACCTTCCTACTGAGTAAGAAATTTAAACATGAACTTTCATGAACATATGGAATCTCTTTGCTGTATGTGTTGACAGTTATCTCTTGTCATGATTTTAAACATTTTGAAATCTCACAGTATCAACTTTTCTGTAGCTTTCTTTTATGCCTGCTACGTTGCTGCAGACACTATTCTGAGCCGTCCGATTGGCCAGCAGTAGGCCTATAGTGCTCTTGATATCCTCTTTGGGCCCGCCGGGAAGACAGATTTTTGTACCTTCAGACACATGAAATGGTTCAAAATGGCATCCGTTTGCCGACCCAGCGTGCAGTGCAGCTAATTGGGTGCACCTACTGCCAACAACCCCCCTCCGCCCCCAATCAAATAGGAATGGCTTGGAGATCAACCGGTTGGTGACCACTGATCTAGAAAGTTGGGTGAAGTTCAATCTCTGTGGCAGTCCAGGGAGCTGCATGGAAGTCTCGGGGCTAGCGTTCACACCAACACACGTGCAGCTTAGAGGGAACATTAGTGACAACACTAGGAATGACCCAGAGATCCTTGAGCTATGTGGGTTATAGTGACAGCAGGGCTCATCTCGTCACATGTTTGTCACGCTGGAGGTGTCACATGGACATGCTGGCGTCCCTAATCCTTCTTATTCTGATGATCATGGACTAGTAGTCTTAATGATTCCAGTTAGTTTTTCTACTTTATCACTCAAGTATAATAACTCAATGCATGTACATTGAGTTAACGCTCAAATGTCATCTGTGTGCATATCCCAGACCAGTGGTTCCCAACCAGGGTTACTAGGATCCTTGGGGGTATGTGGTCTAGACACAGGGGGCATTTGAGAAGACTCATTAGACCTTAGACTTACTGGTAAAATGCACAATAGTGGGTACTCCAGACAGAGTCAAATTCAGTTGGTGGTACATTAAATGAAAACTGTTGGGAACCAATGACCCAGAGTACAGGCTCAATCTAGGTGATGGAAAAAACAGCCAGATTTTCCAGTGATGTAACCTGGTCTACCAAGCCTGAAAAAACGGTTCTGCAAAAGCTGGTCCTTGATAATTGTAAGATCCCCCACACAACGCTCTGTTTTCTATTTAGTGCCCTGCAGGAATGCAGCATCGCCTGCGTATATCTCGCCCTACGAGATAAGAGCATCCTTCACAACACTGCCCAGAAAGGTAGAAACAGGGTGAGGGAGAGAGAAACTGAAAGGGAGAAAGCGAGATTGACACTGCGAGAGAAACCAAGGTGGAGACAATTGGTGGAGACAATTGGAGAAGCCTAGAGAGGCAAAGACTGACCACCAAGGAGCTCTCAAACGGGCTCTGCAATCTGAACTTTTAACCCCTTGGTGAATGAATGTTTGAGATGTGTTTTTTGTTTTGTTGGAATAGGGAGATTAGTAGCTACTGAATTGGATGTTTTCATTCTACAGAAGGAAACTTTGAAACCCCCAGAAGATGGGTCACCCTCACATAGGTGAATGTACTTTATATAAAGGTGAAATAAAAAAAGACACTAACCAAGGACACACCTGCTGTGGAATGTATATGTGTGCATGTTCCAAGAGTAGGCTAATTAGGCTATGCTTGTTCACATTTTGGACAAATGGCTGTTGTAGTAGATGTCGTGAAAATATTGTACATTTTATATTAGACCTATTCGAGTTAGATAATACAGTCTCCAAAAGGGTTGTGGCAAGACAGATGAAGGGATGAATGGCAGGTATATTTATAGTTCCAGTAGATTGACTTGGAACGATTATTCAGATTAATGATGAGATCTGTTGGCGAGGTGCTTCTGTCTAGACAGCCTGAGACTTCAACCTGTCCTCATTGCCACAGGTAAAGTCTGACATATCTGTGCTAATCCTCATGCCTACAGCATCTGGGTAATCCTGTTATGCCACTCTGACAGGGGTGGACTCTTGATTGGCCTTGTGACCCAACACAGAGTTGGCACCGTCTATGGAGTTATGGGGGCTCCTCGCCGTGTAGAGCTTACTTAAGTAGGGCCCTATAAAATCCTGGATGTCGAACGCGGAATCCAGACATTGAAACGGAATTCAACAATATTCGAAATGTATAGAATAGAATGTAGAATGTAGAATTCTAAAATTATTTTGACCAAGAATATCATAAGACATTAACATATTGCGTAAATTGCATTTGCCTTCAACCTTCTGAAGCACAGTGTTAAAGAACACTGACAACAACATTTTTTGTGATTTTATTATTTTTACGTTATACGGTTGGTAGCAACATGGAAAATCATTGTGGAAATCTGTTGCAGATATTGTCTACTATAAAATCCACAATGGAATGCTCTATGGGATGGCTGGCTAGCTAGTTAAGTCGCTAGCTAGCAAACGTAGCTGCACACAATAATATCAGCATGTAGCGTAGCTAGTTAGTGCACTTTATTTAGGTGATTTTACAGCTATCAATTTAGGACTCTACAATCTCACCATGTTCAATCTGCAGATAGTTGTGCCTCAGAGTAGAGTCAACATTCGCAAGGGCAGATATACTTTTGAGGATTGAAACGTTGCGATGGATCATTCAATATTCCCTTTTGTTCAGTGAAATCATCCCATGTGAAGAGTCAACTCATTTAATTAAATTTCAGTTTGTAACTAAATAGTTTTTTTTGTTTCTATTGGAAGGATTTTATCACTTGCAATTGTCTACTTATGATAAGGTAAAAGGTTTATGTTTCTGTCTCCATATGATATGGTAAATATATCCAATGCAAAAAACCATCAACATTTAAATGGTATAAATATTAATTAGCATATTCCCGTTAATTCCACGGGAAGTTTCCACCTCTGAATGTGCCCCAAAATGTGCAAACCTAATCGTGACATTACGTACATTCAACGAAAATAGACATGTTTCTCGACACATACACCGACTGTGAGAAGGTATTGCGTGATGATTAGCTTAGCAACTGCGTGACGCAGCATGACAATGTGAACTTATGCTGTGTGGGACGTTATACGTTCCTTCATTCATTGGATTCCTATCTCCTTTCTATAATATCTCTGGCAACGGCACCATGCAATGCACCCTGGACTAAAGAGGGTAGGAAAGATGTGCTAGACCCTCCTTTTAAATTACACATTTCTCAGGGTAGGAATATTGCAAAAATATCACCAATGGCTCATTCGAGAGAGCACTTCCTCCCTACTTATGACATCGGCCAGTATTGAAATTTGACATGTATGATAGACATTTTTGCAATCTGAAAGTGGGGTTCCTGTTAACTTCATCACGGTGCTACGTCATACCTTCTGGATTTCTACCTGCTTGAACACCGATCACTTGAAAACATGAAATGCTTTTAAGAGCAAAAACCTGAATAAACAGGAACAATCTTAAACCTGGAAAAACTAAACAAAGAAAAAGTAATTTTGGGGAAAAATGGAATTAGACTAATTTAAATAGATTTTACATGGCCATTAATTACCTTGCACAGTAGATATCAATGAACATTGGTAATGCATTTCACTAGATCATTTTAGTGTAGAGTAGGTCTTATCTGTATTCCTCACTGAACCCCCGTGTTGATCTGTATGTCAAATGGAATTTCAAAGTGATTAAGTCCAAAATCAGTTTGTCAGGCATTTCTCTCGTTATAACTGAAATGACTGAATTTTGTACCGTATGAATCATTTAATTTAATTTAGGATATTCCATGAGGTTTCTAGTAATGTTTTCCACTAAAGAGCCTGTACTCGTCTGAAGTAATTTATTCCTCTTAATGCAGACTGGTGATGACTGATTTTGGATATGTTTTTCTGAACTTCTTAGATCATTTTAACTTTGTCACATGACAGAACTAAAGAACTGTCAGGTTGATGGTGCCTTATGATGCTTAGTTATGATCTATAATGCTCAAACACACTAGTGGTTTTTCTTCGTAGTGTAGAGCATCGTTTCCCAAACTCGGTCCTCTGGACCCCAATGGGGCCACGTTTTGGCTTTTGCCATAACTCTACACAGCTGATTCAAATAATCAAGCTTGATGATTAGTGGGTTATTTGAATCAGCTGTGTGGTGCTAGGACATATATCAAAATGTGCACCTCGTTGGGTCCCTGGGACCGAGTCTGGGGAAACTCTGTGTTAGAGGAAGTGGCCTCTCCCCCCTCTTCTCGTGAGAAATGAGTCATTCCCTTGCATGCAGGCTCTCTATCCACCCACAACTCCACTTTGCTAAGGGAGTACTGCTCTTCTCTCTGACCCTCCCTCCATCTCTCTCTCTTTTTCTCTCTCCCTCAGATGCGATGACGGCTGGCTCCAGAGACCAGAGGAAGTGGCTTTTGCATCGGTGCTGCCCCCACAGACCCAGTGTTTGACATCTCGGACAAGCACCAGCCACTTTTCGCCTGACGCTAGCTCCCTAGCCCTGATTTTGCTCTTTGGGTCATCATGGAACACCAAGGCCTACTCTCTATCATCGTGGTCATTCTATGGGTTATGGCTGTGTGTTTGGCCAGGCTTACCCCCCGGGTCTCCTTTCCGATGGGTAAGTCGAACACACATTTTATGATCTTTGAAATGGAGTGATAGATTTCAATGCTTTCATTTAGTCTCACTGTCTTGAAATGAAGTGACAGTCGCTTAAAGCAAAGTACTTTGCAGCTGTAATACGCTCCAGTGACTGTCTAGTTATGGATTTGTGTTTTTTGACTTAAGAACAGATCAGAAAGACACTCTTTGTGGGAATGCTTGCCTGTCATGCCCTGCTTGGGCTGAAGACACCCACCCAGTCCACAGACATTTACATGTCCAATTTAACAGTGCTCCCGTACTTGTGTCGTGATATGAAAATGGTAAGGACTTGGAATGGCTGGGTAAGTATTGATCTCTGTTATGGTGGTCACTATTAGAGCTCTGGTATTAACTGCATCCCTGACATGACAAGATGGAGGTTCAACAGGACCAACGAAGGGTCAGAAGTGCAACAGCGTAAACAGGGTGGACATGAGATCGTGACTGACGAGCGAGGCAAATCATTTCTCTTGGTGAGGGAGTTTCAGCTTTAAGTCGTTCAGTCCGTTTTCAAGAATTAATCAAAATCCAAATCTTTGTCGTCTGTGTATGGTGGTGCTGTGTTTATGTGCACATTGTATTGCTAGGTCCAAAGTTGATCCACTTGAGCCTATTACAGGCCTGTTGACATACATCATTTGTGAATATTCTGGAGAGGGGAATGAAAGTTGAGCTGAACCGATGCTCTGTTGTCTCTCGTACAAAGCCCTGCTCTGAGGTCTTAAGAAAAGCTCACGAGTTTTGTCCCAACTAACGATCTACTAATCGGACAAGCATTATGGTTAACGAGGCCGCCAGCAGATGACATCACAATGGTTGAACTGTTTGGTTGCATAGTCTTCAAAGCTTGTATTCATTACTATCGTTAAGGGCCTGGGTAAAAATATATATTTTTCTGTGATATGGTTTTTAAACTGTTTCAGTTGTTTGCTCCAGTTTTGAGTATTGGAAGTTGTAAAATAAAGTAAATAGCATCCACTGTTGGCCATTTGTTTGTATAACAATACTGTTCCTGCACGGTATCACACACAAATATTTACCTTTTATCTTTCCAGGTTATGGCTTGTGGTTAATTTAAAAGCTGTGTTGTCTGTTGTGACCGAGGCCCTAATGAATTTATACTCAACATCGGAAGTGTTGTGCGACTAAATATTGAGTTGCCGAGAACTACTCAGTAAAACAAGGAATTAGTCTGCAGTGTCATGAAGGGAATCGAACAGGCCCTTGGCTTGCAAATATTACGGGACAAGATGTGGACAATGGCACAATTTGGAAAACAGTTTGTAGTCCTATAAAGTTCATAGTGCCCTACACATTTATTTATTAATTTTTTTCCGAAATTATTTTTTCTTCGTTATGTTTTTAAAGATTTCTGTGAAACGTTTGTTTTTCGTTCTGAAAATCACATGCGTTTTAAGGGAACATCCAATGTACTTTTTTGAATCCACAACGATGCTTGAACCTACTTTTGAGGCCTGGTAGAAATCGAAGAAATTTAGATTTTTGGGTGTAGTTACCCTTTAATGCAAGTGCACACCAGAAAGAGGCCGTTGTTTGGTTAGCAATGTTTCTGTAGTGCTCGTGATTGCAGAGTTTGCAAAACAAATGGCCACTGGATTGATGCAAACAATCGTAACTACAAAGTAGCCTAACGTTTAAAGTTTTTGGGAAAGCCTTTCCATATCTGCTAGAAGAAGGTTATCGTTAGCATTATCGCTAACAGCTAAACAGTGTAGACATACGCACGCACACACAGGCATTCCTGTGCCGTTTCAGAAAGTTGAAAGAAAATACTAGTCACTGATGCATTTTGTTCATGTCTTATGATTTACAATGAATGACTCTTCTAATAGGTTCAATACATTTTAGTTGATTTACTACTAAGTTCAGTATATTGTTGAATCCCATTTGAATGTCTGGACTCCGTGATTCCGTTTGCTTTTATAGCCCAAATGGTGTCCGACTACAAGAAAAGGAAGCGAAGATGACCTGATTGAGGAGACAAATGAACGTGAAAGTTGAAAGATTTGCTGATGTAGGTGAAGCCTTTTGTTTTCTTTGTGGCCTGGAATGAATAGCTCCGTTGTTTGGGCACAGTATCAGATAAGGTTGTGTGTGTATCTGTTGCACAGGAATAGTACAAGTAGGGTCACTCATACCCTTTTCACAGTATTGTGCCCACCCAAACCGTTCTTTGCTGGCTTGGAAGCATCTTCTCACATTGTCCTTTTCAGAATGGTTCCAACAACAGGCTGTTGCAGTATAGCTCAGCTCAGTAGTGTGAAAAGGGCAAGCTTTTAGTTTTCGCGGGAAGCCTGAATTGAACTCCTGGAAAAATGCCCATTCTCATAGACAATTGCCAACACCCCATTCAAGACCCATTTTCCCACACTCAATGATACAGCACAAATGCTAAGTTAGAGTTGACAACACTTCCTCCATCTAGGGACACAGGATCAGCATCTCCACCAATGCTGAATGTGTAGGGCCTGGGATTAGGGTCTGGGGTGTTGATCTTTGATCATTTCCTGAGAGGTGAATGTAGACAAAGCTGCTTCAGTGTCTTTTCTCCTTTCAGATATCACTTGAGGGATGGCGGCAGGCAGGGGTTTAGGGAACTTAATAGAAACCTGTGATGTCCCCCTCCTCCCATGCAGCTCGTAAAGGTGATTAGCTCTGCTACCTGTGGCTGAGATGACCAAGAGAGCCTGGCAGTCTGATGCCTTAAGACCTGCCTGCTGCTTTAGTTTGGTTGTAGTTAGGGATGCATGATATATCTGTAAGCATATCGGATTCTCACTATATTAGCTAAAAATGCCGGCATCGGCCCGATGTCTAGTTTAACACTGATGTGCAAAACCGATGTCAAAGCTGACATGCATACCTATATAACGTAGGTACATGACTAATGACACCACGAAGAATACAGGTGTACACGTGCAACTCAGCATTCCTAACCTAGCCCACAATGTCTGCTGTGTGGATTGAGCAGTCAACAAGTCGAGCAGGCATTTGAAAGAGTAAGAGCATTTCAGCAAGACAACTCAAAGGCGAAATCCATTAACGCCAAGATAATGAAATTCATTGCACTTCGAGGACTGGTAACACACTACCAAGTAGGTGCTATTTTTCAGATGCTGCACTACTGGAGTTGCACAGTATTGTTGAACTCGCATCCAACACAACTGACATTTGGACCATCAATATCAGCCCCATGAGCATTAGGAGTCTGACAGCTAGGGTTGCACATTTTGGGTAATTAATGGAAATATATGCAAATTAATGTTTTGCATTGGATATATTTACCATATCATATGGAGACAGAAACATAAACATTTGACCTTATCACAAGTAGACATAATTGCAAATGATTAAATCTTTCCAATATATGTATATTTTTTAAATGTAGTTATGAATTGAACTTTAAATGCGTTGACTCTTCACATGGGATTATTTCACTGAACAACAAAGGGAATATTGAATGATCCCCAATGATCCATCGCATCTTCCAAAAAACGTTTTCAACGTACATCTGTAAAATGATAGTCTAGAAACTAAAGCTTTGGTTGTCTTCCTCTCAGGCTTCCATGTCTTCTCCCTTTACCTCCTCAATGTCCACCTCTGAGGCCTCATCTTCACTGTAACTTTCCAACCTTGTTGAGGATGGCTCGTTGTCAGGCTCAAAAAGCCTCAAATTTGCCCGGATGGCCACCAATTTTTCAATTCTTCTACTGGTCAGCCTGTTGCGTGCTTTGGTGTGTGTTCCCAAACAAGGACCAGTTGCGCTCTAAGGCGGCTGATGTTGGTGGGATTTGGAGGATGATGGAGGCAACAGGGGAAAGAGCCTCAGATCCACAAAGTCCCTTCCACCAGGTGGCTGATGAGATACGTTGGCACGACTACCATATTGCATCTCCATCCTAATGCCCTTGCTTGGAAGTGTACCTCGCCAGACTGCCAAGAACCTTGCCCTCATACAGGCCAAGGTGGCGAGACGGTAGTGATGACACCATAGGCCATGTTGATCTCTGCACCAGACAGGATGCTCTTGCCAGCATACTTGGGGTCCAACATGTACGCAGCGGCGTGTATGGGCTTCAGGCAGAAGCTTTGATGTACACTGCTCAAAAAAATAAAGGGAACACTTAAACGGCAGGGTAGCCTAGTGGGGCGGCAGGGTAGCCTAGTGGTTAGAGCGTTGGACTAGTAACCGAAAGGTTGCAAGTTCAGATCCCCGAGCTGACAAGGTACAAATCTGTCGTTCTGCCCCTGAACAGGCAGTTAACCCACTGTTCCTAGGCTGTCATTGAAAATAAGAATTTGTTCTTAACTGACTTGCCTAGTAAAATAAAGGTAAAATAAAAAAACAGCACAATGTAACTCCAAGTCAATCACACTTCTGTGAAATCAAACTGTCCACTTAGGAAGCAACACTGATTGACAATAAATGTCACATGCTGTTGTGCAAATGGAATAGACAACAGGTGGAAATTATAGGCAATTAGCAAGACACCCCCAATAAAGGAGTGGGGATGCAAACATTTTTTTGAGCAGTGTATTTCAGAACTGCAGTTTCCTCTGTTTGGAGCAACAGTGTAGTGGGCAGTACAGATTTCTTCTCTTACATCTGCAAGCAGAGTCTGAACATCAGACAGGATGGCATTGTCTCCCTCAATCCGTGCAATGGCTGCTGCTATAGGTTTCAGGCCGCTTACCACTCTCTCCCAATATGCATCATCTAGGAGGATCCTCTTGATGGGGCTGTCCATTTCGGCAGACTGTGATTTGGCCATTTCTTGGAGAGACTCCTTCCCCTCCAGGAACCTTTCAACATGATGACACTCCCCCCCCCAATGGGTGTTGCTGGGCAGCTTCAATGTGGTGCTCTTATTCTTCTCACTTTGCTTGGTGAGGTAGATTGCGGCTTTAACTTGATGACCCTTCACACACCTAACCATTTCCTTAGACTCTACAAGAGAGACGTCATTTTTTGTCAGTGCCATGATGTCCTTGAGGAGCAGATTCTCAATGCATGAGCAGCACAGCCAATGGGTGTGATGTGAGGGTAGGAGTCCTCCACTTTAGACCAAGCAGCCTTCATGTTCGCAGCATTGTCTGGCACCAGTGCAAAATACATTCTCTGGTCCAAGGTCATCAGACTGCCTTCAGCTCATCTGCAATGTAGAGACCGGTGTGTCTGTGCTCTTGTAGAATACTGGTTGAGGGGTGGAGATGATGTAGTTAATTATTCCTTGCCCACGAACATTCGGCCACCCATCAGAGATGATTGCAATACAGTCTGCTTTCTCTATGATTTGCTTGAACTTCACTTGAACTCTGCATCCAGCAAATGAGTAGATCAAGCTTGTCTGGTTGGAGGGGTGTATGCTGGGTGAAGAACATTCAGAAATCTCTTCCAATACACATTGCCTGTGAGCATCAGTGAACCAGTTGCATACACAGCTCGCAAGACATTCATTAGCATTTCTCTGACCACATTCCTCCATTGAGTAAAAAAAAAACTTCTGATTCCAGGAGGACCATGAGCTGTTGCCCTCGATAAGGTGTCTGAGTCATCATTTTCACTTTTCACCTCAAAAGAAATAGAGGGACTTTTGTCAGAGGTTGCTTGTTGTGAGCGCTGAGGAAACGTTATGCACTTGGCCAGATGATTCTTCATCTGTGTTGCTTTCTTCACACATGATTTGGCACAGAATTCACTATATTTGCTGCAGTGAAATGTCTCCTCACATCAAATAAAAAATACAATTCCATGTACAGATAAATAGTTAAGCAGTTCGATTAAACAACTCCTTTGTAAGATATGTTTTTAAATGAAACGTGTATAGGAACAGGTGAATTAACACTCAGTTAGCTGGCTCAAGCAAGCTAAAACCCCACATGATAGCAAAAACTAACTAGCGGATATTGTTTACTAGTTTACAAAAAATCATGTCATAAAATATATTCACCCCACCCAGTATTGTGGGGCGGCAGGTAGCCTAGTGGTTAGAGCGTTGGGCCAGTAACCAAAAGGTCAGGTCAGGGATTCGATCCAGCAACAAGGTAAAGATCTGTCATTCTGGCCCTGAACAAGGCAGTTAACCCATTGTTCCCCGGTAGGCCGTCATTGTAAATAAGCATTTGTTCTTATCTGACTTGCCTAGTTAAATACACATATATTGTATATATTAATTTTTTCGGAATTGTAATCAAAATTTACCAGAAGGCATCTAGTCCTTGGCTGACAGTGTAGTAGTGTGGGCTCAATAGCATCTCATTACTATGCAAGATCTTGAAGAATCAGCTGTAGATGTGATGGAAGAATGCACTGTGCATGCAGAGGGTTGCAATTCTATTGAATTGGGGATAGGTTAACCAAAGTATGCCACAAGACCTAGAATTGCCTTATGTGTATCCCACAAAAATGGTTCACTGTTATAAGCTAACTGTTTTGATGAATTTAAGCAAAATTCTCCAAATTCCAGGGCTTGACTTCTCATGGAAAGTTTCCAACCCTTTGCAACTACTACTGACAGCACAGTGGGTCAACAAGGATTTCGCACTGAGGAAAGCCGTATTGCATGCTCAAGAGTTTGCTGGTTCTCATACCACTGCTGCCATTTCAGTGGCATTTGAGAGCACGTTTTAAACTTGGAAACATGAACAATCCAAGTCCCATTTGAAAAACTGACTTGAGAAATATGCTCAACTGTGTCTGCAGCAGACGTGATACCCTGTCATGGCATTGAAACACCTGCTCAACAAACTGCCAACACAGACCATTGGGTTAACTTGGAAAAGTACTCTACTAGAGGCTGTGAACAAGCGATTCGGTTGCATTCTCTCTGAGCCTCTACTGTGTGGCCACCATGCTAGATGCTAGGTACAAGGACCGCTACTTCGATGCAGACCAGAAACCGGGTTTACGTGAAATGTTAGACACAGCTGGACAAGATGGAAAAGGACACAGTGACAGTGCGCACTGGGGAAGAGAGGCCAGGGGTAGACAGAGCTGAAACTTCACTGCTTGACATGTATGATGAAATCCTGGTTGAGACTGAACAATGAAACAGCACAGCAAGTAAGTGATGGGGACATACTTAAATACTTACAAAATAACCTTTTGGTCAGTTAGTGTGTGTGGTGTGTGTGTGTTCAACTATTTTAACTGTACTAGAATGCTTTTAAAGGCTATTAAAATAAAATGTAATATCGGTATCTGGTATTTTTGGAAAGGAAAATATTGGCTATTGGTATCGGCCAACAATGTCATATCGGTGTATAACTAGTTGTAGTCCTATTTTCTCACAATAACATTGTGTTATTGGAGTTTGTGTACAGGAATCGCCTAACTTACAAAGCGGTTTGTCTTACAATATGTTAGACCTGTGGTCAAATCAGTATAATAATTAGTTTATGCTTTTCTCCCAGTTTGCCAGGCATAGCGTATTAACCCCAATATCTGGTCTACCTCTGCTGTAGTTAAATTGCTCACTCTCTGTTAGCTAAATGAGTACAAACACATTTTTGATAGTGTGAGAGCCAAGAGACATGGTTGAGATAGACAACCACATTTACAAGCTAAACTCCTTGTGACCCGAGACTCTGTGCTGTTTAGAATTCCACAGAATAGTGTTTGAGTTGGCCGTCGGCGAAGACCTGACTATCACTTTACAGAACTCACTCTTTTTGTTGTTGACATGAGGATTTTTGGAGTTCCTCGTCTCGTTGGTCTTGAGGAAATGCCCTCGGGTAGTACATTTCTGCTGCTTGCAAACTCTCATCTCCATTTCCATCAGGCTTTACTTAACCACTCGGCCTCAGACAGTGGGGCCTCAGTCGGCTGGAGCCAGCCACCAATGTAGTAGCCATCGCGCAACATGTGGAACAGGAGTTGTGTACACATGCGTGCGCTTACACCCGCACACATTTTATAGACACACAAGTTTTAGTGAATGACGTTTTATTGGAGTGTGACACAAGGAATCACACAAGTGTTGATATCATTACAAATGGATGTCCATCACAGAAGTTATTCAGATTCAAAATGGCATCAAAATGCCAAGAGAAACATGAGTCCTGTATCCACAATTGTGTTTAGTGTGAGATTGAAAATAATCTTTTAGGATTAGTTTCCACTGAGGTCTCTTCATTTCCTCACTGAGGTGAGCCTTGAACCAATGTGTGTCTGTGTGTGTCCAGATAGCTGAGGGATGATGACGCGCACTGACAGGTAATGGAAAGGATCCCTCCCAATCCCCAGGATGATAGGTCTTATCTGCAGTGTTGCACAACAACCCCCCCCACCACCACCACTTCATGTTCTTTCTAAATGGGTGACTGCTCACACAGTAGCCCAGCCGTTGCTCATTCATGAGTAACCAACCCATGAGACATGACCCATAGAGCAACACCGTAGTCAGGAAATACAGTATTCACTCCCTCTGTCAAATGTCTCGCATGGCAAATTCTACAATGTGACGTGTTACGTTTGTATTCACAGGTAAGGAGCTCACAGATGTTTTGGACTTCTAGATACGAAAGTTTGTTATTTTACTATTTCAATTGAAGTCAGTGTGACTCTAAATGTAAACTCATCTCTTTAGCCGATATCCTGCCCCATTTTCCACTCCAGCTGTGTTGCGTTAAAATACCTGTCTGAAGGCACGTGAAACAGCTAAATCAACTGTTGCTTGTTTGTCTGGGCAAGGCCTCCACACGGCCTTACTCAGGACCCCTGTGAATCCCTTGCCAAGCTTGGATGGGTTGCGGACAACATTTCACTTGAACCTTTGCCAAGGACTGTTTGCTTTACTCCCCAGGCCTCATGAGACTTGATCTGTGTGAAGTCATGCTCTGCGGAGAGTTTACGTCTCAGCGCGTGCCTGCAAGGGTGTGGAGTCTGTGATTCATCTGGCCATGCATGGGTGTGAGGGTGCAAGTGTGTGGCGTGTTTGTAGGGGTCATTAGCCAACGGACATCATTCATACCCACCCCAGTCAGACTGAGAAAGACCTGTGTATTTTTGTGAACTTTCGTTCTGAGTGTAGAGGAACTTTTGAGGTTGTGGGAGAATCTTCCAGTGTGCTTTTTGCACACCCCGGGGAGAGGGAGATGTGCCCAGTAATGATGAGTGTGGCTATACACATGAATGAGTGTGAGAGGATGTGAAAGAAAATGTCTGGGGGGGAGAGGGAAAAAAGTGAGACAAAGAGAGCAAATGTGAGTGAGAGAAAAACAACACATAAGAAAGAAAGACTGAAACAGTTGGCTTAAAGAAATAATCCACTCAAACTTTCTTTTGGTGTTTTTCCTCCCATTAGTCCACTGTTCATGCAGTCCCAAAATGTTGTGCATCTCCACAATCAAGTTTTCAATATATAGGACTTTCAAAAACCAAATTGTAATGATGTGGCAAGTTAAAAATAGCTTTTTGACAGTCCTATAGCTCAACTTGATTGCTATTTTGTGACTGCATCAACAGTGGACTAATGAAGAAAATACCAAAATTATAGTTTGAGTGGATATTCCTGTAAGTGAAAATGATCAGCAGCACGTGAGTAAAACCTGATGTTGCGTTTTTCCATAATACAGTACCTCTTGGCCCAGCCTGAGCCTACAGCTGCTTGGTGGAGTTAGGGTGGGGTAGGGTGAGGATCTATGTCCTTGCTTGAGGATGAGGGGGTGGGGAAGGATCTATGGCAGTGTTGGTTCTTTATACAGGGGTGTTACGTCTGTAACCTCCGGTTGCCACTAGATGAGGTTGTAATAAGAGCATTTTTTTCTTTCTCTTCTTCTAACAAATTCAGCGATATCTTTGACAAAATGATTGTCTATCAACAATGACAAGCAACTGGGGTCTGACAATCTGGATGAAGAATTACTGAGGATAATAGCGGACGATATTACCACTACTATTTGCCACATCTTCAATTTAAGCCTACTAGAAAGTGTGTGCCCTCAGGCCTGGAGGGAAGCTAGTCATTCCGCTACCAAAGAATAGTAAAGCCCCCCCTTTGCTGGCTCAAATAGCCGACCAATCAGCCTGTTACCAACCCTTAGTTAACCTCTGGAACAAATTGTGTTTGACCAGATACAATGCTATTTCACAGTAACAAATTGACAACAGCCTTTCAGCACGCATATAGGGAAGGACACTCAACAAGCACAGCACTTACACAAATGACTGAGGATTGGCTGAGAGAAATTGATGTTAAAATGACTTTGGGGCTGTCTTGTTAGACTTCAGTGCAGCTTTTGACATGATCGATCAGTCTGCTGCTGGGAAAACTTGTGTTATGGCTTTACACCACCTGCTATAAAGTGGATAAAAAGTTACTTGTCAAACAGAACACAGAGGGTGTTTTTTAATGGAAGCCTCTAAAACATAATCCAGGTAGAAGCAGGAATTCCCCAGGGTAGCTGTTTTAGGTCCCTTGCTTTTTTTTCAATCTTTACCAACGACATGCCACTGGCTTTGAGTAAGGCCAGCGTGTCTATGTATGCAGATGACTCAACACTATACACGTCAGCTACTACAGCAACTGAAATGACTGCAACACCTAACTTTACGTTAGCGGGATAATTGTCATCAACAACCGCTGAATTGCAGAGCGCCACATTCAAATAATTTTACAAAAAATATTTATATTCATGAAATCACAAGTGCATTATAGCAAAACACCGCTTAGCTTTTTGTTAATCCACCTGTTGTCAGATTTTGAAAATATGCTTTACAGCGAAAGCAATCCAAGTGTTTGTGTACGTTTATCGATCACTAGACAAAACATTATGAACACCTAGCATCAAAGTAGCTTGGTCACGAAAATCAGAAAAGCAATCAAATGAATCGCTTACCTTCTGATGATCTTCGGATGTTTTCACTCATGAGACTCCCAGTTACACAATAAATGTTCCTTTTGTTCCATAAAGATAATTTTTATATCCAAAATACCTCCATTTGTTTGGCGCGTTATGTTCAGAAATGCATAGGCTCGAGCTGTCCCGACAATGCAGATGAAAATTCCAAATAGTATCTGTAATGTCCACAGAAACATGTCAAACGTTTTTTTATAATAAATCCTCAGGTTGTTTTTAAAATATATAATCGATAATATATCAACCGGCACTGTCTCTTTTACAGTAGGAGAGGGAGAGACTATGGCTGCCCCACTCATGCGAACACCCATCTATCCACTACGCAATGTTATCTTTCTCGCTCATTTTTCTAAATAAAAGCCTGAAACTATGTCTAAAGACTGACACCTTGAGTAAGCGATAGGAAAAGGAATCTGGTTGATATCCCTTTAAATGGAGCGAAGGCAGGCTATGGAACATGGAGCTTTCAAAATAGAAGCCACTTCCTGGTTTGATTTTCCTCAGGTTTTCGCCTGCAATATCAGTTATGTTATACTCACAGACAATATTTTGACAATTTTGGATACTTTAGTGTTTTCCATCCTTATGTCAATTATATGCATATTCTAGTATATGGGCCTGAAATAGGCCGTTTACTTTCGGAACGTTATTTTTCCAAACATAAAAATACTGCCCCCTAGCTGAAAGAGGTTAACAAAGAGCTGCAGTTAGTTTCAGAATGGGTAGCAATGAATAAGTTAGTCCTAAATATTTCCAAAACTAAGAGCATTGTATTTGGGACAGATCATTCACTAAACCTCAACTACATCTCGTAATGAATAATGTTGAAAATGAGCAAGTTGAGGTGACTAAACTCCTGAGAGTAACCCTGGATTGTAAACTGTAATGGTCAAAACATTGATACAACAATAGCTAAGATGGGGAGAAGTCTGTCCATAATAAAGCGCTGCTCTGCCTTAACACTATCAGCAAGGCAGGTCCGACAGGCCCTGGTTTTGTTGCACCTGGACTACTGTTCAGTCGTGTGGTCAGGTGCCACAGAGGGACTTGGGAAAATTGCAGTTGGCTCAGAACAGGGCAGCACGGCTGGCCCTTGGATGCACACAGAGAGCTAACGTTAATGACATGCATGTCAATCTCTCATGGCTCAAAGTGGAAGAGAGATTGACTTCCTCATTACTTGTTTTTGTAAGAGGTGGTGTTAAGCTGTCACTGAGCTGTCTGTTTTAAAATACTAGCACACAGCTCGGACACCCATGCATACCCCACAAGACAGGCCACCAGAGGTCTCTTCACAGTCCCCAAGTCCAGAACAGACTATGGGAGACGCACAGTACTACATAGAGCCATGACTACATGGAACTCTATTCCACATCAGGTGCACGTAGTAGATTCAGATTTTTTTTAAACAGGTAAAAATATACCTTATGGAACAGCGGGACTGTGAAGTAACACAAACACAGGCACAGACGCATGCATACACACACCATAACATATGCACTATACACACACACACACTTGGATTTTGCGTTGTAGATATGTGGTAGTGGAGTAGGGGCCCGAGGGGGCACACTTAGTGTGTTATGAATTCTGTAATGTTAAAATTGTATAACTGCCTTAATTTTGCCTGACCTCAGGAAGAGTATCTGCTGCTGTAGTGTAGCTACATACTGAAGAAAATCATACACCATTATTGCCTGATGATCTTCTGAACTTCCCAATACCTTTCTGATGCATTTCAGTCACTTCAAACCATACTTCCTTCAGATTTGAAATACTTTCAAAATTACTGTCAGACTGATTTGTAATAGGCCCAATTAAAGAAGTTAACATTGGCCATTGATTACCTAACTGTTTTTAACATGGTGGGGTTGCGAAACAATTTTGATATGAAAAATGGGGTCCCGGCCAAAAACGTTTGGGAACCCCTGTCTATGGCTTTGCCTGGGAGGCTGAGAAGAGACTGTTGGTTTTGACTAAACACATCTAACATGATTGGTGCTGATCAAATGTTCACTGTTGAACCTCGAGTCTGGCCCTCGTTTGTGTACACAGCACTGAGATCTGGAACACACATGGCTTGGCCCGAGTCCAGTTCTTCCTGGGTTAACCAAAACTGAGCACCGAGAGAGAGACGACCCATATCAGACCCTGAGGTGAGGGGGTGGTGCCTTTCAGACAAGTATTTTAACGCAACTCAGCTGGAGTGGAAAATGGGGCAGGATATCGGCTGAAGAGATGAGTTTAAATTTAGAGTCACACTGACTTCACTTGAAATAGTAAAATATCAAACTTTCATGTCTAGGAGTTCTAAAAAAAAATGTGTTAGTCCACTGTTGATGCAGTCACAAAATAGCAATCAAGTTTTCAAGATATAGGACTGTCAAAAAGCTATTTGTAACTTGCCACATCATTACAGTCTGGTTTTTGAAAGCCCTATATCTTGAAAACTTGATTGCTGACATGCACAACATTTTGGGACTGCATCAACTGAACTAATGGAAGAAAATAAAATACCAAAAGAAAGTTAGAGTGGATTTTCTGGCTTCTCTCTCCCCTAGAAAACCCCTGAATAATGTAATTAATGAATTAATGTGTATTGCCATCCTCCCATTTCCTGGCGCAACCATTTCTGTGAGGGAGAATCCCAGTGGAGAAGCACATCCCCGTTGAAGCATAGACCACACTCATTACTACGCACATCTCTCTCTCCCTGGGGTGGGCAAACAGCACACTGGAAGTTTCTCCCACCACCTCAGTACCTCTACGCTCAGATGGGCTGGGAATGAATGTTGACTGATGTCCCCCACAAACACGTCACACTCTTGCACTCTCTCACACACACACACACACACCCATGCATGGCCAGATTAATCATCACAGATTCCACACCCTTGCAGGCACGCGCTGAGACGTAAACTCTCTGCAGAACATGACTTCACACAGATCCAAGTCTCGTGAGGCCCGAGGAGTAAAGCAAACAGTCCTTGGCAACCGTTCAAGTGAAATGTTGTCCGCAACTCCAGCAACCTTGGCAAGGGATTCACAGGGGTCCTGAGTAAGGCCGTGTGGAGGAGGCCTTGCCCAGACAAACAAGCAACAGTCGATTTTTGCTGTTTCACGTTCTCCACTAACTCCTAAGCTGAAGCGGTTTTCTCATGACCTCCACAACAAAGGAGCACTGTGTGCCCAGGGCCTGGAAAGAGCCACTTCATAGGTGGGGTGGGCATGGAGGACAAACAATTACCTTGATCGCTGAGCTGGTGTTTTTGCGAGACGTCTCCCGCTAGCTTGGAGAAGGACGGAGTGGTGAAAGGTGACCTTGCACACAATGAAACCAGTGTTCAACTAGAGAGGGGTGGCAAAAGCAACCTTGACCGGGGCCTAATGACAAGTGTTGACTACATTAACACCAACTTTTTCAACTGGAATCACACATTTTTCATGTAGGGTTGTAGTCTGTTCAAAAGATACACTGCTCCAAAAAATTAAGGGAACACTTAAACACAATGTAACTCCAAGTCAATCACACTTCTGTGAAATCAAACTGTCCACTTAGGAAGCAACACTGATTGACAAATTTCACATGCTGTTGTGCAAATGGAATAGACAACAGGTGGAAATTATAGGCATTTAGCAAGACACCCCCAATAAAGAAGTGGTTCTGCAGGTGGTGACCACAAACCACTTCTCAGTTCCTATGCTTCCTGGCTCATGTTTTGGTCACTTTTGAATGCTGGTGGTGCTTTCACTCTAGTGGTAGCATGAGACGTAGTCTACAACCCACACAATTGGCTCAGGTAGTGCAGCACATCCAGGATGGCACATCAATGCGAGCTGTGGCAAGAATGTTTGCTGTGTCTGTCAGCGTAGTGTCCAGAGCATGGAGGCGCTACCAGGAGACAGGCCAGTACATCAGGAGACGTGGAGGAGGTCGTAGGAGGGCAACAACCCAGCAGCAGGACCGCTACCTCCGCCTTTGTGCAAGGAGTAGCAGGAGGAGCACTGCCAGAGCCCTGCAAAATGACCTCCAGCAGGCCACAAATGTGCATGTGTCTGCTCAAACGGTCAGAAACGGACTCCATGAGTGTGGTATGAGGGCCCGACGTCCACAGGTGGGGGTTGTGCTTACAGCCCAACACCGTGCAAGACGTTTGGCATTTGCAAGAGAACACCAAGATTGGCAAATTCGCCACTGGCGCCCTGTGCTCTTCACAGATGACAGCAGGTTCACACTGAGCACATGTGACAGACGTGACAGTCTGGAGACGCCGTGGAGAACATTCTGCTGCCTGCAACATCCTCCAGCATGACCGGTTTGGCGGTGGGTCAGTCATGGTGTGGGGTGGCATTTCTTTGGGGGGCCGCACAGCCCTCCATGTGCTCGCCAGAGGTAGCCTGACTGCCATTAGGTACTGAGATGAGATCCTCAGACCCCTTGTGAGACCATATGCTGGTGCGGTTGGACCTGGGTTCCTCCTAATGCAAGACAATGCTCGACCTCATGTGGCTGGAGTGTGTCAGCAGTTCCTGCAAGAGGAAGGCATTGATGCTATGGACTGGCCCGCCCGTTCCCCAGACCTGAATCCAATTGAGCACATCTGGGACATCATGTCTCGCTCCATCCACCAAAGCCACGTTGCACCACAGACTGTCCAGGAGTTGGCGGATGCTTTTAGTCCAGGTCTGGGAGGAGATCCCTCAGGAGACCATACACCACCTCATCAGGAGCATGCCCAGGCGTTATAGGGAGGTCATACAGGCACGTGGAGGCCACACACACTACTGAGCCTCATTTTGACTTGTTTTAAGGACATTACATCAAAGTTGGATCAGCCTGTAGTGTGATTTTCCACTTAATTTTGAGTGTGTCTCCAAATCCAGACCTCCATGGGTTGATAAATTTGATTTCCATTGATCATTTTTGTGATTTTGTTGTCAGCACTTTCAACCATGTAAAGAAAAAAGTATTTAAGAATATTTCATTAATTCAGATCTAGGATGTTATTTTAGTGTTCCCTTTATTTTTTGAGCAGTGTATTTATTGGCTGAATACATGACTAATTTGAGGACGTTACTGCATAAAATATTCAGATTGCTTAACCTTTGTGAACCCAGAGGTAGAACTTGCTTTCAATGCAAGGAAATGAAGACTTGAAGAGAATACTTCTCAAAAGCATCATTTTGAACGTCTTTATGATTCAGTCGTATGATCGTTGCATTGATTCTAGGGTGCTGAGTATAGTGGTCGATGTAAATGGTTCCCAAGGTCTCTGCTACAATGACACAAACCAGTCAAACCACCACACGGTCTTCACTGCAGCTCATACAGAGTAAACCCATATTTCACCAAACTTTGTACTGTTGCAAAAACTACCCTTCAGAGTTCACGCGGAACTAGTCTTGTCCACCAGCCGTGTGTCTGACAGCTGTGAACCCAGGAAAGCCATGCGAAAGCAGAACGAATGCCTTCACAAGTCTTCAAAAAAAATAAAAAATAATCTGTGAAAAGCGTGAAATAGGCCTAATCAATGTAATCCGTTTGACTGTTGACTGGTTTTGCCTAAAGCTGTTTTCTGGGTTCACTCACAGCACTTACTGTTCAAGTCTCATTAATGTTGTCAATGTTTTGTCGTCTGTAACGCCCATGGCGTTCTAGTATTAGCTTCTGACGCCCCAGGCTTACGCGTTCTCTCTTGACAGGAGGTACAGGAGGTATTGTAACAGATCATAACAGTTTTCTGGGTGGCAGTGCCTCTGTTCAGTAAGCAGAAGTGTTAGAACAATTCAGAACACTGATGTGCTTGTCAGGCATCCACACGTATAGATCACTATACACGCATGCATTTGTGCTGTGTTTAAACCGAGGCCTGCGTGTTAAATTTAAGGGTTGTGTGCGTGCATGTGTTTTGAACACCTCTGTTTTTTATGTGTGGCCGTGTTTGAGTCAGGACTGTGTGTTTCTGTGAATGCATTCAATAGCTGGCCGTATGGTTGAGCCGCGGTGCATGTATGTTTCCGCTGTTGTGTTAGCACATCACTCCAAATCTCTATCTTATCTCTTATAAAACCGAGATCTCATCTCATCTCACCAGAAATACTGCCCTAAGCATGAAGTGGCTTTGTGCATTGTTCGTCAGCGCAATGTCACACATACACAGGCACATTTTGCAATCACTGAACACAAAGCTGTCATAGTGAAGCTCTGTGCCGATTTCAAAAATAAATTATGTATACACATACAGTTGAAGTCGGAAGTTTACATAGTTAGGTTGGAGTCATTAAAACTAGTTTTTCAACCACTCCACATATTTCTTGTTAACAAACTATAGGTTTGGCAAGTCAGTTAGGACATCTACTTTGACAAGTAATTTTTTCAACAATTGTTTACAAGCAGATTATTTCACTTATTATTCACTGTATCACAATTGCAGTGGGTCAGAAGTTTACATACACTAAGTTGACTGTGCCTTTAAACAGCTTGGAAAATTCCCCAAAATGATGTCATGGCTTTAGAAGCTTCTTCTAGGCCAATTGACATAATTTGAGACAATTGGAGTTCTTGTAGACCTCCAAGTCTGGTTCATCCTTGGGAGAAATTTCCAACTGCCTGAAGGTAACACGTTCATCTATACAAACAATAGTACACAAGTATAAACACCATGTGACCACGCAGCCGTCATACCGCTCAGAAAGGAGGCGTTCTGTCTCCTAGAGATGAACGTACTTTGGTAAAAGTTCAAATCAATCCCAGAACAGCAAAGGACCTTGTGAAGATGCTGGAGGAAACGGGTACAAAAGTATCTATATTCACAGTAAAACGAGTCCTATATCGACATAACCTGAAAGGCCGCTCAGCAAGGAAGAATCCACAGCTCCAAAACCGCCATAAAAAGCCAGACTATGGTTTGCAACTACACATGGGGACAAAGATCGTACTTTATGGAGAAATATCCTCTGGTCTGATGAAACAAAAATAGAACTTTTTGGCCATAATGACCATTGTTATGTTTGGAGGAAAAAGGGGATGTTTGCAAGCCGAAGAACAACATCCCAACCGTGAAGCACGGGGGTGGCAGCATCATGTTGTGGTGGTGCTTTGCTGCAGGAGGGAATGGTGCACTTCACAAAATAGATGGCATCATGATGATGGAAGATGGTGTGGATATATTGAAGCAACATCTCAAGGCATCAGTCAGGAGTTTCTTAGTCGCAAATGGGTCTTCCAAATGTAAAATGACCCCAAGCGTACTTCCAATGTTGTGGCAAAATGGCTTAAGGACAACAAAGTCAAGGTATTGGAGTGGCCATCACAATTCCCTGACCTCAATCCTATAGAACATTTGTGGGCAGAACTGAAAAAGTGTGTGCGAGCAAGGAGGCCTATAAACCTGACTCAGTTACACCAGCTCTGTCAGGAGGAATCGGCCAAAATTCACCCAACATCGACAACAGCCACCCTCGAAGCAGCGTTACCCATGCAGAGCAAGGGGAATAACTACTCCAAGTCTCAGAGCGAGTGACGTTTGAAACGCTATTAGCGCGCACCCGCTATCTAGCTAGCTATTTGACATTGGTTACACCAGCCTAATCTCGAGAGTTGATAGGCTTGAAGTCATAAACAGCTCAATGCTTGAAGCATTGCGAAGAGCTGCTGATAAAAAAATGCACAAAATTGCTGTTTGAATGAATGCTTACGAGCCTGCTGCTGCCTACCATCGCTCAGTCAGACTGCTCTATCAAATCATATACTTAATTATAACATAACACACAGAAATACGAGCTTTTGGTCATTAATATGGTCGAATCCGGAAACTATCATCTCGAAAACAAGACGTTTATTCTTTCAGTGAAATACGGAACCGTTCCGTATTTTATCTAACGGGTGGCATCCCTAAGTCTAAATATTCCTGTTACATTGCACAACCTTCAATATTATGTCATCATTACTTAACATTCTGGCAAATTAGTTCGCACCGAGCCATGCGGCCCAAACTGTTACATATACTCTGACTCTGCGGGCAATGAACACGAGAAGTGACACAATTTCACCTGGTTAATATTGCCTGCTATCCTGGATTTCTTTTAGTTAAATATGCATGTCTAAAACTATATACTTCTGTGTATTGATTTTAAGAAAGGCATTTGATGTTTATGGTTAGGGACAGTCGTGCAGAAATGATGCTTTTTTTCCACAAATGCGCTTTTGTTAAATCATCCCCCGTTTGGCGAAGTTGGCTGTCTTTGTTAGGAAGAAATGGTCTTCACACAGTTCGCAACGAGCCAGGCGGCCCAAACTGCTGCATATACCCCGACTCTGTTGCAAGAGAAGTGACACAAAGATATTCATGTTAGCAGGCAATATTAACTAAATATGCAGGTTTTAAAATATATTATTGTGTATTGATTTTAGGAAAGGCATTGATGTTTATGGTTAGGTACACATTGGAGCAACGACAGTCCTTTTTCGCGAATGCGCACCGCATCGATTATATGCAACGCAGGACACACTAGATAAACTAGTAATATCATCAACCATGTGTAGTTAACTAGTGATTATGATTGTTTTTTTATAAGATAAGTTTAATGCTAGCTAGCAACTTACCTTGGCTTCTTACTGCATTAGCGTAACAGGCAGGCTCCTCGTGGAGTGCAATGAGAGGCAGGTGGTTAGAGCGTTGGACTAGTTAACCCTAAGGTTGCAAGATTGAATCCCTGAGCTGACAAGGTAAAAATCTGTCATTCTGCCCCTGAACAAGGCAGTTAACCCACCGTTCCTAGGCCATCATTGAAAGTAAGAATGTGTTCTTAACTGACTTGCCTAGTTAAATAAAGGTGTAAAAAAAATTGGCCAAATCGGTGTCCAAAAATACTGATTTCCTATTGTTATGAAAACTTGACATCGGCCCTAATTAATGGGTCAACCTCTAGTCCAAGCACACCAAGCCAGTCGTGAAGAGGGCATGACAAAACCTATTCCCCCTCAGGAGACTGAAAAGACTTGGCATGGGTCCTCAGATCCTCAAAAAGTTCTACAGCTGCACCATCGGGAGCATCCTGACTGTTTGCATCACTGCCTGGTATGGCAACTGCTCGGCCTCCGACCGCAAGGCTCTACAGAGGGTGTTGAGTACGGCCCAGTACATCACTGGGACCAAGATTCCTGCCATTCAGGACCTCAATAACAGGTGGTGTCAGAGGAAGGCCCTGAAAGTTGTCAGAGACTCCAGCCACCCTAGTCATAGACTGTACTCTCTGCTATCGCACAGCAAGCGGTCTAGACCCCCCCCTGCTACTTTCTGTTTATTATCTATGCATAGTCACTTTACCTACCTACATGTATATATTCCCTCAACTCACCTGTACCCCCGCACATTGACTCTGTACCAGTACCCCCTGTATATCGCCTCTCTACTGTTATTTTACTGCTGTTCTTGAATTCTTTAAAAATATATATACACAGCTCACAAAAATAAAGGTAACACTAAAATAACACATCCTAGATCTGAATGAATGTGCTGACAACAAAATCACACAAATTATCAATGGAAATCCAATATATAAACCCATGGAGGTCTGTATTTGGAGTCACACTCAAAATTAAATTGCAAACCACACTACAGGCTGATCCAACTTTGATGTAATGTCCTTAAAACAAGTCAAAATGAGGCTCAGTAGTGTGTGTGGCCTCCACGTGCCTGTATGATCTCCCTACAACGCCTGGGCATGCTCCTGATGAGGTGGCGGATGTTCTCCTGAGGGATCTCCTCCCAGACCTGGACTAAAAGCATCCGCCAACTCCTGGACAGTCTGTGGCATTGGTGGATGGAGCGAGACATGATGTCCCAGATGTGCTCAATTGGATTCAGGTCTGGGGAACGGGCAGGCCAGTCTATAGCATCAATGCCTTCCTCTTGCAGGAACTGCTGACACACTCCAGCCACATGAGGTCTAGCATTGTCTTGCATTAGGAGGAACCCAGGGCCAACCGCACCAGCATACGGTCTCACAAGTTGTTCCCTTTATTTTTGTTTGAGCAGTGTAATATATATATTTATATATAACTTTCTAAATCATTTTTTTTACTCAACACTTATTTTTCTTAACTGCATTGTTGGTTAAGGGCTTGTAAGTAAGCATTTTCACTGTACGTCTGTATTCCGCGCATGTGACATAACATTTGATTTGACGTTTCTGCTGCTGAGTATGTAGGCCTAAGCCAATATTCTTTTAGACCATTTACTAGCTACTCGAATCCAACATGGATAGCATATGCAGGATTTGAACCCGCGACCTCTGGGGCTGACACCATGTTCCAACTATCTGAGCCGTATGACACTCCTTGATTTATATGAAGGTCCAGGTCTACCTGTATGCGCTTTCTTTTGAATGTGAAAGGGAAGCCTAATGCCTGTCACTTTAATCTATTGCTTAACAGGTTCACCCGGGAGGTGTCTCAGCCACTTCGACAGCTCGGACGTCGGCAACACCACGACACTGTTGCTAAGCGATGACGGCGACACGCTGTTTGTGGGAGCGCGGAACGCAGTTCTCTCATTGGATGTCAGCCAGGAGGATGCCATTGTGATGAGGGGCAAGGTGCGGGGTTGACATTTACACCCGTGTTATTAACGTTGTATTATGAGCTCTATGAGACTTCATGGAGCTTTATAGACCCCATAAGCTTTAAAGCTCATTCATAAGACCACCAGATTTTGTGGGAAAATGCTTCAGCCTTACAGTTCATGCAGGCTATATCAGATCAGCAGTTTTCTATTGGTAAATATTCAACACTGCCTGGAGCTCGTCTATGCTGCAGAAAATGTCCCCCTCCGGTGGTTTAGTTCAGCGGTTGTTATGTGAAACACAAACACAGCTGGTTCAAGTCTGAACACTGACCTCTCTCCCTTCATCATTCTCTCAGCTGGACTGGTCCCCCTCAGAGAAGGACCTGGACGAATGCTCCATGAAGGGCAAGAAAAAGGCAAGTTAACCCTGGCTCATACAATCCACCCATTTAGTGTTATTAATGCCACATGCGGACAGTGTTTCCCCCTAGATTTGATCTTGGACAGGCAATGAATATCGCAAGGTTTTTCAATAGCACTTAATTTGAACTTTAGAGCTTAAATAATAACTTAATACGTTGGAATTATAAATGACAAAGCAAGTAGGTGGGGCGATATAAGGCTGGGCAAGCGGGTCAGTCTTAGGGAGGATAAACATGACTCACCGGAGGCACAGCTGTCGCTGCATTCCACTACCATCCACCCCAGCAAGACTGTAATTCCCTAATGGAACTTTTTTTGCTATTTGATTGATTGGATACACCGGCTTCCTGGCTGTCAATGTGTTTGCAATACGAAAGGAGGAAGTTGATATAAGATGGTCTTAGCCAATAGGGATTAGCAGATTTATGGACCTGTAGGTAAAGTGTTCTTGTTAACTCAGAAATCTGTGTTTTTCACAGAAGATGAAATGTCTTGCTGCATTTTGTTAACACAGATCTAAAATGCTTATTGTAATTTCTGTTCACCATCAGACTAACTTTGGGATTCAGTTGCACTTCTCCACTTGGATGAGAATTCACAAACAGGCATTCGTTTAGCAGACAGTGTCGCTACTTTTGTCTGGTACTTTTCTGTGTATCCTACTCTCCCCGGTAAAATGCCATATTAACTTCAAGCAAAACATTAGTAAATGCAAATGGCTACTTTCTTTTGATCAACTTTAGAAATATGATGGCCATGCGTAGTTTTAGCAAAAAAGACCTTGCTTTTTCATTGTGAACGCGTTTACTTGTGTAGCTGCTAGCCAAATAGCGCTGCACTTCTGTTGTCATCTGATGAAGCTATTTTCTGCCGAATGTATTGTACTAATGTATTTACTGTGGTGAAAAACTATAGTTGCACGCCCCTGATCACTCTATTGAGAAGACAAAAAAACTGTTGACATTCAAAATAAAACGCAGGTGAAAAGCGTTTAAAACCCAGATTTTTTGGGGATGGTCTGTGTTTTGAAGATGCAGATTTATGAACTCTCAACGCGACCCCTGACGTTGCGTCACATGCAATGGGCTTAGCTACATTTGCCATATCTTCCTCTGATCGGTCAAACAAAGCCATTCTATATACATCCATAGTATAAATCAGATGAGAGATGACCATAATGGCCATGCATACAAAGAAAGACCAATTCCATTATATAATATAGACTTGATCCTCTTCAAAGGTTATGCGAGAGCTTATACACAAAGGTACCTTGCACAGCTTTATGCACAAAGGTAAATATGTGTCATAATTACCAACATGCCCCATATCCCATGATTAAGGATTGAGAAAGTAGCTAGGATAAGTTATATCTTACAGAGGGATAAAGAAATGACGCGAAGCAAGCTGGTCTGTGTGTGTTGGGGGAGAATATGCGCAATTCTCGCAATAAAAACTTCCCAATTGATCTAATTCAAGTAAAAAACATGACGTTTCGGCCACCAATGGCCTTCATCAGAATGACCGCTGTTGGGGCAGAAACAAGGAACTGCCATGGCTTATTGTAATGCAGGTCTTCCATGAAGTAAGCCTCCACATGTGGCTCCATTAAACTAAGTAATAGGATCAGGGTTACCAGCACTCACGGTGCTTCCTCCCCCTTACCTGCTATCTGTAGGCAGACTAATCTAGAGGCGAAAGAAACGCACACCTATTTAGGCGAGGTGCTGGCTGGCGGAGTGGAACACTTAAAAAAATAAGGGCCTCCCGTATGGCGCAGGGGTCTTGGGCACTGCATCGCAGTGCTAGCTGTGCCACCAGAGACTCGGGGTTCGCGTTCAGGCACTGTCGCAGCCGGCCGCAACCGGGAGGTCCGTGGGGCGACGCACAATTGGCCTAGCGTCCGGGTTAGGGAGGGTTTGGCCGGTAGGGATATCCTTGTCTCATCGCGCACTAGTGATTCCTGTGGCGGGCTGGGCGCAGTGCACGCTAACCAGGTCGCCAGGTGCACGGTGTTTCCTCCGACACATTGGTGCGGCTGGCTTCCGGGTTGGATGCGCGCTGTGTTAAGTAGCAGTGCGGCTTGGTTGGGTTGTGTTTCGGAGGACGCATGGCTTTCGACCTTCGTCTCTTCCGAGCCCGTACAGGAGTTGTAGGGACGAGACAAGATAGTAACTACTAACAGTTGGATACCACGAAATTGGGGAGAAAAGTGGGTCAAATTAAAATAAAGGAGAGCCACACACTCTAGGAGCTCAGATGCAAAAATATTTTTGTCCAACGTTTCGACAGACAAGCGGTCTTCATCAGGGTTTAACGTCTCTACGTTATATTGGCATCGGACATGTCACCCACCCTAGGAGAGGGGGTGACCTCGACAATTTATTGTTGAAACGAGAGGCTGCTTGGATCTTTAATTTAAAGACCCTTGCTCCCTTCGTTCTGAACGTAGACTTTGATCTGAAGCCGTTCTTGTGATTATTGTGATTTTGGTATTGTAAATGTTTGTAGGCTTATGTAGTCAAATTGTATCTATGATCGTACGCTATCCATTTATGATTTTGGATGCTATTTTAATATGAGAATTAACCAATGATATCAGGCCACACTCGGCCATGACTGGACACCTGTGTGTCTTTTGACACTATATAAATGAGTCATCACGCAGTGTTTGTCACTATACCCTGATGAAGACAGCTTGTCTGTCGAAACGTTGGACATAAATATTTTTGCATCTGAGCTCCTAGAGTGTGGCTCTCCTTTATCTTTATACAGACTGACATTAGCTTTGTTGCAGGGTCACCCAGTTCTGGTTCTGGATGTTCATTGTGTTTTGGAGGTTTATTTATTTGGCTTGACTATCACCTACAGTTGAAGTCAGAAGTTTACATACACCATAGTCATACATTAAAACTCAGTTTTTCACAATTCCTGGCATTTAATCCTAGTACAACATTCATGACATTCCCAGTGGGTCAGAAGTTTACATACACTCAATTAGTATTTGGTAGCATTGCCTTTTAATTGTTTAATAACTTCAGTCAAACGTTTTGGGTAGCCTTCCACAAGCTTCCCACAATAAGTTGGGTGAATTTTGACCCATTCCTCCTGACAGAGCTGGTGTACACGCCTTTTCAGATCTGCCCACAAATGTTCTATAGGATTAAGGTCAGGGCTTTGATGGCCACTCCAATAACTTGACTTTGTTTTCCTTAAGCTATTTTGCCACAACTTTGGATGTATGCTTGGGGTCATTGTCCATTTGGATGACCCATTTGCGACCAAGTTTTAACTTCCTGACTGATGCCTTGAGATGTTGCTTCAATATATCCACATCATTTTCCTACCTTATGATGCCATCTATTTTGTGAAGTGCACCAGTCCCTCCTGCAGCAAAGCACCCCCCCCAACATGATACTGCCACCCCTGTGCTTCACAGTTGGGATGGTGTTCTTCAGCTTGCAAGCCTCCCTTTTTCCTCCAAACATAACGATGGTCATTATGGCCAAACAGTTGTATTTTTGTTTCATCAGACCAGAGGATATTTCTCCATAAAGTACGATCTTTGTCCCCATGTGTAGTTGCAAACCATAGTCTGGCTTTTTATGGCGGTTTTGGAGCAGTGGTTTCTTCCTTGCTGAGCGGCCTTTCAGGTTATGCCGATATAGGACTCGTTTTACTGTGGATATAGTTACTTTTGTACCTATTTTCTCCAGCATCTTCACAAGGTCCTTTGCTGTTGTTCTGGCACTTTTCACACCAAAGTACGTTCATCTCTAGGAGACAGAACGCCTCCTTCCTGAGCGGTATGACGGCTGCGTGGTCACATGGTGTTTATACTTGCGTACTATTGTTTGTATAGATGAACATGGTACCTTCTGGCATTTTGGAAATTGCTCCCAAGGATGAACCAGACTTGTGGAGGTATATGATTTTTTTTCTGAGGTCTTGGCTGATTTCTTTTGATTTTTCTATTATGCCAAGTAAAGAGGCACTGAGCTTGAAGGTAGGCCTTGAAATACATCTGCAGGTACACCTCCAATTGTCTCAAATTATGTCAATTAGCCTATCAAAAGCTTCTAAAGCCATGACATAATTTTCTGGAATTTTCCAAACTGTTTAAAGGCACAGTCAACTTAGTGTATGTAAACTTCTGACCTACTGGAATTGTGATACAGTGAATTATAAGTGAAATAATCTGCCTGTAAACAATTGTTGAAAAATGACTTGTGTCATTCACAAAGTAGATGTCCTAACCAACTTGCCAAAACTATAGTTTAACAAGAAATTTGTGTGAGTGGTTGAAAAACTTGTTTTAATGACCCCAACCTAACTGTATGTAAACTTCCGGCTTCAACTGTATCAAACTTGGCCAAAGTTTTAATTCTACAATTCCTAGAACAGGAGTATTGTGTAGACTGGAGTGACAGACAGTAGCACACCGTGTACCTCAAGGACCAGGATTAGGAAACCGTTTTCCAACATTAACCTGCCTTTGTTTTCTCCATCTCTTCCCGCACTCTCGTTTCTAGGAGTTGTACCTAGTTATTTGCACTGTTTAATTTATTATTATTATTTTTTAAAGTTATCCATCTCCATCTTGTCCCCCCTTCAGATGGACTGTCCCAACTTCATCCGGGTGCTGCAGTTCCTCAACTCCACGCACATGTACGCCTGTGGAACCTTCGCCTTTAGCCCACGCTGCACTTACGTCGTAAGATTCTCTTTTCTCATAACTCGGGTCATGTTGATGCTGGCAGCTTTGCTCGACTACACTCGCATAGCCAATGCTAGCCAGGTCAGGACAGCCCTCATATAATGATTCCAAAGACTGGGCTACACTTGTCTCTATCTCTAAAGATAAAGACAATTTGGTTGCTCCTTCATATACTTAGCTAGAATTAAGCATCCTTTAGCGTCAAAGAAGCACGTGTTTCTTTAGTAGTCATTTTTACATTTTAGCCAGGTTTTACATGAGAGGTTACGGTCTCTAGTAGCCTAACACTTGTAGGTTTTTAGCAGCTACACTGGCAGCTCAAGCCACTTGATCAAGTATTTACTCTCATGAGCCGATGTTCAATTGGCAGAAAATAGGCTCCAAGCCTAATGTCACGCTTCAAAAGGACGCTTCGCTCATACGGCCATTGTAGCAGGATTAATTAACTGCGGGGGTGGGGGTGGGGGGGGGTGTTATTCATGGCATATGCTCAGCAGAAAATGAAGTGTCCAGTGTAGCAGGTCTGTAACTATTATGGTCTTAGATAAAACTGCGCTAAACACAGATTAACGTAGGCTTCCTCATGAGTCATGACCTTTTGGTGTGACCCTGCTCTGCTCTTTTCCTAACAGAACTCCGAGACGTTCTCCCTGGTGACGAGCCCCAGCGGAAAGCCAGAGGAGGGCAGAGGTCGCTGCCCCTACGACCCCTACCAACGTAACTCGGCCATCACCGTCGGTAAGAGATGACTCACAGGAAGTGGAGGGGGTAGCCAAACGAACAAGGAAATGTAATTTGACAAAGGGCGATGATGACGACATACACATTCTCCAGGAAGTGTTCCGTTGCGGTCGGAGCTCCAGTCAATGTAATCACTCAACCCAATGGCTTTCAATGCACTGAACGGAACCAACGATGTCATGTACGCCATGGTATACTGGTGTCTACTCCTGAGATCTGAAAGGATTTGACAGGTCTGAGTTGTATTGCAAAAACAAAATACCCGACCAATGAGAAGGCAACATGAAGCAATTAACATATTGCTTGAACCAATCCAATCCTTTCAGATCTACAGGAGTGCCTAGGGGGATAGGGATCCATGTGAACTTCTTTGTCTCTTCGATGTCATCATATTTGTCCCGTCTCATTGTAGGGTTAAGAATATATATATGAAGGTGAAGGTGGTGGAGATTGCCATGATAACATGGTGCTGTTTTAATCTGTGATTGTGTGAGTGAGAGGAAGAGCAGATGCTGATAATCCTCTTGTCAATACATCCTTGGCCTGATGTCTTTATCATTATGTGGGCAACATGTGACTGCTAGCAAGCGTTTACAGGAGGGTGGGCAGCAGTTTTGCATATGTATCCTGATCAGGCCTATAAATCTGCAAATGGCCATAATTAACATTTTATGTTTTCAAGATTGTGATTTCACTTGCCGTTTTTAATTTTGACTGATTGTGAGAATCTGTCTCCAACATTGCAAACATCTGGGCCTCCCGGGTTGCGCAGTGGTTAAGGGCGCTGTACTGCAGCGCCAGCTGCGCCACCAGAGACTCTGGGTTTGCGCCCAGGCTCTGTCGCAGCTGGCTGTGACCGGGAGGTCCGTGGGGCGACTCACAATTGGCCTAGCGTCGTCCGGGTTAGGGAGGGTTTGGCTGGTAGGGAAATCCTTGTCTCATCGCACACCAGCGACTCCTGTGGCGGGCCGGACACAGTGCGCGCGCGCTGTGTTAAGAAGCAGTGCGGCTTGGTTGGGTTGTGTATCGGAGGACGCATGACTTTCAACCTTCGTCTCTCCCGAGCCCGCACGGGAGTTGTGGCGATGAGACAAGATAGTAGCTACTAAAACAATTGGATACCACGAAATTGGGGAGAAAAAAGGGGTAACATTTATTTAAAAATAAAAAAAACTTGTATTCCTCGCAATAAATATCAAGTCTTGACAGAATCTGTCGTCACCTGTTAAGGCATTGTCTTGATGTGGAAGGCAGTACATGTGTACAGTCAGTACATGCACTGACTGTACAACAATAATTTTTATTTCCTCTTACCGTGACCTTGTTGTCATCCAAAGCCAGTACAACTATCATTAATATAGGCATTGCACTCTGGAATTTGTCAGCGTTGGCTGTTATGTCATTCTCCTGTATGTTTACTCAGATTCAGATTGTGTTTGAGGCACACTGAGGCTCGTACTGGATGACGCTCACTGTGTGTGTGTGTGTGTGTGTGTGTGTGTGTGTGTGTGTGTGTGTGTGTGTGTGTGTGTGTGTGTGTGTGTGTGTGTGTGTGTGTGTGTGTGTGTGTGTGTGTGTGTTTAGATGGAGAGCTGTACACTGGAACGGTAGCGGACTACATGGGAAACCGTCCGGTCATCTCCCGCCACCTCAGCGAGGGCGGCCATGTTGATCTGAAGCTGGACGACACTTTGGGCTGGCTGGAGGGTACGTGTCTACAACAATCTACTCATGATGTATTACACACACCCCCAAGACTCTTACATATATAGGATATTTAGCAATACGTGACAGAGGGAGAAATACCTACAAGTAACTTTTTCCACATAAATCACAACTAAAAGGAAATGTACATTTTGACTTCTGTATTTAAACTGGTATTTTAAAGCACTCGATTTTTTTAGGCAAGCGTTGAATGATAAGTCATTTGGTGTTGGTTAAGCCTCCTAAACAATACATCTGGAATACTTTCCAATGATTCCTTCGTTAATACATTTTCCTCACCAGCTTTCAGTAACGCACTCATCTCAATTAGTCTAGCTAATTGTTCAATCTTTTTCTCCAGATCCCACTTTCATCAGCTCCAACTTCGTCCCCAGCGAAGAGAAGATCTATTTCTTCTTCAGCGAGGTGGGCCGGGAGTACGACTTCATTGACAAGTTCACTGTATCTCGCATCGCCCAAGTCTGCACGGTAAGACCCTAAGAGATGCATTATTGTGTGTTTGCAAATCATCGATTGTGTGGTTGTACGCCTGCGTGTGTGCGGATGCGTGTTAATGGTAATCCTCTCAACCATTTCCTGTCTGTCCCAGAGTGACGTCGGGGGCCAGCGTACCCTGCAACGACGCTGGACCACCTTCGCCAAAGCCCAGCTCCTGTGCCAGTCTGACAACGAGCTGCCCTACAACGTCATCCAGGACATCGTCACCCTTCCGCCACCTGAGGGCGCCCCAGTGGACGACACCCTCTTCTTTGGCATCTTCAGCTCTCAGTGGTCAGTAGTTTACACATTCTATACTCTATGAATGGGATGAAGTCAACTGTTGACAGTCTCCCGTAGGAATGGCAACTGTTTCTTGTTAGCAGGTCTTAATGATATGTACAGGTCTGTCACCAGCTCTCAACCCAATTGAACACTTATGGGAATCAGTAGTGGTGTGTAGGTAAAATCACTGGTGAAGCCCCAAAAAAGATTACAACCTATGTATTAGATTACAACCTATGTATTAGATTACAACCTATGTATTGTGATAATTGCGTTGTTTGCTCTATAACCTGTTAGTTCATATACCTTAAGTAAATTCAACCACATCTTCGTTTCATCACAAAACCGGAGAGCAACATCTGTTTGGTGGAGTCCACATAGCATATTACATGTAACAAACAGTTACATGACCTACAGTATGGTCAAGCAAGTTAATGTTTCTGACATTTTCAGACAGTACGGAGAGAATTAAATTAAACCACAAGGCCACATCCATGGCGATTTAGGATAGGGACAATTTTAGCTAGCTAGATAACCACTGGAGAACAACAACACAATGAGATGCAACAAATCAAGTTGTTTTTGTAAATGAGGTATGCTCTCAATGCAATTTGATAGGCGTGACGCCATATCCAAACTGGACCCCCCCCCCCATTTAAAAATATATATATATTCAGCCTCTTGCAAATTGAAGGAAATTATGAAACGTAGAGAGACGAAATACATTATTTATAATTTTTTTCTTAATACTTTTTTTTGGGGGGGGGAAGCGTGGCTACACTTGGCATTCATGAATGCATGCCACTGATGGGAACACTTTCTGGAGTGGCACCTGATAGCGTTTTCCTCCACCGTAAAAAAAAAACACCAAATGATGGAATTTCTTGTGGCAGAATGGTGTCGCATCCCTCCAATAGAGTTCCAGAAACTTGTAGAATCTATGCCAATGTGCGTTGAAGATGTTCTGCCTCGTGGTGGCCCAACGCCCTATTAAGACACTTATGTTGGTGTTTCCTTTATTTAGGCAGTTACCTGTACCTGGCTAGTTCAGTATTGAACTCCAAATTTTATTTGAATCCCTCCCTGAAATACATTTGTCAAATAAGACCACTTTTTTTTTAAAGACTGGTTGGTATGTTGAAGGTTTTTGAAATGTGTGCATTTCAGAAGGGTGTTCAAGTTTTTACAAATTTAGCTGCTACCAGATTGTAGCATGGTTGTGACCGCAAGTGTCTTTGATGTTTGTGCACTACTAGGTCGGTGAACTCAGGGCAGTCGGCAGTGTGTGCGTTCCGCCTTGGCGATATCAAAGCGGTTTTCGCAGGCAACTACAAGGTCCTGAATCGGGACACGCTTCGATGGAGCATGCGGGTTCAGGAGAAGGTCGCCAACCCGGGAGAGGTAAACTGTGTCCCGTCTCGAATGACAGAGATCCTCAGAGGGTTAGCAGTAATAAATTGGCTTGTTAGCTAATTTGACCTTCTTCTAAGAAGTTGGATGAAAGGAAAATATACATAAGAAGTTAAAACAACTTCTCTAGACAAAACAATGCTGGGAGAATGCCTTGTTTATCCTTGCCTAGGTAAATGTTAGTTAAATTTCTGTTTTGTCTTGAATGCCTTGACATATTGTGTTGTCTCCCTATGTTGTATTGAGGATTAAATCAGCCATGCCTTACATCAGTGGTATTTAAATGTAAAACATTTATCAGAGTACAGATTATTGTATGGGAGTGCATTTCAGAAAGGTTTAAAATCTAAATTGACAGATTTTAAAGTTGTCATTCGATTGGGATGGGGGGAAATTGAGTCTCCAGAAATCCTGGTGGAAAAAATGGGGTCCCTGTTGAAAAAGTTTGAATACCACTGCCTTATATCATAAGCATGGCCTGGTTTGATGTTCAGTAAGAATAGACTTCCACACATTGGAATAATAATGTGATTTTGGAGTCTTTATGCAAATGTTTTCCTTCTCTTCAAACTCCTTAACATAATTGTTGTGGATGACTCCCATACCAGCCAATTGGCACACAGCTGGATGTATCTCTAGCTGTGCCTGGCTCAATCCCATTTCTCTTCCTTGTCTCAGTGTGGCCTGCACAATGCCTCAGACAACACCCTTCGCTTTGTCAAAGAAAACTTCCTCGCTGATGACAGCGTACACCCTGTGGGGCAGAGCCTGACCATGGTGTCACCTGACCAGCGCTACAGCCATGTGGTCTCCCAGAGAGTACAGGCCGCCAACGGCAAGGACTTCACCGTTCTCTTCCTGCTCACAGGTACTGGACATGTATTTAACTCGGTGTGGCAGGCAATTGAACTGGAATCGGCCTAAATATGACTATTACTCAGTACATGTATGCATGTGCAGACCATTACTGTGTTAGTCATTTCTTACAAACACTTGCTTTCAGAATCGGGCTACCTCCACAAAGCAGTGTTGCTGGAGAAGGGTGCCCACATCATTGAGGAGATCCAGGTCTTCGAGCAGCCTCAGGCCGTGAAGAACCTCCTGCTTTCCAAATCAAAGGTACTGTTCTAGTCATTAGGTATTCTCCATCTCAAGTTGAGTACTCATTCCACTTTACCCTTGCCTCGCTGTCAAATAAAATTTTAATTCAAAACCGGCTGGCACTTAACTTTAGTGCTTCAACCGTGCATGATACAAACTGTGAATCCCCCTGTCGCCAAAGCTCTCAGGAGGTTGTTTAGATGAACTGCCCCTGTCATCTCTTCCCTCAACCTTCCCCACAACCAAACATCTGGTCACCTCATGCGTGACGGCCTTGTCAGTTCCTTTTACAGCGAGGCAAGCAATTGCTCGCCCCTGAGGAACAGATCACATTAAAGTATAACACAGTGAACCACGCGACAGTGGAGCGAGTTTCACGTTAGTTCTTCGCGTGATGCATATGGTGGGGCAGGCAGTCCCTGGTGAGGGGTCAGTGTATATGTGTGTATGCATGCGTGCGCTGGGTTCATCTGCTCTCTAACCTCACCAGCATGCCCAGAGGTCTCAACCAATCACGTCACATCTGCTGGTGACTGACAGATGGACATGGCCTGTGGAGTCTGTGTCACTTGCTGGCTTCATACCGTCTGTGAAGTGCGAGGTGGTTGGTTAGCATGGAATAGACACACAGTCAATTGCACATGCAGAAACTCTGTGAAACATTTGTATTACCACTGCATATAACATTTCAAAGTTTATCTAACAGCCTTCACACATAATGAAATACAGATGACGAATACAAATTGTTGAATTTTTGGGACCGTTGAACTATTAAGTGTACACTGAACACCACAGTGTAGGCTAAAGTAACAGAAGCTGGTAAGGTTTTGCAGGACTGTGTCCGAGGCAGCATGACAGTAGAGAAGGCCATGGTTTTAACCCCGATAAGCCCCCTCTCTCGGACGTACTGCACGAGAGCGAGCAAGAGAAATAAGCTGGCAAGCTGTCTGTATGGGGGTGTGTATTTCACAACGCAGCTTTCCAGTGTGACAAATGTATTCAAGGTGTGCACAGTTTAGTTCCGGTTCAGTATGGCTGGCTGTAGAACTCAAGTTATTTCGGACACCATGTCAGGTAAGGGTCCACACCATGTCGCAGAGAATCTTTGTTCTCTGACTGAAGTAAAATATGGTCATTTAGCGTACACTTTTATCCAAAGCAACTATCAGTTGAAGGGGTTACATTCAGTATGTGACCCCTAACCCCATACCCACAACCCCATTGTTGCGCGCGCCTTGGTTTAACCAAGATGGTCAAGATTAGTTTCAATTAATTATTCTCGTAATTACTACCCAATCATCAGTTTGTGCCATTGGTCATTAAGTGTATACTAATGCTAACATGGTTCTCGCCTTATCTCCCATGTACACTAATATTAGCGAATTAGCACTAATGCTATCCTTCACCCCCACAGGGTGTGTTGTTTGTGGGCTCATCAGAAGGCGTGGTGAGGGTCCCGTCCTCCAACTGCTCCTACTACTGGAGCTGTGCCGAGTGTGTGCTGTCCCGGGATCCCTTCTGTGGCTGGGACCCCTCCGTCAAAGTCTGCACCCACGCCACCAGCATCCAGGACAACGCGTGAGTGTCACACCCCATCATGTTACATTACAACCACTCCACCCAGCAGGCACAAAACCCAATAAAATGGATTCATAGAATGTACCATGGCAAGTAGAATATGATACTTAAAGCTGGGTGTTTAAAAATGACATTTGGATAAACGCTGTTGCATTTGATTTTGTGGAATTCATTTATTTCCTTCAGGGCTGTATTCCCTGTACAGATGAGACTATTCCTCAACTAAAAATCACTTTTAAATTGATAATCTACATTGAACATGCTTCTTAGTGCAGGAGAAGGCTTAACGTGGACTTTAAACTGGCCCATAATATATAAGAATGAACAGAATAACATTTAATGGGTGTAGGTAGAGTAGATACTTTTATTGGATCATTTAAAAATATATATATTTTAACATTATAGAGTTATAGAGCCCATTGCACTCTCCCAGAAGTGTAGTTGGTGCTTAAAACCTGTGAATTCAAAAAAGCAAAAAAGTGATGTGTCCAAGATGATGCATAAAGCTTACTTCATTTTTTAAAAATATATAAAACATAATAGTATTCACTGCATCAGGGATGGTCTACACAGAAGTTTCGGCTTTGCAGCCTTCAGTGTGTAGGTACAAATCTTTACCATTCAAAAAAGATTTACACTGCATCACAGTGTTGCCGTGTCACTACAGCCTGGGGTTCGATCCCGGAGGATGCGAGACTCAACTTTCACCTCTCCCGAGCCCGTTGGGGAGTTGCAGCGATGAGACAAGATCGTAATCCCAATCAAAACCTGTGTAGGTACAATAATTAGTACCTACACAGTGATGAAGGCTGCAATGCCAAAACGTCTGTGTACGCTACGCTATCCCTGATACAGTGAATTTTATATATTTATTTTTTTAAAGTACATTTTATGCATCATTATAGAGTTAACCAGAATGTAAACAGGAACTTTGCATGGACCGACGCACAGAATAAATCACACAAATTCACACGTAAACAAATACACCCACACACAAACTGACAGTGTTTATCTCGTCTTCTACAGAGGCCAGGATGTGGAAGGAGGGAATGTGCAGGAGGCGTGTGTTTCGCCCAGATTCAGATTTGGACTGCACAAAGGAAAAGCAGGTGAGAATCACACATCTTCATACTTTATCCTGTCAGACTAGTATAGCTAGATAGTATTCATAGGTTGCACCAACATAGTGGTGCCCTAAAGTGGTGCTAAGCCCAGCCATTCTGGATGGAGGCTAACTACTATTTTGTCTAAATTACCCTGTAGTGCCTGAAAATATGTTGACATTTGCCAGCGTTATCATGTCGTCAAATGTACTTTAGTCAGATGGCAATGTTGTCATTGGCTAGCAAAGTGTGTCAAAAATAGCTAGCAATGCTAACATTAGCTAGGTAAAATCCGGTGGCCTCGATCCCCTCGATCTTAGCTAGCTAACTAGTGTTATACTGCATCTAAAGTCAATCTGGTGACGACAAAAGGTTTTCCTACTAATTATTTGCCTCCTTTTGAATGTCATAGTATTTCCAAGCCACCGTAATGCTCTTTTGATGAAATCTTAATCAGCGCTCATTGATGATGCATTGAGTAGAATGCTCAGTCGGGCATCAATCCAGAACGAACGTTCAGAACAATATTGTGACGAAACATGCAACCTATGAAACATAGATACACACTGCAGTGTGTGTGTGTGTGTGCTCAAGCCTTTGCTTGTGGGCTAGCCTCTAGCTTAGCCGCCAACTAGCATCTGGCTCAGTCTAAGCTTGGGCCTCAGTCAGTGACTCCTGATTTCTGTTAGACTCCTTTCCCCTAGGCGAGCTGGTGTCTGTGTCCCTGAATGAGGTGGTGCGACTGCAGTGCCCAGAGGCCTCGAGCCTGGCCCACCGCCACTGGGAGCGACCCAACAGCCGCCTCTCCCCAGACCTCTACCTGCAGCTGGAGGATGGAAGCCTGCACTTCCTGGCCACGCCCGCCACCCTGGGCCACTACCTGTGTCTCTCCACAGAGAACGGCTTCCAGCAGAACCTGGCCATCTACCAGGTAAAGCAGAAGAGCAGCCCTACCCCTCAGGCCACTGCCATGACGACCACACGCCCCCAGAGCCCAGCGCTCCCCCCAACCACCCAGGCTGGTTCAGGAGGATGGCTCACTCCGCACTTGACTGGGCCCAAGCAGACCAAGCCGGAGCCCACCGCGCCAGCAAGGGAGACTCCAGTCACCACGAGGCGAACCAGCAGGAACTTTACTTTCTGGGTGGAGCAGTCGGGGGAGACTGAGACTGAGGCGGAGTGGTGGGGAGGGGAGAAGCTGCTCCTGGGGCAAACCTACCTGAAGGAGTTGGTGGTGGTGTCTGTACTGCTAGCGTGCTGCGTTAGTATTCTGCTAACTATGACGCTGTATAGCGTGAGGCAGCGCTGCCGCAGCAGGACGGCGCCCCAGGCCAACGCCCCAGGGAGGGACTCGGAGAGGGGTGGCCCTCAGGAGCGGGAGGCCCTTCGGGGGGGTCAGTCGCCATGCAGCAATGGCATGCGGAATGGGCAGATGGCACACAACGGCCAAGCCAACGGGGTCGTGTGCAACGTCACGCCGAGGGGCTCCAATGGGCATCTTCCCAACACCCCTATCTGAGCACAGTCAACCACATCTCACCCTAACTATTGACATACCATATCCACTCTACCTAAGAACAATGTAGCCTTTACATGGTCACTCTTGAGCCATGGAGTTTTACATGAACACGGCTAACTGCAGCACTGTGTGTGGACTGTCATGACAGCGAGTAAGACTGTATGTATGGCCTGATGTGGTAACTCAACTAAAAGGACACTGTTTTCCTCTGGTACGATACCAGCCTGTGTGAATCAAAGTGCAGACTGATTAACATGACTCACTGCTCTTATATAATAATCTGTATTATACTGTGCTGTATGTACTTTGGAGACGAGGTTCCATTGACTAGGCTGTTATGTGTATTTAATGAAATAGCCAAGAAAGCCGATTTTTATCGAATGTACATGAACTGCATCACTACACTGCCACAACCACTGCCGCTACACTGCCACAACCACTGCCGCCACACTGCCACAAAAAAAAAGAAAAATGGCTCCTGACTAACTATTAAGGAACATGTCCACTCACATCACAGGCAGGATCACAAACAACAGCCTTTTTTGTTCTAACAGTATTTTTGTAGCATCAGGTCTACATTGCTAAACCACTGTCTTTGTATGCAGCGCCATTGTGAAAGTTAGCGGAGCACGTTGTATGGTACAATGTTCTATTGTTATTTATTTTGCTGTTTTTTTTTGTCGTTCTGTTGAATGTGCTGCCAATTTAATCAACTCTTTCACCCAAAACGCACATTTTTTTGAAATCCTGAGTCTGTGAAGCCATGAGAACATGATGTTGATTTGACACTGTAGGGCTTAACTCTTCCAGAACAAGATTATGCTGGTGTTTAGAGACCTTTTTAGGTTTTATAATTTATGTGTTGTCAGCATATTAACTGGACAGAAATCCTCAAATCACTTAGAAAACTGTGATATTGCCAAAATTGCATTTTGAATGAAAACATGTTTTTTTGCTAGACAGCTTTTCAGAAACTGAAAGCAGATTGAGAAAATTGGTTCATTTTAAAGCTGCTTTAGATGACGATGAGAGAAACTAATAGTTATTAAACAAATATATGGTACTCCTCGTCTTCGGTACAGATCACAAACCACTTTTTTTTGTTAAATAAGTTGTCTTTATTTTTATACAATCGTATCTTACTGTTTCAATGTTGCAAATAAACTGTTCAATTTGTGCAAAAATAACATCTGTAATTTGTGTTTAATTAAGGCCTACTGTAGAAAATCACAGTTTACAGCATTTTAAAGCTTCACAGTAATATGTTATTAATGTAAGCTTAGTTGAGTAGGATTTAACAGAGAAAATGGCCCCAGGCTAATCTCCAATATAATTTGGCCATTGTGCTGTGTTGTGAAACTGTTTTTCACAAAGATGTGATTCTCTGTCCCATAAATGTTCAGTCAAAAGACCAACAATTGGGCAAAAGATCAGAATCTGGCTTTCTGTGTAAACGCAGCCATAGTACCATATGCCACACAGAAGGACTTGTTTGAGAAATACATTTTAATGACTTGCTACAATGAACTGATAAGATGAATGGACTCAACATGATCAGATTGATTTTCATCAGTGTCTTGATGTAATATACTGAACTTCAAATCAAATTATTATTAGTCACATGCGCCGGTTACAACAAGTGTAGAACTTACAGTGAAATGCTTCCTTACGAGCCCCTAAACAACAATGCAGTTAAAAAATATATATATATTGATTAGAGATAAAAGTAACAAGTTATTAAAGAGTGGCAATGAAATAACAATAGCGAGACTATATATGGGGGGTACCGATACAGAGTCAATGTGTGGGGCGAGAATGGGGGCGTGCTCGGTCCTCCTTTTCCTGTAGTCCACAATCATCTCCTTTTGTCTTGATCACGTTGAGGGAGAGGTTGTTGTCCAGGCTCCATACGGCCAGATCTCTGACCTCCCTATAGGCTGTCTTTTCGGTGATCAGGCCTACCACTGTTGTCATCGGCAAATTTAATGACTGTGTTGTGTTGTTAATGACTATTTTAAACTTTGGCAAAGGGTAAAGTCTACAAAACGCAGTCCACTGTTACAGATTCTAGTTTTGCAAACAGGAAACTATGGCGATCAAATGTTTCATTGATGAGAAAATTAATAAATGTCGGCCAAAGTCCATCTCGCTCCATCTTCTCCCACTGCTGGCCGGTGGACTTCCTCTCATCACCATATTTGGTAGTGAGTAGAAACGCCAACCGGATGCTCTGGCAATGATTTTGCCCAATTTGTCACAAATGTGCTGACGAGGGAAAAAGTTTTTTGATGTCAGGCTTGATTTGAACGATATGCAGTAAATATGCGAGATTGGTTGCAGTTGCGAGCCCTATTTTTGTAGCTCGCGTTTGGTCAGTTTTATGCGACATTACCATATTTGGTAGTGAGTGGAAACGCAAACCGGATGCTTCACATTTGTACATCCGGTGGAATAACTGTCTCATTGTTCTTTCTGTGGTTTAGCATTAGTCTTGGAATCTTGCCATTTATCACCAAGCTATTCAAACTAGATTTATAGTAGTAGGTAATATCCGGTAATCTGCAGCACTGACGTGATGCTTAAAACGTTGTTATAATGATACTTAAAAGAAGAGTACAAACACCAACAATAGATCGACTAAGGATGCCAGGTAATAAACTCAGTCACTCTCACTAACAGACACACGTACGTACACACACAGAGAAGACAACCTTAACTCTACTTAGCTGTATTTTCTCAGTGACATGAGACCGGGGTGTGCCATCAATCTATTTCCTACATCTAAATACCTGAAAATGGATTCTGTAGATTTACAGAGGAGACACAATTCACTGTGACCAAGTATTTTCAAATGTTAATGATCACTTCTGTTTATCTGCAGCAAAGCATCAGCCCACCCAAGGCCACTACGCAAGATGACTTAAGTCTATTCTGCTTTGAGGCTGTAACAAGCATATCCGCTGCTAGGCTCAAGTTTGTAGAGGGTGTCATCCGGATTGCGAATGGAAAAATTGACGGTCTTGACAGAAGAAATCTAAGGGTAACCATTAAGTCTGGATTCTGTGAGTGCAAACCGAGTCCAAAAGAGTTTGAAGTACTGCACTGAAGGAGTATTCAGATTGTTAGCAACTTGACAGGGACTGTCCTCCAGAAAATGCTTGACATATTTCTGGAGAAAAGCATAGAGGATGGGCACCATGGAGAAGAGTGTGAAAACCTTAAATATTACAAGGCAAGGGTACAACATAGACAATTTCAGTTTCCTTTGTTTGCAGTCAAGGCCACAAATGACAAGATCCGAATCTCAGACACTCTTCTCAGAGGAATCCAGTGATTCTCTTTTTATGCCAGGACCTGAAACTATTGGAAAAAACTATTTACCATAAAACTTTAAAGCATTGACAAAAATTATACGCATACATTTAGCATAAAACTATCTTGTTTCCTTGTGATCATTACAGTAATACACTACATGGCCAACAATATATGGACACCCGTTCAAATTAATTGATTTGGCTATTTCAGCCACACCTGCTGCTGACCAGTGTATAAAATCAAGTACTCATCCATGCAATCTCCATAGACAAACATTGGTAGTCGATTAGCCTGTACTGAGGAGCTCACTGACTTTCAACGTGGAAACATCATAGGATGCCACCTTTCCAACAAGTCAGTTTGTGAAATTTCTGTCCTGCTAGAGCTGCCCCGGTCAACTATAAGTGCTGTTATTGTGAAGGGGAAACGTCTAGGAGCAACAATGGCTCAGCCACGAAGTGCACAAGCCTAAGATCACCATGCGCAATGCCAAGCGTTGGCTGGAGTGGTGTGAAGTTCACCGCCACTCTCTGGATGTGATGAATCACGCTTCGCCATCTGGCAGTCTGACGGACGAATCTGGGTTTGACAGATGTTAGGAGAGCGCTACCTGCCCCAATGCATAATGCCAACTGTAACGTTTGGTGGATGAGTAATAATGGTCTGGGGCTGTTGTTCATGGTTTGGGCTAGTCCCCTTAGTTCCAGTGAAGGTAAATGTTAACGCTACAGTATACAATGAAATTCTAGACGATTCTGTGCATCCAACTTTGTGGCAACAGTTTGGGGAAATCCCTTTCCTATTTCAGCATGACAATGCCCCCGTGCACAAATCGAGGTCCATACAGAAATGGTTTCTTGAGATTGGTGTATAAGAACTTGACTGGCTTGCACAGAGCACTGACCTTAACCCCATCGAACACCTTTGGAATAAATTGGAACACCGACTGCGAAGCCAGGCCTAATCCCCCATCATCAGTGCCCGACCTCACTAATGCTCTTGTGGCTGAATGGAAAGTCTCCACAGCAATGTTCCAACATCTAGTGGAGGGAAAAACATTCCCAGAAGATTGGAGGCTGTTATAGCAACAAAGGGGGGGACCAACTCCATATTATCGCCCATGGTTTTGGAATGAGATGTTCGACGAGCATACTTTTGGCCATGTAGTGTACATCAAAGAACATTGAGTGAAAACATAGAAATAGAATCCATTTGTATGTGAAAACAATTGTATATTTATAAAATAACTTGTTTGTCACCATTTTATTGTGATGGTTAAACATGACAAGAGGTTCAAGTCAGTAAATTGGATGTATTCAATATTAATCTGTCAAGCTAGCCTATGACAATTAGCAGAGTATGAAATGAACAAGACACAAACTGGGCAAATTGTGTGGGGACAGCTTCCAGTGCCGAATGGTCAATAACATTAAAACCGCATTCAATTGAATTGAAATAACATTACATAGAAGGATCACAATGGAAATAAGACTCCAGGCTTTATTGTGTTTTATTCATTCTAATTGAATGTATTTATTGTACACATGCCAGCACCTCTGCTTCTACACTACATTTGAATTTCTTTGGAGGAAAGTTCAAATTACATATTTTTGGATTCATCATCTGGCTATATCCATGCCGGACTTTAGTAACACATTTGACATACAGCCACACACTTGACTAATTGAAATCAATGGATAAATGTAAAGTGTTTCTGTCATTCCAGGATTGAGTTAAATAGGTTATCCTAGGAGTTTGACTGCTGCTGTAGTTGTAGTTTTATAGACTTGACCTCTAGGACAGCTGTTGTTTCTGTTCTACACTAGGTTACTGATTTGACAAAAGGCATGACGAAAGGAGCTTCAACTAATTAGTTCTGCAATCCATCCTGTGAACAGGGACATATTCGGAGGTACTACAACATCAAACTGTCATAATAACCACAATAACCTTTTAATAGGATAACATTGTATAGAATTTGTATCCACTCACATCCATGACTATTCACATGTACTTCTCCATTTTACATGTTTGAAGACATGTGTGATTCAAACAGCTTTTTGGGCACATTCTTAATACAATTCTGTGAATAATTTGACATATTTCTATATCTGGCAGACCTGGATCATTTGGTTGTGTATTCTTCATCACAATTAACATTTTAAGATATAATTGTGGATACTACAATTATATTTCATACAGGCATGGTCAGGCAAAATGTATCCAATAAATTGTTTGGTGGCTCTATTGGAAAAAGGCTTCTGTGGGGTTAATCCTGTGATTCTAGCTGTGTGTGCAATTTGGTCCTTCTACCACTAAAGTTTTCAAAAACACAGTTGCCCCCACAACATGGAATTCTATGTCTGAGTTTCCAACATTCTAATGTCAATGGCACAATTTGCGAGATTTTTCACCAATAGCTGTAGCTAGTGCATTCAAAGTTTGTTATATATATCATTTCATGACCTTTCCGAACCACTTGTCAAACACAGTTTCAAATGTATCAGGTCTTCTGATATGTACCCTAGGGAGGGGTCAAATGTCAAAGTTCTGTTGAACTGAACATTCCTGAAAATGTGTCTGATGGATAGCTGTGAATCTAAGCATTCCATTTATGATTGAATTATGTAATTTGTTTTATACTGACAATGTTTGTCATAGGGTAAAAGTCCTATTGGAAAAATTAATGGGATGGCGGGTGAAAGAAAAAGAGGTAACAGAAAACTCACAGATTTAGGGGGATGGCTCATAGACTACTATTAATGACCCCGAGCCCAAGTCGTTTGGCTGTCATTCCTCATTCACCTGACTGTGGCACATATTCATCACTCCACCCGTACGATAGATGGCGGTAGAGATCCAGTAAACTAATTACAACCCCTAAAGAAGTAGTAGGGGTCAAAGTGGAACGATTTACGCATGTGACATTGAAAACGAGAAGGGGTAAATGCAATTTTCTGATATATAATTTGGAAATGTATGTTATATGCATTGGTTTGCTATCTATTTTAGTTGCATTTTCTGTATTGTGGAGACGATTGACTTTCAATCTTCCTTGAATCCTCGGCATGCATCTCTCTTTTCAAGCTAACTAACGTTAGCGAAATGTCAACAAAATGTCACAACAATTAGCTACATTGCTAGCGCTAGTTTTTTTCGGGTTAGCTACTAAAATTAAGCTAACTAGCTACATATACGCTTGGCAACGTACTACTAACCAGAAAATGCAGGTGTGTTTTGCTATAGCCAGAAGAACGATTACCATTCTAGCTAGCATAGCCAATGTTATCCAGCATCTAACTGACCAGTGATGAAAATGATGGCTCTGTCAATATCAGTGTTCCATTTGTGTCAATAAAACATCATGACAATGCACACAGTTATTCATACAGTGTATACTTACATTATTTGTATCTATTTTATAATCAACTTTACATCACAGGAGAATTTGCTGATCAGCACATTTCATCTATGTATCCAGCAAGCTATCTATACTGTCACTATCATAGAGATCCTAATAATATGGTTACTATACTGTATGGGCATCAATAATTAGGCTGTTGAGTAGTAAATGTTGAAAGATAATGACTTCTCTTTGCCTCCCTTTGATTTTTACAAACCGCACACACCAATTCAGTAAAATTCTGTTTTTATTTTTTTTCCTCCAGAAAAATGCGATTAACAGCCATACTGTCGATGGCCGCTAAGGCTGCCTTCCCTAAAGACTACCGCTACGGCACAAGTCGGCCATGGACCATAGCTGCCAAGAGATTGAACCCACCAGGCAAGAAGAGAAGAAAGGTGTTCATTGAGCCCATAGCTTATGAGGACTGGTCTGTTTTCAAAGGGGACACAGTAAGTGGTCATGCCAAAAGGACAATGAAGATTTTTAGATATGGAATATTTAAGCAATAAGGCACGAGGCGGTGTGGTATATGGCCAACATATCACGGCTAAGGGCTGTTCTTATGCCCGATGCAGCGGAGTGCCAGCTCTTTGCTGTGGTATATTGGCCATATACCACAAACTTTATAATTTATAATAAATATTATGCACTGAAAATGTTATGCTTCCCTCTAAACACTGGTATTGCAGTTATATGCCTAATTTTTTAGCAGGGATACCAGTTATTAGACACAAACAAATTGTTAGGCAAACCATTGAGTTGATCAATTCCTTGCTATAAAAGCAACACATGGAAGGTTACGATAATGAGATGTAGGGCTGAAAAGGGAGTGTCACTGTCACGGTCTATTCAGCCATTAGTCTAATGTTTTGATGCTTTGATATTCTAAACTGGTGTTCCACTTTGACCAGGTTGAGATTCTCTCTGGGAAAGACAAAGGAAAGCAGGGCAAAGTGGCCCAGGTCTTCAGACACAGAAACTGGGTCATCCTGGACGGGCTGAACACGGTAAGAATCCTAGTCATCGTTGTCAGAGGGGATATGTTTACCAGTTCCATAACAGAGAAGACATTCATACACTACATTCAGTATAAACACCCAACAGTTGTATACTATTTTGTTTACATACTGTATAACCCACTTGATATAGTGTCAGCTATGGTTGTTGTAGTCACATTTATTTGAGCATTTTAGAAAACTGTCCCTACTACCAATGAGGAGCTTCATAAATGCTTGATGGGCTTCCTTCTAATATTTTTATCATACCGGTTTCTAGTGCACTGTCTTTGAATCTGGGTAGCCTTCTCAATGGCTTCACAGGCCAAGCTACAGTTGCAAAAGCAAAGACCAGGGCCCGGTTTCATCGCTAGAACCATAGGATCCTATTTTAAGAGCAACTCACAAACTAGACTTAATGCCATCCAGTAATTTATTTTGCTAGCATCATTACAGTGAATTTAGTGAGAATCCATTGTCATGTTTTAGACTATGATGATAAACAAGTATGGTATGTTTCTGTTAACAAATACTGTATTTATGATGTTGAACCCCACTTTATATTATTAAAAAAGAATATGGCCCTTTTTAGGCTGCGTTACAAACAATGGACATTGATTTCAACAGCAATTGAAGTTTTGTTGTCTCTGCAATGTTTGAATAGATTAAATGAACCCAGTATTTCTCAATTTTAGCATTTCAGGTACATTGGGAAAACTGCAGATTACCGGGGGACCTATATTGCCAGCGAGGCTCCCCTTCTAATCCGAGACATCTCACTTGTCGACCCTACTGACAGGTGAGTCCCAGTGCATTATGGGGAGGTCCAGATTCTAACATTTGTCTAAGCCCATGATCACCAAACCTGTTTCTGGGTGTGCAGGCTTTGGTAACAGCCCAAACTGAAACAACTGATTCAGTTAAACAGGGCTTCAGTGGAAAAGTCTCATGGTATTCAAATCTTTACCACAGAGTGGTGCAGAAAACACCCATGCAAAAAAAGAAGCGGAACAATAGCCTGCTCACCCAGTAGCTATCCAGAACAAGGGTTTGTGTCCATGCTCAGAGTTTAGTTTTGGATTTAGTTTAGATTTTCAGTAGATTTTATGTGCAGGGCTTGGATTTAAAGGTGCAATAAGTAGGATTTTTGTGCACAGATGCACCCACATTTCTATTTTATTTAAATAGTTTATGATTAGTGAATGCTTTGACTTGAATCCTGACCGATCCTGACTACTTTAGTCCTGAGTTTGATACCAAACCTGACTCCTGTCTTGCTCCAACAGGAAACCCACTGAGGTGGAGTGGAGGTTCACAGAGGAGGGGGAGAAGGTGCGCGTCTCCCTCAGGACGGGCCGCATTGTCCCCAAACCAGTGTTCCAGCGCAGAGACGGCATCGTACCGCAGCAGTGGAAGGGTGAGTCTGCGTTTGGGGAGGGAGGAACAGAGGCTAGAGGAGGGGCAAAAAAATCTAGATGGATTGAGGTTGCGAGGGAGCTTTTGTGAATGAGAGTCAAGCTTGTCAAAAATGTGGGTGAAGATGAGTGAGTGGAAAAGCAGGACACAAGCTGGTCTGGGTGATGTATAAGGAACACCTTTATTTGTTTAAAGCGGTAATCAGCAGTTGAAACAATAACAAAGCTTACTCCCCACCACTGTTTTGGTAAAAGCTGAGGGATGGGACTGGAGGAATGTCACCACTCAAATTTCTTCAGAGTTATGGATGCAAACTGTCCATGATATCAACGTTCTAGTTTAAAAAATGTCTATGTAAATGTTTGTTCACATTTTACTTTGTTTACAGACATTGGAGTAAAACAAGCTTACCTTTTGGGTTCTGATAGGGTATGAAAGTTGAACTAAGCTCATGAGGCATTGATAAGTTCTATTTTCAAGAATCAATGGGACTTATCATTCATTTATGAGTTAAAAGAATTTGGTAGCAACTTCCGATTGCCCCTTTAAAGGCCCAATGCAGCTATTTTTTTAATCTCCGTATCAAGTCATTTCTGAGTAACAATCAAGTAACTTACTGTAATGATTTTCAATTAAAATGTTTAGCAAAGAGCAATTTCTCAAGCAAGAATTTTGCTAGGAATGTTTGGGAGCGATCTGAGTGGGAAGGGGAAAACTAGCTGTTGTTGGCAGAGGTCTTTCTTATTGGTCTATTAACTCATTAACCAAAACTCCATCCTACCAAAACAGGCTGAAATTGCAGGCGGCCTTTTCAAACCACTCTAGAGTGGAAATATATATAGCACACAGTATAAATCACATTTTGGCCAGCACTGGGCATTTAACATATACCACCTTGTGAAATCAACAGACAGGCCATAACTCCACCCATGCAAAACCTACTAATTAGAAGGTCCTGTGTCGATTGTATTTTCAGCCAGAAACTATCAGAAAATAACACTGATAACAAAACCAAAAAAATATATATACTTTCACAGTGTTAGTTTCATCAGCTGTTATTACACAATAAAACACAGGAAATCTGAATTTCGACTCCACTGGGCCTTTAAATAATTATATTATAGCAATGTGAGAGTTGTGCTGAAGTTAACAGTTTCCTGCGTCTCTAGTCAGAATTTGGCCTATGATTAGGATAATTTTGCAGTCCCTCCATGATTTTTGCGATGGCATTTTTGATTTTTTTTTGCCAAGTCAACGATTCTCTGCAAATTTGATCAATTACCGCATAAAACAGTCAAATCATCGTAATATCACAAAAAGGTGACCGATCACCTCGATAACAGGGCTCGCCGTTTAAACAAATCGCTCACATTTACTGCATAATATGGTTCAATCAAGCCAACAAACTTTTTCCTTCGTCAGTGCATTTTCGTAACAGGCAATCACAAAACAATTACTAGGGTGATGTGTACCATATGATAGACTTGAAGTTAGGTGAGTTGGGTCAGCTACATGCTGGGTACTTAGTGTAAGTATACCCTTTCTTCTGAATTGACCCCCCCCCCCCTCTAATTTTGGAATCCCCTTATTGGTTGGTGTCTGCCATCCCAGACGGCCCCAAGGACACCAGTCCGGAGGAAACCCTGGAGAAGACTTACACACCCTCCCTCAAGACTCTGGAGGAGGAGGTGATGGAGAAACTGGGCATCGAGGAACCCAGGAGGAACCGGAAGACCTACTGGTACTGAGGGGGAAGACCCTCTGGTGTCTGGGCCACACAGCCACGGGTTGGGTTGGGGCGTTGCATCCACGGTATCCCTACTGAATGCTCTTTATGGACCTACAGTAGGCCTATATCTGTGTATTAAAGAAATGTTCCACATCGCTCAGTCCAGATGGATATCAGAAATGGGTTGAGTGCGTACAGTAACGTGATGGGAATCTTCATGTGCACATAGAGATGTAACTGCATTACAGGTCCTCTGTCAGGCATAAATTCAGCAGCAGTCACTATTTATGATGCTTTCAGAGTTTGTCTCAAATGTTTTGGTTTGTTTTTATCATAAATAAATGTCTAAGTAATCTACAATCCTGTTCTTGATTTGACTTTTGAGTTTTCCTAGATAGTGGGAGATAAAAATGAACAATAGAAGTAATCCTAATGTTTCTGTGCTACAAATTGAGCAGGTACATGCATGCTGTAAATACAACATCTGCATTTGTTATAGAATTGGCTACTTTAGTTATCCATTCAGATGTTGAACAAGTGGTCTTGTCAAAGCATCTCTAAGTGAACTTGTGTCTGAGACCTGATGAATATGTGTAAAGCTGCAATGACGTCTCGTTGTTACCAGAACTGCACCGTCAGCAACTAGTTCAAGCTTTTTAAACAGGTTTTTACTTTTGCAGGACGGCGTGGCTTTTTAGGGACATTTTGACGAATAGAGAGCTCAGAATTTGACAGACGAGCTGAAATCAGAGTTCAGGAGAAAGACATCAAGACTCTAAAGTTCGAGCTGCAGCAAACGCAGAGCCAGGAAAATAAATGTAGTTGCCAGCCTTTCTTGTAAAAGGGTTTGGGAAGATGAAGTAGAAAATACCTTAAGTCATTACTCTTCTTGGGGAAAGCTCACCGCCACTTTGGCCATTTATATGTTCAAATAAGTTATACTACTTGGGCCAGGGTGTAATAATGCCATTTTAAGCTTTAAGACAAATGTCTGGGTCTCTTTTCAATCCGTCTGAAGGAAAGAGGCGAAGGACCAAGTAATGGACATAGTCCAGAAGGAAATCTCTAGCAAGGGAGTGGCGAGGAGCGGGCCGCCTTCTCAATAGGACCACACTCGCCTCATTTGATTAGGGTTCGTCATCTTATATGCCCAGTCACCTCATTTGACTCTGTTGGAAGCTGGATATGTGACATTCAAACTTTTACCACAGGGTGGTGTACAAAGTACTCATACAGGTTTTATATGATGGTCAAGAAGGGAAAAGCCAACCCCCCAAAAAATAACAATACTGATGTACTGAACTGTTGAAAGTCCATGATTTATAATTGATTCATCTTTACATTTTATTTTACAGACATGTAATAATATTCTGTCGGTCAATAGTGGAAAACCTACAGTTGTCCTTATTCAACTGAAAAGCAATCTTCATAAGTCTGTTTTTTTTTGTCACTGTGCCATCCTGCTTGTTAATTTGCATAATTGTAAAATAGCAGCTGCAAAGGTGTAGTGTAATATGGATACATCCATTTCTTCAATTTATACTGTCGATCCAGTTGATGCTTAGATTAGCTGATGCTCCCTGGTGATAAAATGGCGCAGACAGATAGGGCAGCCGTGCTTCTAGCTCCGAAACAACTTTGCAGTATTTATTTTTATGTGTTATAGCTTACATTTATTAGCCCAGAATTGTTTGGGGGTTATTACATACAACTGGAAATAACTTTTGGATATCAGAGCGGCAGTAACTCACCAGCATTACGATCAGGAATACAACTTTCCTGAATTTGATCCTTTGTTCGTACCCCCCATGGCAATTGAACTGATTCCAGAGGCTGATCCAAAACACTGCCGGTGGAGCAGAGGTATTCAGAGTCCGACTCAGGTGGCGCGCACACCACCCACCGCTTCTGAGTATATTACTCGCAATTGTTCAGTGTCTGGATAATAAAATTGACGAGCTCAGTGTAAGGATCTCCTTCCAGAGAAACATCAGGGACTGTAACATACTTTGTTTCATGGAAACATGGCTTTCTCGGGATATACTGTCTGAGTCCGTACAGCCAGTTGGCTTCTCAGTTCATCGCACAGACAGGAATAAAGATCTCTCTGGGAAGAAGACAGGGGTGTATGTTTCATGATTAACTACTCATGGTGTGAATGTGATAACATACAGAAACTCATCCTTTTGTTCACCCCGACCTGGAATACCTCACAATCAAATGCCAACCATATTACCTCCCAAGAGAATTCTCTTCAGTTATAGTCACAGCTGTGTATATTCCCCCTCAAGCCGATACCACGGCGGCCCTCAAGGAACTACACTGGACCTTATGCAAACTGGAAACCACGTATCCCGAGGCCGCATTTATTGGAGCCGGGGATTTTAACAAAGCTAATCTGAGGAAAATGTTTCCGAAGATCTCCCAAAACATTGACTGTATCAAATCAAATCAAATTTTATTTGTCACATACACATGGTTAGCAGATGTTAATGCGAGTGTAGCGAAATGCTTGTGCTTCTAGTTCCGACAATGCAGTAATAACGAACAAGTAATCTAACTAACAATTCCAAAAAAACTACTGTCTTATACACAGTGTAAGGGGATAAAGAATATGTACATAAGGATATATGAATGAGTGATGGTACAGAGCAGCATAGGCAAGATACAGTAGATGATATCGAGTACAGTATATACATATGAGATGAGTATGTAAACCAAGTGGCGTAGTTAAAGTGGCTAGTGATACATGTATTACATAAGGATGCAGTCGATGATATAGAGTACAGTATCTACGTATGCATATGAGATGAATAATGTAGGGTAAGTAACATTATATAAGGTAGCATTGTTTAAAGTGGCTAGTGATATATTTACATCATTTCCCATCAATTCCCATGATTAAAGTGGCTGGAGTAGAGTCAGTGTCATTGACAGTGTGTTGGCAGTAGCCACTCAATGTTAGTGGTGGCTGTTTAACAGTCTGATGGCCTTGAGATAGAAGCTGTTTTTCAGTCTCTCGGTCCCAGCTTTGATGCACCTGTACTGACCTCGCCTTCTGGATGACAGCGGGGTGAACAGTCAGTGGCTCGGGTGGTTGATGTCCTTGATGATCTTTATGGCCTTCCTGTAGCATCGGGTGGTGTAGGTGTCCTGGAGGGCAGGTAGTTTGCCCCCGGTGATGCGTTGTGCAGACCTCACTACCCTCTGGAGAGCCTTACGGTTGAGGGCGGTGCAGTTGCCATACCAGGCGGTGATACAGCCCGCCAGGATGCTCTCGATTGTGCATCTGTAGAAGTTTGTGAGTGCTTTTGGTGACAAGCCGAATTTCTTCAGCCTCCTGAGGTTGAAGAGGCGCTGCTGCGCCTTCCTCACGATGCTGTCTGTGTGAGTGGACCAATTCAGTTTGTCTGTGATGTGTATGCCGAGGAACTTAAAACTTGCTACCCTCTCCACTACTGTTCCATCGATGTGGATGGGGGGGTGTTCCCTCTGCTGTAGCACTCGCTCCGAGAACATTGGCCCACTGCTACTCAACAAAATGCCTTCAAAACTGTCACGTAGAGTAGGCCAGAAGGATAAACTGAAAAACCTAACCTCTATCAAATAAAAAGATGGCTGAGCCGTAAAAGTACTTATATGTAAGGGTGTTTATTTACATAGTGAATCCGGAAGAAAAACAAAAGTACTGCCATCCAAAGTATACATTATGGGGACAGCTTTAAAACAATGCTGCCCCATCAACAACTCAATCCAAAATAGTTCCCCCCTTGAACTGAGAAGCTCATTTTGTAGGGGAAGCCACTCCCATCACAACATACCCAGCAACTAATTAATCAAAGCCTACATTTTCCACTCAGCTAAACATAATGAATTATATACATTGCAACACGTTTCTCATGATACAATACACCAATATAACACACACCAATATAACACAAAATCCCATCCCTACTGACATGGACTCTTCCAATATGCCCATTCACATGAACGAGCCATTCGGGTCAGGCACGACAAAGCCAGCCCGATTACCGTAGCTCTGGTCCTTATCTCAGCATACCTGGAAGCTACAGAGATGGAAAGAGAGGAACAGAACCAAACAAACAACGCACTTGCCTATAAAATTGATAACTACAATGTGTTGCTTAAATTAAACATGAACGCTTGTCTGTATATTCTTTAAACTGTTACTGATGGGAGGTAAGAATAAAGTATGAAATGTATGTACTAAGATAGGGAAGCTAACTTGTGTGTCGACCTACATTGTTAATGGAGCTGATAACGGAGCAGGGAGGTGCGCTGAGTGTGTGTTAGTGTACCAAACGCTGCCAGTGATGGACTTTTCTGTCACAAAGACCCTCTCCCGCCCTCCCTTCAGGAAAATCTGATCATCACTCCATTTTGCTCCTCCCTTTCTATAGGCAGAAACTCTAACAGGAAGTACCCGTGCTACGGACTATTCAACACTGGTCTGACCAATCAGAATCCATGCTTCAAGATTGTTTTGATCACGCAGACTTGGATATGTTCCGGGTAGCCTCTAAGAATAATATAGACGAATACATGGATACGATGACTTGAGTTTATCAGGAAATACATAGATGTACCCACTGTGGCTATTAAAACCTACCCTAACCAGAAACAGTGGATAGATGGCAGATGGATAGATGGCGGATTAGCGCAAAACTGAAAGCGCTAACCACCACATTTAACCATGGCAAGGTGACTGGGAATATGGCCGAATACTAACAGTGCAGTTATTCTCTCCGTAAGGCAATCAAACCGGCAAAATGTCAATGCAGAGACAAAGTGGAGTCGCAATTCAATGGCTCAGCCCCCTCCTGTACTTCCTGTTCACCCATGACTGTGTGGCCACGCACGCCTCCAACTCAATCATCAAGTTGGCAGACGACACAACAGTAGTGGGCCTGATTACCAACAATGACGAGACAGTCTACAGGGAGGATGTTAGGGCTCTGGGAGTGTGGTGCCAGGAAAATAACCTCTCACTCAACGTCAACAAAACAAATGAGCTGATCGTGGTCTTCAGGAAACAGCAGAGGGAGCACCCCCCTATCCACATCAACGGAACCGCAGTGGAGAAGATGGAAATCTTCAAATTCCTCGGCTTACACATCACTGACGATCTGAAATGGTCCACCTACACAGACAGTGTGGTGAAGAAGGCTAAATAGCTCCTCTTCAACCTCAGGAGGCTGAAGAAATTTGGCTTGGTACCTAAAACCCTCACAAACCTTTACAGATGCACAATTGAGAGCATCCTGCCGGGCTGCATCACCGCCTGATACAGCAACTTCACTGCCCTCAACCGCAGGGCTCTCCAGAAGGTGGTGCTGTCTGCCCAACGCATCACCGGCGGTAAACTACCTGCCCCCCAGGACACCTACAGCACCCGATGTCACAGGGAGCCCTAAAAGATCAAGGACAACAACCACCCGAGCCACTGCCTGTTCACCCCTTCTATCATCCACAAGTCGATGTCAGTACAGGTGCATCAAAGCTGGGACCGAGAGACTGAAAAAGAGCCTCTATCTTAAGGCCATCAGACTGTTAAATAGGCATCGATTGCACGTTAGAGGCTCCTGCTCTACATACGTAGACTTGAAATCACTGGCCACTTTAATAATGGAACACTAGTCACTTTTAATAATGTTTACATATGTTGCATTACTCATCTGATGTATATACTGTATTCTATTATATTCTGTATTTTAGTTTTTGCTGCTCTGACATTGCTCATCCAAATATTTACAGTTGAAGTCGGAAGTTTACATACACCTTAGCCAAATACATTTAAACTCAGTTTTTCACAATTCCTGACATTTTATCCCAGTAAAAATGATCTGTCTTAGGTCAGTTAGGATCGCCATTTTATTTTAAGAATGTGAAATGTCAGAGTAATAGTAGAGAGAATTATTTATTTCAGCTTTTATTTCTTTCATCACATTCCCAGTGGGTCAGAAGTTTAGATACACTCAATTAGTATTTGGTAGCCTTTAAATTGTGTAACTTTGGTCAAAAGTGTTGAGTAGCCTTCCACAAGCTTCCCACAATAAGTTGGGTGAATTTTGGCCCATTCCTCCTGACAGAGCTGGTGCAACTGAGTCAGGTTTGTTGGCCTTCTTGCTCGCACACGCTTTTTCAGTTCTGCTCACAAATTTTTTGATAGGATTGAGGTCAGGGCTTTGTGATGGCCACTCCAATACCATTTTGCCACAACTTTGGAAGTATGCTTGGGGTCATTGTTAATTTGGAAGACCCATTTGCGACCAAGTTTTAACTTCCTGACTGATGTTGCTTCCATATGTCCACATAATTTTCCTACCTTATGATGCCATCTATTTTGTGAAGTGCACCAGTCCCTCCTGCAGCAAAGCAGCGCCACAACATGATCCTGCCACCCCGTGCTTCACAGTTGGGATGGTGTTCTTTGGCTCGCAAGCCTCCCCTTTTTTCCTCTAAACATAATGATGGTCATTATGGCCAAACAGTTCTATTTTTGTTTCATCAAGCCAGAGGACATTTCTCCGAAATGTATGATCTTTGTCCCCATGTGCAGTTGCAAACCATAGTCTGGCTATTTTATGGCGCTTTTGGAGCAGTGGCTTCTTCCTTGCTCAGCGGCCTTTCAGGTTATGTCGATATAGGACTCGTTTTACTGTGGATATAGTTACTTTTGTACCTGTTTCCTCCATCTTCACAAGGTCCTTTGCTGTTGTTCTGGGATTGATTTGCACTTTTCGCACCAAAGTATGTTCATTTCTAGGAGACAGAACGCGTCCCCTTCCTGGGCGGTATGACGGCTGTGTGGTCCCATGGTGTTTATACCTGCGTACTATTGTTTGTACAGATGAATGTGGTACCTTCAGGCGTTTGGAAATTGCTCCCAAGGATGAACCAGACTTGTGGAGGTCTACAGTTTTTTTTTTCTGAGGTCTTGGCTGATTTCTTTAGATTTTCCCTTGATGTCAAACAAAGAGGCACTGAGTTTGAAGGCACTCCACAGGTACACCTCCAATTGACTCAAATTATGTCAATTAGCCTATATGAAGCTTCTAAAGCCATGACATAATTTTCTGGAATATTGCAAGCTGTTTAAAGGCACAGTCAACTTAGTGTATGTAAACTTCTGACCCACTGGAATTGTGATACAGTGAATTATAAGTGAAATAATCTGTCTGTAAACAATTGTTGGAAAAATTACTTGTGTCAAAGTAGATGTCCTAACCGACTTGCTAAAACTATAGTTTGTTAACAAGAAATTTGTGGTGTAGAAAAACTAGTTTTAATGACTCCAATCCTAAGTGTATAGAAAATGGCTCAGCCCCCTCAGTGTATGGAAAATTCCGACTTCAACTGTATATATTCTTAATACCATTCCTTTACTTTAGATTTGTGTGTGTTGTTGTGAAATGTAGATATTACTTGTTAGATATTGCTGCACTGTTGCGGCTAGAAACACAAGCATTTAGCTAATAATATCTGCTAAACATGTGAAACCAATCAAATTTGATTTGATCAAACACCTCATCTAAAGACATCCCATCTCCAGATCTCATTATCTCTTCCGCTTGCTCAACAGTTCTCCGCTCGCTCAATGGTTTGTATTGTGCTCCCTCGCTTTTTGTCGAGTGGCTTTCTGTGAGTCTTTTTAGCTATTAACTTGTCAGTTTTCTGTTGGCGTGTGTGTCTTTGATTCAGTGCCTAGCTTGCCTTGTCTGTCCACTTTAAATAGCCCATTTTCTCTGTACCCATACTCTTTGCACTATGAACAAAGGATACTGTTAGTTCTGCCGCAGACTGCCATAGGGGTGGTCTGTCATGAATCATCGTCTGTTTGACTCTGAGGCTCAACCGTGTGTGTGTGTAAAACCCCAATGTATATATTCTTCCAAACACCACCGCTGACATGTTATGTCCACTGGTGTCCATTTCCTCCCAGTGAATCCTCACAGGATTCAATCTGCTGGAAAAACTATCATCACCACCAGCCGCTGAGACAAGAGAAATGATGTGTCACGTGTCATATAAATACATCATTACCTCATTCATGGTCATCCATATCCTCCCTTGGCCAATGCAATACCATCATCAACTGGGAGTATGACTAGCCAGAGGTTTGGCCAGGGCAGTCCGCTTCGTACTGTAAGTGAGACAAGCACAGTTATTTGCCCAGGCTTTGCATCCAAGGAAAAAGAACGTCGAGTCAGCAAAAAAAAAAAAAAGTCTGGTTTTGTGGTTTCTTTTAAAGGAAAGGAATGAATGGGAAAAATGACTTAACAGCTCGTCTCTCTTCCCACTGCCGTGTGAGTACGTTATGGATCGCAGCGTAGGAATATGGAGAGTAGGCCTGTAGCCAAACTCTTGCTCACATTTTTACACCTGTGTGTTGTGGGATCTCTGTCTCACTTTCTGAATTAAATTTAAGAAGCTATATTGGCTTAGAAAGTACAGTAACTTACATTACCAAAGCAAACGTATAGGGACGTATTGACTGAATGATGACAGAAGAATCTCCCTCTGGAATTCTCAATATTTAATTGGCAGATGAAACAGATTTCTCAACAACCCATCTCTGAGCCTGCACAGTAATGGGAAAAGTGACCTTGAAAAATATGTAAACTTGTATTTTCCTTTATGTGGTAAAACAGCAGGAAGGATAACAGGCCATTTAAATAATACCGCTGAGAGTGACTCAGACAGGCTAAATTAGAGACTTCTAATAAACACAACTCGGTTCCTTGTAATTTAGGTGAGTCACTTAGTGACCCTGCTTGTCCATGGAAAACAAATGCATCCCACCTATAGGCCTGTATTTAATGCATTTTTTTCTTACCTAAATTGTTAACCTTCTTATTGTGGGTTATTTGTTTCAAAGAGTTCTGGCATACTTCTGATGTAATGTTGAACCGCATTTGCAATCATGCCCATGAGTCACTAAATGACCTGTGTCAATGATGGTTACTTGCATGTTTGGTTGACTCCATTTTGCATTGCTTCCCTCACCAAAGGGTAATTGGTCATGAAATGAAACAGTATTGATGCTCATGATACTGACATCAGTGTACTGCTAACAGTATAGCTTCCTCCACCGTCCCCAAACCGGGTCAAACCAGTGATCCTCTGATCACATACACATGACTGCCCTCCTTGACAACAATTGAGCTATAGAAAAGGATCCAATTTGATGGCTCTATTGGAGACATTTCAAGCTTATGGTATGTTCTTATCTCTGACAGACAGTGACAGATTTGTGGACCTCACTTATGCTAAGAAACTGCCCAGAGGAATTCCCCAAGGTTTTGCATTCTGAGACGTGGCGCAAATAGTCTTGTGCTTCAGGACCACCAATCAACCTCCTCCAATGTGTATTTAGTCATCCACCTGGATGCCTGAATAAGCCAGCCAAGTTATCGAAAAGAAAACCCCTCTCTCCTTATAGCCTTGGCTAACCACAGTTGAATGACAGCCAGCCCAAATCTCTATGGAATTATGTCCTCAGGACACCAGCAGGATGGGATGGATGGATGCACTGGGCAAAAGTTAACTTTGCACATAGCTGCCACTGTGAGGGCATGTGAATGGCAGCTATGCATTGACCGAAGTGCCAGATTGGCACACTGTTGACCTTTTGATTCCCCGGTATACCAAATGTATAAAATATTTGAGACCCATCATGCCTGCGCATGCTTATGGCTAGCTACTGGATGGCTCTGTATGCACTGCTAGCATGCAGTCACGGCTTTGACCTCATCTCATATGTTATGATGGTGTTCTTCTCTGACTCACTTTAGCTGTTCAGTCAGATAACCTTTATGCGGAGAAGTTCCACTCTATTACATTTTCTTGTCACACGGTGGTATACAGCGGAGCATCAACCTTGCAGTACCAAATTCTCTGTCAATAGAGGGCACAAATCAAGGGACTATGTTGTCCTACCACCACTGAGGTGCCAGGACAGAGAAGAGCTGTGGTTGGTTGGGATGAAGGGTGGGGAAGCCAAGTGTCCACAGATTGCTGAACAGAGTGCTTGAGCCGAGGCAGAGATGGGCAAAGATACATCAAAATGTATATTGTTACAAAATACCCCCCAAACAAATGATCAGAATACTGGTGCCAAATAAAATAAAAATAGGTATCTTGTTACAAATCACATACATTCTTTCCCAGGCCTTTCAAATACAAATGATAAAATACTCAAAAGTAATTCAAATACCCATCTCTTACTGGAGGTAGGGAGGAGCAGTTTCCCTTGACAAAAACCAAGGTGTTGAATTGGATGCAAGCTGCTACTGGGAACCAATGGAGATTGCAAAGGAGCAGAGTGACATGGGAGACCTTGGGCAGGTTGAAACGCAGGGTGCTGCAGCATTCTAGATGAGTTCATGGCATGTAGCCTAGCGAGCAGAGTTGCAGTAGTCCAGACAGGAGATGACATGTGCCTGGACTAGGACCTGTGCTTCAGCTGCCAAGTCATATTTTGCTGTTGTTCCCCTTCAATCTATTAGAAACATTGTTCAGATGGTGATAGTAGTTTCATTTCAGTTGTTTCTGTCATGGCCTCTTCACCCCAGTGAGGATGTTGTTCTCAGTCCCTGGTCTCCAGGGCCCCCCTGAGTTTCTGTCAGAAGACTCCGGTGTGCTCCCCAGCTCTGAGCCATTTCAAGTAGGTGCGTCTCTCCAGAAACACCAGGATCAACACATCCTTTTGCTCATCAAACAGACCAGAGGCGCAAATAAAAGTGAGTTGTGTTTGTGTGTGCATAGAAAAGAGAGTAACCCCATAGGACATACAACCTGGGGTTTAAATCGGCATTTGCTGTATTTGGTACCTGTTCGAGTCACCCCAGTCTGATTCAAAGGACATTAGACCCACCCCGCGACCTGGAACTATATGGAGCACCACTCGCCCCCAGGTAAATACGGCTGATCACACAAATGGTCTTTCTGCTCCCGTCTGTGATGTTGTCTATGATTATTTTGCCTGTGGAATACAGTTGCAAACCAAACCTTGGTAAATATTGTTTATATTCAGAACCACAATGTAAAGCTTAGAGAGGATCTCATGTTAAATACTGTTGAAGTAATAGGGCTACAGGTTCATCTGCCTCACCTAAAGCCCATTCTTGTGGGAAGCTGCTATAGACCACCAAGTGCTAACAGTCAGTATCTGGATAAAATGCTTGATAATGTATGTGATATCAGCGCAGAGGTATATTTTCAGGGGGATGTAAATATATATTGGCTTTCATCAATCTGCCCACTCAAGAAAAAGCTTCAAACTATAATCAGTCAACCTACCAGGATAGTTACAAACAGCAAATGAATAAAATCAGCATGCATTGATCACATCTTTACTAATGCTGCAGAAATTTGCTTTAAAGCAGTATCCAGATGCATCGGATGTGGTGATCACAATATAGTATCCATATCTAGGAAAACCAAAGTTCCAAAGGCTGGGCTTAATATAGTGTATAAGAGTTTTGTAGTGATTCCTATGTTGTTGATGTAGAGAATATTTGTTGGTCTGTGGTGTGTAATGATGAGCAACCAGACGCTGCACTTGACACATTTATGAAATGGCTTATTCCAGTTACTAATAAGCTTGCACCCATTAAGAAAATTACTGTGAAGACTGTTAAATCCCTGTGGATTGATGAAAATTGAAAAATTGTATGGTTGAGAAGGATGAGGCAAAAGCAATGGCAAATGTCTGATTGGCAAACTTACTGCAAATTGAGAAATCATGTGACTGAATAAAAATAAGAAACTTTACTATGAAACCAATTTAAATTACATAAAGTATGATAGTAAAATGCTTTGGAGCACCTTAATTAGGGCTGAGATCCCGCTAACGGGAGCAATATGACAACAGCCAGTGAAAGTGCAGGGCGCCAAATTCAAAACAACAGAAATCTCATAATTAAAATTCCTCAGACATACAAGTATTTCACACCATTTTAAAGATACATTTCTTGTTAATCGCACCACAGTGTCCGATTTCAAATAGGGTTTACGTCGAAAGCACCACAAATGATTATGTTAGGTCCGAGCCAAGTCACAGATAAACACAGCCATTTTTCCAGCCAAAGAGAGGAGTCAAAAAAATCAGAAATAGAGAGAGAATTAATCACTAACCTTTGATGATCTTTATCAGATGACACTCATAGGACTTCATGTTACACAATACATGTGTGTTCTGTTCGATAAAGTTCATATTTCTATAAAAAGAATCTCAGTATGCATTGGCGCGTTATGTTCAGTAGTTCCAAAAACATCCGGTGATTTTGCAGAGAGCCACATCAATTTACAGAAATACTCATTATAAATGTTGATGAAAATACAAGTGTTATACATGGAACTTTAGATACACTTCTCCTTAATGCAACCACTGTGTCAGATTTCAAAAAAGTTTTACGGAAAAAGCAAATCATGCAATAATCTGAGTACGGCGCTCAGAAACTAAACAAGCCAAAAAGATATCCGCCATATTGTGCAGTCAACTGAAGTCAGAAATAACATTATAAATATTCACTTACCTTTGATGATCTTCATCAGAATGCACTCCCAGGAATCCCAGTTCCACAATAAATGTTTGATTTGTTCGATAAAGTTAATCATTTAAGTCCAAATTCCTCCTTGTTGTTAGCGCGTTCAGCCCAGTAATCCCACTTCATGTCGCATGAGCAGACAAAGTCCAAATGTTCCATTACAGTCTGTAGAAACATGTCAAACGATGTATAGAATCAATCTTTAGGATGTTTTTAACATAAATCTAACATCGATCAGAGTCTGCTGATGGGAAAAAAAGTGTAGGTTATGGCTTTACACCCCCTACTATATTGTGGATAAAGAGTTACCTGGTTAACAGAACACAGAGGGTGTTGTTTAATGGAAACCTCTCCAACATAATCCAGGTAGAATCAGGAATTCCCCAGGGCAGCTGTCTAGGAACCTTACTTTTTTTTCAAACTTTACTAATGACATGCCACTGGCTTTGAGTATGGCCAGTTTGTCTATGTATGCAGATGACTCAACACTATACACGTCAGCTACTACAGCGAGTGAAATCACTGCAACACTTAACAAAGAGCTGCAGTTAGTTTCAGAATGGGTGGCAAGGAATAAATTAGTCCTGAATATTAAAAAAAAACTAAAAGCATTGTACTTGGGGCAAATCATTCACTAAACCCTAAACCTCAACTAGGTTTGTAATAGAAATAGTTGAAATTGAGCAAGTTGAGGTGACTAAACTGCTTGGAGTAACCTTGGACTGTGAACTGTCTTGGTCAAATCATGTTGATACAACAGTAGCTAAGATGGGGAAAAATCTGTCCATAATAAAGCGCTCTTCATCCTTTGTAACAACACTATCAACAAGGTAGGTCCTACAGGCCCTATTTGTGTTGCAGCTGGACTTCTGTTCAGTCATGTGGTCAGCTGCCACAAAGAGGGACCTCGGAAATTTACAATTGGCTCAGAACAGGGTAGCACGGCTGGCCCTTAAATGTACATGGAGAGCTAACGTTAATAATATGCATGTACATGTCTCATGGCTCAAAGTGGAAGAGAGATAGACTTCATCACTGCTTGTTTTTGAAAGAAGTATTGACATGCTGAATGCACCGAGGTCTGTTTAAACTACTTGCACACAGCTCTGACACCCATGCATACCCCACAAGACATGCCACCAGAGGTCTCTTCACAATCCCCAAGTCAAGAATCAAATCAAATTAATTTATACAGCCCTTCTTACTTCAGCTGATATCTCAAAGTGCTGTACAGAAACCCAGCCTAAAACCCCAAACAGCAAGCAATGCAGGTGTAGAAGCACAGTGGCTAGGAAAAACTCCCTAGAAAGGCCAAAACCTAGGAAGAAACCTAGAGGAACCAGGCTATGAAGGGTGGCAGTCCTCTTCTGGCTGTGCCGGGTGGAGATTATAACAGAACATGGCCAAGATGTTCAAATGTTCATAAATGACCAGCATGGTCAAATAATAATAATCACAGTAGTTGTCGAGGGTGCAGCAAGTCAGCACCTCAGGAGTAAATGTCAGTTGGCTTTTCATAGCCGATCATTAAGAGTATCTCTACCGCTCCTGCTGTCTCTAGAGAGTTGAAAACAGCAGGTCTGGGAAACGCACAGGACAAAATAGAGCCATGGCTACATGGAACTCTATTCCACATCAAGTAACTCATGCAAGCAGTAGAATCAGATTTTAAAAAACAGATACAATTACACCTTACGGAACAGCAGGGACTGTTGAGACACACACACAGGCACAGACCCAGATACATATGATATGACACGCACTCTACACACAAGTACACATGGATTTTGTATTGTGGATACGTGATAGTAGAGAAGTGGCCAGAGGGAACACACCTAATGTGTTGTGAAAAGTGTTAATGTAATGTCGTGTAATATTTTAAATTGTATTTAACTGCATTAATGTTGCTGGACCCCAGGAAGAGAAGCTGTTGCCTTGGCTTTTGGGGATCCTTAAGTAATACAAATACTACTGTCAAATTTCCTGACTCTGGTTGGAGATGAATCACATACTCAGTGGGTAAAATGTCTAAATATTCTGGTTGTAAACTGCTATTCTGGTTGAGAAGACATTATATAAAAAGATGACAACCAATAGGTTAATTACAAGCAGCAATTAGATTTCAGTACCTTGAGCAAGGGCATATCAACAGATGTTTCACCTCATTGGCTCGGATTCAAAACAGCGACTTTTCGGTTACTGGTCTAACGCTCTTAACTGCTAGGCTACCTAGACAGTTAAGCGGTAAACTACAAGGTACTCCCAGAGATCCTGATTGTCAATCATCATGTAATCTAGAGATGACAGGTTAGAGAACGGTGGAGGGATTGGTATATCTGTTTCATAGAAGATAGCATTACAGGATATTTCAAGGTTTCGTAAACTTCTTAGTCCTGTGACCACAGCACTTGTTATATGATTTTGATCAACTGGATTTAATGAGAGATGGAGTATTGTAACGTTGGCCAGTCGCTCTAAGACCCCAGGTTCCATATGGAACATTTGATTTCCAGGTAAATCTAGATTATTGACTGTATTATATATAAGCTTTTCTGTTCATATTGATTTAAGATTATTTCCAGTCAAATCCAATGTCTAGTTTTTGCAAACCCTCCTTGAAAGTCTTACTCAAGGTCTGGAGATTGTTGCTCTCAAGATTCATGGTTTGTAGGCCCTCAAACCCTGGACAAAACAGCCTTAAAGGTTTGGAATGTTGTTAAGATTGAGTTCTGTGAGTCCGGTGAGATTTTCACCACAGAAATTGCACCTTTTTCTGGGCTTTTAAAAGTAATCCCATACATAGCCAGCAAAACAGCCTAAAATGTTTTTGCAATGGAAAAATAAAATGTATATTTCTTATTGGACAAGTCCAGGTATTCCCTCCCTATTTCAGTCCGTTTTCTTCTATTTGATGCCTAATGAACATGACCTAGCCCTTCCTGCTTTGCAGTTCTCCGCCTAGACAGTCCTGGCAATGTCTCATCAGTGTTAAATTCCTCTGGGCCCCGCCACTTCTGCCAAGGCAGAGGAGGACATCTACAAAGCACCATTCACTCACTGCCCGCCCAACAACACAGGTGCCACCATGGCACACTACCACCAGGTGTGTTGAACTCCAACTCAATGCCCATATGCAGCATGTATGTGCTGGTTTTCTCTTCCGTATACAGTGGGGAGAACAAGTATTTGATACACTGCCGATTTTGCAGGTTTTCCTACTTACAAAGCATGTAGAGGTCTGTAATTGTTATCATAGGTACACTTCAGCTGTGAGAGATGGAATCTAAAACAAAAATCCAGAAAATCACATTGTATGATTTTTAAGTAAATAATTTGCATTTTATTGCATGACATAAGTATTTGATCACCTACCAACCAGTAAGAATGGTCAATGACCTGAAGAGAGCTGGGACCACAGTCTCAAAGAAAACCATTAGTAATACACTACGCCGTCAGTGCATGTCCAGGCCCGTCTGAAGTTTGCCAATGACCATCTGGATGATCCAGAGGAGGAATGGGAGAAGGTCATGTGGTCTGATAAGACAAAAATAGATATTTTTGGTCTAAACTCCACTTGCTGTGTTTGGAGGAAGAAGAAGGATGAGTACAAACCCAAGAACACCATCCCAACCGTGAAGCATGGAGGTGGAAACATCATTCTTTGGGGATGCTTTTCTGCAAAGGGGACAGGACGACTGCACCGTATTGAGGGGAGGATCCATGGTGCCATGTATCGCGAGATCTTGGCCAACAACCTCCTTCCCTCAGTAAGAGCATTGAAGATGGGTTGTGGCTGGGTCTTCCAGCATGACAAGGACCTGAAACTCACAGCCAGGGCAACTAAAGAGTGGCTCTGTAAGAAGCATCTCAAGGTCCTGGAGTGGCCTAGCCAGTCTCCAGACCTGAACCCAATAGAAAATCTTTGGAGGGAGCTGAAAGTCCTTATTGCCCAGCGACAGCCCCGAAACCTGAAGGATCTGGAGAAGGTCTGTATGGAGGAGTGTGCCAAAACCCCTGCTGCAGTGTGTGCAAACCTGGTCAAGAACTACAGGAAACGTATGATCACTGTAATTGCAAACAATGGTTTCTGTACCAAATATTAAGTTCTGCTTTTCTGATGTATCAAATACTTATGTCATGCAATAAAATGCAAATGAATGACTTAAAAATCATACAATGTGGATTTTCTGGATTTTTGTTTTAGATTCCGTCTGTCACAGTTGAAGTGTACCTATGATTAAAAAGAATACAGACCTCTACATGCTTTGTAAGTAGGAAAACCTGAAAAATAGGCAGTGTATCAAATACTTGTTTTCCCCACTGTATCTATTTGACCAATTAAATAAGCTTAGAGAATTGTGATTCACACAACTGGAGAAGATGGTGCTGCTTAAAATACAGTGCCTTCAAAAAGTATTCACACCCCTTGACTTTTTCCAAATGTTGTGTTACAGCCTGAATATAAAATGGATTAAATTGAGATTTGTTGTCACTGGCCTAAACCCAATACCCCATAATGTCAAAATGGAATTACCGGTATGTTTTTGGACATTTTTACAAATGAATTACAAATGAAAAGCTGAAATGTCTTTAGTCAATAAGTATTTGTCATTGTAATCAGAGGGCTAATATTAATACTATGCATGTCAGTCTCTCTTGGCTAAGAGTTGAGGAAAAACTGACTGTGTCACTTCTTCTTTATATAAGAAACATGTTGGAAATTCAAAATAGTTTGCATTGTCAATGTATAAACAGCACTAACACACACACTTACCCCACCAGACATGCCACCAGGGGTCTTTTCACAGTCCACAGGTTCAGAAAAATGTAAGGAAACGTACAGTATTATACAGAGCCATGAGGGCATGGAACTCCCATCTTATATAGTGCAAGTAAACAGCAAACCTGGTTTCAAAAAACAAATAAAGCAACGCCTTTCCCCCATGTGAACTACTTGTTGTGTGTATGTACTGACATGTATGTGTAACTGATAGATGCACACACAGACTACATGTTAATGTATGTCAATTGTAAAGTATTTTGTCTAATGTCTTTTTCGTTATTTGTCGGACCTCAGAAAGACTAGCTGTTGCCATTGGCGTCAGCTAATGGGGAGCCTAATAAATCAAATAATTTGTTATGACAAGCTTACATATATTCAGGAGTAAAAATTTGCTTCACAAGTCACATAATAAAGTTGCATGGACTCACTCTGTGTGCAATAATAATGCTTAACATGATTTTTGAATGACTACTTCATCTCTGTACCTCACACATCTGTAAGGTCGAACAGTGAATTTAAACCACAAAGACCTTTTGAGGTTTTCCAATGCCTCGCAAAGAATGGCACCTATTGGTAGATAGGTAAAACAAATTAAAAGCAGGCATTAAATATTCCTTTGAGCATGGTGAAGTTATTAATTACACTTTGGATGGTGTATCAATACACCCAGTCATTACAAAGATACAGGAGTCCTTCCTAACTCAGTTGCCAGAGATGAAGGAAACTGCTCAGGTTTCAACATGAGGCCAATGGTGGCTTTAAAAAAGTTAGAGTTTAATGGCTGTGATAGGAGAAAACGGAGGTGGATCAACAACATTGTAATTACTCCACAATACTAACCTAATCATAAATATTTTTTTTGCAGCTTTACGTTTTGCAATGTTTGTTTTCTGTACAGAAGTGAAAAGAAGGAAGCCTGTACAGAATACAAATATATTCCAAAACATGCATATTGTTTGCAATAAGGCACTAAAGTAAGCTGCAAAGAAGAAAGAAATTTATCTTCTGAATACATAGTGCAATGTTTGGGGAAACTCCAACACAACACATCACTCTTCATAGTTTAAAGCATGGTGGTGGCTGCATCATGTTATGGGTGTGCTTGTCATGAGCAAGGACTAAGGAGTTATTTATGATGTGAAAGAAAAGGAATAGAGCTAAACACAGGCAAAATCCTAGAGGAAAATCTGGTTCAGTCTGTTTTCCAACAGAAACTGGAACACAAATTCTCCTTTCAGAAGAACAATACCCTAAAACACAAGGCCAAATATACACTGGAGTTGCTTACTAGACAACATTGAATGTTCCTGAGTGGCAAGACTTGAAAATGGCTGTCTAGCAATGATCAACAACCAACTTGACAGCTTGAAACTTAAAAAGAATATTGTGCAAATATTGTACAATCCAGGTGTGGAAAAAGTCAAGGGGTGTGACTACTTTCTGAAGGCACTGTATGTACTGTGTACCAACCACTCAACTCTACTCTGTTTCCCAAAATTCACAGTTTAACCCTTAGGATGGGATGCCACACTGTGCTTGCTTTGCATACTGCTCTTTGGGGTTAAGAAGACAATGTTGTCAATGATGCACTTTTAGAAATGATTAGCAGAAAAGGAACTTTGAAGTTCAAAGGTCTTTGTCAACCTTTATGGACATAAACATTGCATGTACTCATTTTGATCTAAATAATATCCTAATTTAACATAACATATAGAATTTCTAAATAATTTGCATTATGTTCATTGACCAATATTAAACTATTGTAAGTGCATTATAAGCCTATTGTAAATGCATTATTCATGGTTATGCAGGCATACGTTATATTCAATATACTTTTTTCGTAGACTGCAGCCCATCTTCACATCGTTTTCTTGCCTGCTTCCAGCTAATCTAGCGGATACTCTCTCTCAGCGCGTGCCTGCAGCATCAGCAACTTGCCCGCTTGCTGCACTGACTGACGCACTATCCCCATTTGTCTCCTCTCTACGCACGGCATTTCTCTTCTCTCGCCCTTTTACTGCAATAGAACCCTTGTGTCGTTTCCATTAAATGTCATATTCACCATCAGTTTTATGACGAATAACGCTACGTTGAGACGTTGCTCAAGCAGTTCAACTGTATTGCTCTGTAGGCTGTCATTCCATCCCACTTTATACCCCATCCCTTTTTGACGGACACATTCTCCTCCATCCTCTTAGTTGCATGAAAAAGTGGGCAGTTCAAGATTTTATATTTGCCCTCACTGTCTCAAACTCCCTCTTTTCTCCCTGTTCTTTGCAGCCGGTCGGACGCACGCGTCCCATACCTGCATAGAGCTCCCTGCATTATTGAGGACCGTCCCTTATCGAACGTCGCAATATCCCGCGCGCACTGCACCAAGAGGGAGACGATACCGAAAATAATTCACTTCACTTCAACCAAAAATATTATAAAGTCCAGTACTTCACAACCATTAATCGAAATGTTTGTCAAAAGAATGCGGTAGGTGACGTTTTATTTAATTTAGCCTAACAGCTTTGGACCGATGCCGCTTAAATGAGGGCAGAAAGTTATAGTTGACCATGTCAGAGTATATTTATTGTATTTACCCATAACTTGCATTTATATGTGACATGGAGCTTTTCTTTCTTTCCTCGCATTGCGTTCCTCCCCCGGTGGTCCTGAATTTAGCCTACTCTTATTTACATGGGCTATAATAGGGCTACAAACAGGATTAGATCATTTAGGGTCGTATTTCTTTGAAGCTCACCTGCGCACTGTCAGGACAAAAGTATATGTTAAGAACAATACCTTTCACATTTCTTTATTCTACTGTGACATTTGGCAGCGTAATTTTAACGTCTTTGCATCAGATTGAGGATAAACCCAGTAACATACATTTTCATGACATAATCTTAATGCAGTGTCTTTTGGCTAATACGTTTTAAACTTTGCTTTGGAGCTTAAAGTTTGAACCAACTATGTGCCGAAGGTGTCGCCTACTAAATGCTGCTGATGAACGAGGGTTTTTTATGTGGACATTTGAGAGTTCTGATATGGTTTGTGGAACAGCTTGCAAAGCTCTTTAATGACATTAAGAAACGTACAGTAGACGTCTTCACCCTTTTTCTAATGTAGAAACTTATACATAATTCAACTCCATACTTTCCTTCGCCACTTTCTTTTTTCTCTTCTCCACTACTACAGTACCCTTCCTAGTAACTCTCAGTTTAGACAGGGTCATATATAGCATCTCTCTCACTGTCTTTAGTCTTTCTTTCTCTCTTACACTCCCTCTCTTGTCTATTTATTTCCACACTATGAAGTTGGAATAATACTTTGGAATTGTGGAAATTAGGACAAATCCCTTTTTGTGTAAGAGCTGTTTGAACTGTTTGACTGCTTGATTTTTCAGCCTGTTTTGGTGGGATGGAGTTTTGGCCTGCCTGGTGACATCATCAATAGACCAATAAGAGAGTTCCAAACCTCTCTGCCAATAACATTTAGTTTTCAGTTTTCCCCTCCCCACACAGACCACTCCCAGACAGTCCTATGAAAATTCTTGCTTGAGAAATAGCTCTTTGCTAAGAAGCTATTTTTGTTTCATTTTGACAATTTTAATTGAAAACAAAGTAGCAAATATAGTAAATATATTTATTTATTTAACCTTTATTTAACCAGGAAGAGCTCATTGAGCTTAAAATCTCGTTTTCAAGAGCGCCCTGGCCAATATAGGCAGCACCAAGTCATTACAAAAGAATTACAGACAGACAACATGAGAAACTACAAGTAATCTAGTAAAAACCATTGAATTCACAAGAGTATAAAACAGCAAATTAAAAACATTGACAGGTCAGGGAATCAGCCTCAAAATCCTTCATTAGTGGTTTAAAAACACCAATCGGGACAAGTTCTTCCAGTTTAAAAGTATTTTGTAAGGTGTTCCAAGACGATGGCGCAGAGTACATAAAAGCCCTTTTACCAAATTCAGTTCGGACATTTGGAACAGTTTGCAGGATAAACTCCAGCGAACGAAGAGAGTACCCACCACATTTCTGAACAATAAAAATGCACTAATAAAAAGGTAGTAAACCCAAAATGGCTTTGTAAATAAAAGTATACCAGTGACTGAGCCTATGAGTGACAGTGGTGCGTAAGGGTTTTGCAGTTTAAAATAAATCTCAAAGTGCCATGGTAAAGAGTGTCAATTGATCTCAAACACTGAGCGGAAGCATTCATATATAAAATATCCCCATAGTCTAGTAAAGGCATAAATGTAACTGATACTAGCCTCCTTCTGGCTTCAAAGAAAAACAGGCCTTATTCCTAAAATAAAATCCCAATTTCAGCTTCAATTTTTTTGTAAGTTGTTGAATATGCAATTTAAAAGAGAGGCCGTCATCAATGAAAATTCCAAGAAATTTATATAAGATTACAACCTCAATCTCCTTGCCCTGACAGGTAGTAATAGGTGAGAGGTTCAGAGGACTATTTCTTGCATTAGAAAACACCATTTGTTTAGTTTTGTCAGTATTGAGGATAAGCTTCAATTGACACAAGGTATGTTGAACAGTATAAAAAGCAGTTTGCATGTTCTGGAAAGTTTCTGTAAGAGACGAGGCACAACAGTAAATAACAGTATAATCAGCATAAAAATGAAGTTGTGCATTTTGGACATTTTTGTCTAAATCATTTATATAAATAGTGAGTAAGAGAGGACCAAGTACAGAACCTTGGGGCATACCATTCAAGACAGGCAATTTAACAGACATAAGACCGTCAAATTGAGTGCACTGAGTTCTATCAGACAGATGGTTAGCAAACCATGCAACTGCATGCTCCGAAAGACCTACACTCGACAATCTCTGCCTTAGTATAGCATGATCAACTGTATCAAAAGCCTTAGAGAGATCAATACAAATTGAGACACCGTGCTGTTTTTTGTCAATGGCTTCAGTGATATAATTTAAAACCTTCATGGCTGCTGTAAATATATACTGCTCAAAAAAATAAAGGGAACACTAAAATAACACATCCTAGATCTGAATGAAGGAAATATTCTTATTAAATACTTTTTTCTTTACATAGTTGAATGTGCTGATAACAAAATCACACAAAAATTATCAATGGAAATCAAATTTATCAACCCATGGAGGTCTGGATTTGGAGTCACACTCAAAATTAAAGTGGAAAACCACACTACAGGCTGATCCAACTTTGATGTAATGTCCTTAAAACAAGTCAAAATGAGTCTCAGTAGTATGTGTGGCCTCCACGTGCCTGCATGACCTCCCTACAACGCCTGGGCATGCTCCTGATGAGGTGGCGGATGGTCTCCTGAGGGATCTCCTCCCAGACCTGGACTAAAGCATCCGCCAACTCCTGGACAGTCTGTTGGTGGATGGAGCGAGACATGATGTCCCAGATGTGCTCAATTGGATTCAAGTCTGGGGAACGGGCGGGCCAGTCCATAGCATCAATGCCTTCCTCTTGCAGGAACTGCTGACACACTCCAGCCACATGAGGTCTAGCATTGTCTTGCATTAGGAGGAACCCAGGGCCAACCGCAACAGCATATGGTCTCACAAGGGGTCTGAGGATCTCATCTCAGTACCTAATGGCAGTCAGGCTACCTCTGGCGAGCACATGGAGGGCTGTGCGGCCCCCCAAAGAAATGCCACCCCACACCATGACTGACCCACCGCCAAACCGGTCATGCTGGAGGATGTTGCAGGCAGCAGAACGTTCTCCACGGTGTCTCCAGACTGTCACATGTGCTCAGTGCGAACCTACTTTCATCTGAGAAGAGCACAGGGCGCCAGTGGCGAATTTGCCAATCTTGGTGTTCTCTGGCAAATGCCAAATGCCCTGCATGGTGTTGGGCTGTAAGCACAACCTCCACCTGTGGATGTCGGGCCCTCATACCACCCTCATGGAGTCTGTTTCTGACCGTTTGAGCAGACACATGCACATTTGTGGCCTGCTGGAGGTCATTTTGCAGGGCTCTGGCAGTGCTCCTCCTGCTCCTCCTTGCACAAAGTCAGAGGTAGCGGTCCTGCTGCTGGGTTGTTGCCCTCCTACGGCCTCCTCCACGTCTCCTGATGTACTGGCCTGTCTCCTGGTAGCGCCTCCATGCTCTGGACACTTCGCTGACAGACACAGCAAACCTTCTTGCCACAGCTCGCATTGATGTGCCATCCTGGATGAGCGGCACTACCTGAGCCACTTGTGTGGGTTGTAGACTCTGTCTCATGCTACCACTAGAGTGAAAGCACCACCAGCATTCAAAAGTGACCAAAACATCAGCCAGGAAGCATAGGAACTGAGAAGTGGTCTGTGGTCACCACCTGCAGAACCACTCCTTTATTGGGGGTGTCTTGCTAATTGCCTATAATTTCCACCTGTTGTCTATTCCATTGAACTGTTGTCTATTCCATTAACTATTTTCTGAGGAGAGTTTATGATGGGTATTCTTCTCCTCTCAATTACAACCCATCTGAAGAAGATCATTGCACATATATGATCTGACCCCCGCGGTACTGCTTTGGCACTTTAATCTAGTGGCACCAATAGGATTCTAGCTCATAACTACCAAACTATTATCAATATTCAACTTCAGGGCTAATTTTAACCAACCTAATTTTCCAGACGTGATTTAAAATGGCTGGTGACAGAGTGGGAGTATATTACTTGTTATTATCCTTGGCTTGTGTGCTTTGTGGTCACAAAGGTTGTTGTCCAGAGCCCACATTAGTGTAGAACATCCACCCCCCAAGCTACGTCTGAAGATTCAGTCTTGACAAACAAATGTTATTGCCACCATTGGTTGCGAATTTGAACTTTTGAAGAGTTTGTCAACCACTGGTAGGTAGTACAACTATGTTGACACAAGAGTTGGGGTCAATTCAATTTCAATTAAGTCAAATCAGGGGGTTGGCTAAAATTCCATTTCCATTTTTTTGATGCTATTTCAGTTTATTTGAAGACACTTTCTGATAAACTCTTGGGTTCAATCAAATGTAATTTTCACTCCCAAGTGGAGCAGCTGTTATGGCACTGCATCGCAGTGTTTCAAGAGGCATTGTGGCTTGGCAGGGTCATGTTTCGGAGGACACATGGCTCTCGACCGTCGCCTCTCCCGAGTCCGTATGGGAGTTATAGCGATGGGTCAAGACTGTAGCAATTGGATATTACGAAATTGGGGAGAAAAAGAGGTAGAAGAACCACAACAAAAATAATTTTCAACCAAGAATCTGAAATTGCAATAGTGGGGGTGGTTGTGTGATTCACACACTTTTTATTAGCTACATGAAAAGGAAGGATGGATGGATAAATAGATAAATCCATTCGGATTTATAATCTATTGAATCTCCAGCCCAAATAATATGTAATAATCCTTACTAGAGATTTCCACGTCAATGACATCAATCTCCCATTGACATTAATACTTGACTTACGTGAAAGTTCAAGTTACAGCACACACACATTTCTCAACTTACAATGCAGCCATAAATGACTGTAGAGGTAAGGTGAGCAAACTCTTGGGATGTGTGATAGAGAAAACAGACACTGGGGAGTTGAAGAGTATTCTTCCCTAAGGGGCTTTTTTGTGGTAACGGGACATGAGTGATTTATGAATATGTGGAAGCAGGTTAAATTACTAAACAGAAAGTAACTGGGTTCTACATGGTTGTTAAAGAGATAGTTCACCCAAATTGCATTGTAATTTACATGAACTATCCCTTTAACAGACAAGGCTGCGGGGAAGAGTCAGAGGTAGTACTTAATAAAGGAACTTGAATGAGCCTCCGGTATTCATTGAAAAAGGGGAAGTTCGATGAATGAACTAGGGTTACGGAGGACAGACCAGCGATGAAGAAACAATGAGCTGAGAGAATTAAAAACAAGCTGCCAACCTTCTCTTGTGTGTCTGTGCCAGAACCGTTCCTTTTGTAGTTTTCTATAAAACAAAATGCGGATGTTGTGCCTCGCTGGGCCGTGCAGAGACTGCTAACATCTTCTGCTTCCCCCGTGACACTGTCTCCTCATCCAGGGAAACCAGGACATCATGCACCTTCTTGTCTTTCATCCCACCCTGCAGGAGGCGAGAGCCGGGCTGCTCTGAGTGCACTCTGTTTCTCTGGCTTTCACCACGCAGCCTCTGGGACTGTGGGCTCATTTAGTTCACTTCAGTAATGGACACAACATATAGGCTGGGCGGGTGGAGAGTAGAGGGGGAGATGGAGGAGTGGGAGCATAAGCAGAGAAGTGAGAGGTGTCCTGACAGAAGTGATGGAGAGCAGGAGGTAAGGAGGGAAAGCAAGATTTGATCTAAACTAAACACTCCATTAAAGCATCCCCCAACCTTGAAATTAAGTGACAGAAAACACAACCTCACTAAAATGGGTGCAAGAGCTACATAGCTTCAAATCAAATCAAATTGTATTGGTCACATACACATGGTTAGCAGATGTTATTGTGAGTGTAGCGAAATGCTTGTGCTTCTAGATCCGACAGTGCAGCACTATCTAACAGGTAATATTTAACAATTTCACAACAAAACCTAATACACACAATCGAGTAAAGGAATGGGATAAGAATATATATGTATATATGGATGAGCAGTAACAGAGCGGCTAAGATGCAATAGATAGTAAAGAATAGATAGTGAAGGATACAGTATACAGTATATACTTATGAGATGAGTGATGCGAGAATGTAAACATTCTTAAAGTGGCATTATTTGTCATGACTTCAGCCGATGTCGGTCCCTCTCCTTGTTTGGGCGGTGTTCGGTGGTCGACGTCACTTATCTTCTAGCCATCACTGATCCATTTTTCATTTTCCATTGGTTTTGTCTCGTCTTCCTTCACACCTGGTTCCAATCCCATCAATTACATGTTGTGTATTTAACCCTCTGTTTCCCCTCATGTCCTTGTCGGAGATTGTTTGATTGTATGTTTGTGTATTATGTGTTGATGCGCGACGGGTTTTATACCCACTTTTTTATTATTTTGTCATTATGGTTTTGGAGTTTTGTGAAGCACTGATTAAACAACTCTGTTTACACCAAGTTCGATTCTCCTGCGCCTGACTTCCCTGCCACCAACCCGCACCCATTACATTATTAAAGTGACTAGTGTACCATTTATTAAAGTGGCCAATGATATCAAGTCTGTAGGTAGGCAGCAGCCTCTCTGTGCTAATGATAGCTGTTTAACAATATGATGGCCTTGAGATAGAAGCTGTTTTTCAATCTCTCTGTCCCAGCTTTGATGTACCTGTACTGACCTCGCCTTCTGGATAGAAGCGGGGTGAACAGGCAGTGGCCTTGATGGTCTTTTTTGCCTTCCTGTGACATCGGGTGTTGTAGGCATCCTGGAGGGCAGGTAGTTTGCCCCCGGTGATGCGTTGTGCAGAACTCACCATCCTCTGGAGAGCCCTGCCATTGTGGGAGGTCAGTTGCCATACCAGGGGGTGATACAGCCCGACAGGATGCTCTCAATTGTGCACCTGTAAAAGTTAGTGAGGGTGACAAGTTAGTGGGGGTGTCAAGTTAGTGAGGGTGTCAAGTTAGTGAGGGTGTCAAGTTAGTGAGGGTTACAAGACACACAAAAAAAGTTAGTGAGGGTGACAAGACACATTTTATCAGCCTCCTGAGATTGAAGAGGCGCTGTTGCGCCTTCTTCACCACACTGTCTATGTGCGTGGTCCATTTCAGTTTGTCGGTGGTGTGTACACCGAGGAACTTAAAACGTTTCACCTTTTTCACTGCTGTCTCGTCGAAGTGGATAGGGGGGTGCACCCTTTGCTGTTTCCTGAAGTACACGATCATCTCTTTTGTTTTGCTGACATTAAGTGAGAGGTTATTTTCCTGACACCACACTCCTAGGGCCCTCACCTCCCCCTGTAGGCTGCCTTGTTGTTGTTGGTACTCAAGCCTACCACTGTAGTTGCATCTGCAAACTTGATGATTGAGTTGGAGGCGTGAATGGCCTCGCAGTCATGGGGGAACAGGGAGTACAGAAGGGGGCTGAGAACGCACCCTTGTGGGGCCCCAGTGTTGAGGATCAGCGTAGCGGTGGTCATGTTTCCTACCTTCACCACCTGGGGGCGTCCCGTCAGGAAGTCCAGGGCCCAGTTGCACAGGGCAGGGTCGAGATCCAGGGTCTCAAGCTTAATAATGAGATTGGAGGGTACTATGGTGTTGAATGCTGAGCTGTAGTTGATGAGCAGCATTCTTACATAGGTATTCCTCTTGTCCTGATGGGATAAGGCAGTGTGCAGTGTGATGGCGATTGCATCATCTGTGGACCTATTGGCGCGGTAAGCAGCTGGGTGTGACAGGTAGGTTGGAGGTGATATGATCCTTGACTAGTATCTCAAAGCACTTCATGATGACAGAAGTGTGTAGACCCTGCAACATACGTCTCATGTTTGAGACATTGAATTGCGACTCCACTTTGTCTCTATACTGATGGTTTGCTTGTTTAATTGCCTTATGGAGGGAATAACTAATCTGTTTGTATTCATGTTCATGTTCAGGTCATGTTTCCAGTCGCCTTGCCATGATTAAATGCGGTGGTACTTGCTTTCAGTTTTGCGCGAATGCTGCCATCAATCCACGGTTTCTGGTTAGGGAAGGTTTTTATAGCCACAGTAGGTACAAGATCTCCTATACTCTTCCTTATAAACTCGCTCATCGAGTCAGCGTATACGTCAATGCTATTGTCTGAGGCTACCCGGAACATATCCCAGTCCATGTGATTGAAGCAATCTTGAAGCATGGAATCCGATTGGTCAGACCAGCATTGGATAGGCCTAAGCACGGGTGCTTCCTGTTTTAGTTTCTGCCTATAGGAGGGGAGCAACAAGATGGAGTCATGGTCGGATTTGCCAAAGGGAGGGCGGTGGAGGGCCTTGTATGCATGGCGGAAGTTGGAGTAGCAATGGTCGAGCGTGTTACTCGCTTGTGTACTGCAAATGATATGCTTATAGAATTTAGGTAGCCTTGTTCTCAAATTAGCTTTGTTAAAATCTCCAGCTACAATAAATGCAGCCTCAGGATATATGGTTTCCAGTTTGCATAAAGTCCAGTGAAGTTCCTTGTTGGCCGTCTTGGTATCCGCTGCGGGGGGATATACATGGCTGTGATGATAACCGAGGAGAGTTCTCTTGGGAGATAATATGGTCTGCTTTTGATTGTGAGGAATTCTTTGTCAGGTGAACAAAATGACCTGAGCTCTTGTATTTTGTTACAATTACACCATGAGTTGTTAAAACCTCTTGATGCTACCCATCCCGGATCCGGGATCGTGACTACGGCTCAAGCTCATTAGCATAACGCAAAATGCGAAAAAATATTCTTAGAAATATTTAACCTCCACACCTACACAAGTCCAATAGCTCAAATGAAAGATAAACACCTTGTTCATCTACCCAGCAAGTCAGATTTCTAAAATGTTTTACGGCGAAAACATAGCACACATTTATATTAGACCACCACCGAAACAAAAGGCAAGCGGCGGCCATTTTGTCCCAGAAAATATAAAATTTAAAAGTAGGATTAAAAAATAAATAATTCACTAACCTTTTGAAAATCTTCATCAGATGACAGTAATATTACATGTTACACAGTACATTTTTTTTTTTTTTTTCAATAATATGCCATTAATATCCATAAATCTCTGTTTACAATGACGACATTTCAAAAAATGCTACTCAAAATGTCCGGAGAAATTATGATAGCTCCGACAGATAACATCAGATAACAAGCAATAAACATGACTAAATATACATGTTCTACATATAGTTACAAAGATACACTTCTTCTTAATACAACCGCTGTGTTACATTTATTTTTAACGTTACAGAATTCGTTCACTAGTCTATGCTATGAGTCGGCGCTCAGATATTAGCAGTGTCTCCTCTACGTTTGGAGTCCACAGAAACCCAAAATAACCACATAAATATTCCCTTACCTTTGATGTTCTTCGATCAGAAGACGTAGAAGGAGTCATACTTACCCAATACATCGTTTGGTTTCAAGTTGTGCGTCTTTGTATTAGCATATGCTAACAGCTTCAGCTGAAATGCACCCAAAATAACTTCTGCTCCTTCTGGTCCCGCACTCTTGCGCATCAAATCTTCAAAATTACATATTATATGTCGACTAAACTGGTCAAACTAAGTGCAGAATCGAGCAAAATTATGTTTTTATCATGTAAAACAATGATCATCGCGAACAAACGAACCGGCTTCAACTGGTGTCTATTGGAAAAGAACGTTCCCCAAATCGGCCGCGCGCAATAGAGTGCATGTATGTGAGAGTGAACCGGGCATTTTCGCCCACCAAAGGATGAGGGAGCGCGAAATTCAAACAATGAACATGCCAATTGAAAGCAGACATCGCGCTGAACAAATACATACTGTTCCCAGATCGGTAGCTGCCTGGGAAGGGTGGGGGCGATGACGTCAAAGTTGACCCAACTTTTCTCTTGACAAGAGAGAGTTTGGGAGAAAGGCTGCCCTGAGAGTTCTGCTTTACATACAGACATAATTTAAACGGTTTTAGAAACTTTAGAGTGTTTTCTATTCAATAATTATTATTATATGCATATATTAGCAATTTTGGAAAAAAATATTTTCAGTTTACTATGGGCACGCACTTCCTCCAACGGGGGCAGTATTCAGCCATAAGCTCAAGAGGTTAATCATGAAACGTACACCACCGCCCTTCTTGTTACCGGAGAGATGTTTATTCCTGTCAGTGCGATGCACTGAAAAACCCTCTAGCTGTACGGACTCCGACAGCATGTCCCCAGCTAGCCATGTTTTTGTGAAACAGAGTATGTTACAATCCCATATCTCTTTGGAAAGCAACTCTTGCCCTGATTTCATACATTTTGTTAACTACTGTAGGGACTGGATATTAGCAAGTAATATACTCTGAAGCGGTGGGTGGAGTGCGCACGTACGAAGCCTCACTAGAAGACCGCTCCGGTACCCTCTCCTCCGACAGCGTTGTTTTGGGTCGGCCTCTGGAATCAGTGCAAATGCCCTGGGAGGTGCAGACAAAGTCTCCATTTTGGGAAAGTCGTATTCCTGGTCGTAGGGCTGGTTGTGCTGGTAAGTCGACGTCTCTCTGATATCCAATAGTTCTTTCCGGCTGTATGTACTAACACTTAAGGTTTTCTGAACTAACAATGTAAGAAATAATACATTTACAAAACGAAATAGTGCAGTTTCCTAAGGACTAGAAGCGAAGCTTCCATCTCTATCAGTGCAATCTTGTAGCTGTTTATGTGATTTGACCTTGGTATGCCTCTTGTATGAGACATGTACTGCGGCAGTACACCCGTAGTCAACCAACCCAGGATCCAGGAGAGATATAGGGTGTGCAGGCTTTTGGTTCAGCTCTGCACTAAAGGCACCAGAATGAACTAATTTGATTCAACTAATTGATTGGAACAGAAGTGTTTGTGGTGGGCTGGAACAAAAAGCTGCACACACACACTCGCCTGGTTTACTCTCTTTTCTGTATACATCAATGATGTTGCTCTTGCTGCTGGTGATTCTCTGATACACTTCTACGCAGACGACACCATTCTGTATACTTCTGGCCCCTCCTTGGACACTGTGTTAACTAAGCTCCAGATGAGCTTCAATGCCATACAACTCTCCTTCCGTGGCCTCCAACTGCTCTTAAACGCAAGTAAAACTAAATGCATGCTTTTCAATCAATCACTGCCCGCACCTGCTCGCCCATCCAGCATCACTACTCTGGACGGCTCTGACTTAGAATACGTGGACAACTACAAATACCTGGGTGTCTGGTTAGACTGTAAACTCTCCTTCCAAACTCACATTAAGCATCTCCAATCCAAAATTAAATCTAGAATCTGCTTCCTATATCGCAACAAAGCATCCTTCACTCATGCTGCCAAACATACCCTCGTAAAACTGACCATCCTACCAATTCTCGACTTCGGTGATGTCATCTATAAAATAGCCTCCAACACTCTACTGAACAAACTGGATGCAGTCTATCACAGTGCCATCCGTTTTGTCACCAAAGCCCCAGACACTACCCACGATTGCGACCTGTACGCTCTTGTTGGTTGGCCCTCGCTTCATACTCGTCGCCAAACCCACTGGCTACAGGTTATCTACAAGTCTCTGCTAGATAATGCCCCGCCTTATCTCAGCTCACTGGTCACCATAGCAGCACCCACTCATAGCACGCACTCCAGCAGGTATATCTCACTGGTCACCCCCAAAGCCAATTCCTCCTCTGGTCGTCTTTCCTTCCAGTTCTCTGCTGCCCATGATTGGAACGAATTGCAAAAATCTCTGAAGCTGGAGACTCACATCCCCCTCACTAGCTTTAAGCACCAGCTGTCAGAGCAGCTTACAGATCACTGCACCTGTACATCGCCCATCTGTAAACAGCCCATCTATCTACCTACCTCATCCCCATACTGGTATTTATTTATTTATTTTGCTCCTTTGCACCTCAGTATCTCTACCTGCACATTCATCTTCTGCCGATCTACCAGTCCAGTGTTTAATTGCTATATTGTAATTACTTCACCACCATGGCCTATTTATTTCCTTAACTTACCTCATTTGCACTCACTGTATATAGACTTTTTGTTTTCTTTTGTTCTATTGTATTATTGACTGTATGTTTTGTTTATTCCATGTGTAACTCTGTGTTGTTGAATGTGTCGAATTGCTACGCTTTATCTTGGCCAGGTCGCAGTTGCAAATGAGAACTTGTTCTCAACTAGCCTACCTGGTTAATAATATCCTCTTGAATCTAGGGGGCACTATTTTCATTTTTGGAAAAATAACGTTCCCAAAGTAAATGGGCTATTTTGTCAGGACAAGATGCTAGAATATGCATATAATTGACAGCTTAGGATAGAAAACACTCTAGTTTCCAAAACTGTAAAAATATTGTCTGTGAGTATAACAGAACTGATATTGCAGGCGAAAGCCTGAGAAAAATCCAATCAGGAAGTGACTCTTTAGAAACCTCTGCGTTCCTATGCGTCTCTATTGAGCAGTGAATGAGATATCAACCAGATTCCTTTTTCTATGGCTTCCCTAATGTGTCTATTGTCACAATACATAGTTTCAGGCATTTATTTTGAAAAATGAGCCTGAACGTCAACATTGCGTCAGTGGTCAGCTGGAGTCTCTCAGAGTGTTTTGTGCGTAAGGGACAAATGCGGCCATTGTTTCTCTCTTTCCTAATAAGAAGCCATCTGTCCCGGTTGATATATTATCGAATAGATATTTGAATAACACCTTGAGGATTGATTATAAACAATGTTTGCCATGTTTCTGTCGATATTATGGAGCTAATTTGGAATATTTTTCGGCGTTGTCGTGACCGCAATTTCCGGTTGAATTCTCAGCCAAACGTGAAGAACTAACAGAGTTATTTCGGCTACAAAAATTATATTTTTGGAAAAAAGGAACATTTGCTATCTAACTGGGAGTCTTGTGAGTGAAAACATCCGAAGCTCATCAAAGGTAAACGATTTAATTTGATTGCTTTTCTGATTTTCGTGACCAGGTTGCCTGCTGCTAGCTAGGCATAATGCAATGCTAGGCTATTGATAAACGTACACAAATGCTTAACAAGTGATTAACAAAAGGCTAAGCTGTGTTTCAATATATTTCACTTGTGATTTCATGAATATGAATATTTTCTATTAATATTTATGTCCGTTGCTTTATGCTAATTAGTGTCAGTTGATGATTACGCTCCCGGATCCGGGATGGGTAGTTACAAGAGGTTTTTAAATAAAGGTGAAAAAAATAATAAAAAACACAGCCCCCTTGGCTCAGGGTTGGTGACTATAGTGCACAGTGCATCACAACACAGTACAGTAGTGTTTGATATCACAATAAAGTGCAGTATGGGTTGTGATAACCTATTCCCCCACAGTTACTTCTCAACAACGTTTTGCTTGCATTCTACCTGTCTTTTTGTGTCTGCATAAAACGGGTAACATAGTCCAAACCTTGTATGCCTTTGCACAGCCTTTGCGCAGCAGTGTTCTAGAACATTGTACCGTTGGCATTCATACTTGTCAAATTCTCAGCGCGGCTCAAGCAATTTCTCTAACTGTCAACACGTTCAGATGAAAAAAATAACTTGTACATGGGAGCCGCGTTGGTTGTGAAGTTTGGGAAGGTGTGCGTTGGGGCTGTGCGTCCCCCGGGGACAATGGTCTCAAAGTGTCTATGGACTATGATTTACGCTTTAAAACCTCTTAACCTGTTGTGACGAGCAATCCCGTATCCGGGATCCTATTTATAGCCTCAAGCTCATTACCATAACGCAACGTTAACTATTCATGAAAATCGCAAATGAAATGAAATAAATATATTAGCTGTCCAGCTTAGCCTTTTGTTAACAACACTGTCATCTCAGATTTCCAAAATGTGCTTTTGAACCATAGCTAAACAAGCATTTGTGTAAGAGTATTGATAGCCTAGCATAGCATTTAACCTTAGCATTCAGCATGCAACATTTTCACAAAAACAAGAAAAGCATTCAAATAAAATCATTTACCTTTGAAGAACTTCAGATGTTTTCAATGAGGAGACTCTCAGTTAGATAGCAAATGTTCAGTTTTTCCAAAAAGATTATTTGTGTAGGACAAATCGCTCCGTTTTGTTCATCATGTCTTAAGAAAAAAAACGAAAATTAAGTCATTACAACACGAACTTTTTTCCAAATTAACTCCATAATATCGACAGAAACATGGCAAACGTTGTTTAGAATCATTCCTCAAGGTGTTTTTCACATATTTATCGACGATAAATCATTCGTGGCAGTTTGGTTTCTCTTCTGAAGAAAATGGAACGTGCATGGACCTGGAGATTACGCAATAATTTCAACGGAGGACACCGGGCGGACACCTGGTAAATGTAGTCTCTTATGGTCAATCTTCCAATGATATGCCTACAAATACGTCACAATGCTGCAGACACCTTGGGGAAACGACAGAAAGTGCAGGCTCATTCCTGGCACATTCACAGCCATATAAGGAGACATTGGAACACAGGGCATTCAAAATCTGGACCATTTCCTGTATGAAATTTCATCTTGGTTTCGCCTGTAGCATTAGTTCTGGGGCACTCACAGATAATATCTTTGCAGTTTTGGAAACATCAGAGTTTTTTCTTTCCAAAGCTGTCAATTACATGCATAGTCGAGCATCTTTTCGTGACAAAATATCTTGTTTAAAATGGGAACGTTTTTTATCCAAAAATTAAAAGAGCGCCCCCTACCTCGAAGAAGTTAAGGATCCGCCCCCTTATTTTCAATTTTCGCCTAAAATCACATAACCAAATCTAACTTTCTGTAACTCAGGCCCTGAAGCAATGATATGCATATTATTGGTACCATTTGAAAGGAACACTTTGAAGTTTGTGGAAATGTGAAAGGTATGTAGGAGAATATACAAAATAGATCTGGTAAAAGTTAAGAACCGGTTGAAAGAGCCCTATTTTATACTGTGTGTATCATGTACTTGAGGATATTGCACAGGCAGCTTTTTCTGGATATGGAATTGCTCTTGGTGGTGTCTCTGGGTGATGCTTGAGTTCTATTCACTGTTTTCTTAATTAAAAAGAGCAGAAAAGCTGGCGGCACAACAACTTCAAGTCCAAGGACGTTCTTCCTGAAAGATAACCAGGCATGACCTCCATTTTATTCCCCGTCATCAGTCTGTCGCCATTAGGATGGATACAAACCTGTGTTTATGGACACTCATATAACAATTATATAGTTTCAGACATCCCTGATTAGCGTCCTCTTCATGTGGTCAAGTCCTGTTTAAGGGATTCCTAGTGGTTTTCGGCTTCCTTTTCCATAAAAAAATCAAATAAAGTGTGCCAGAGCCTCTTGTCCTGTAATCTTCCCACATGGACTTTTGTAAGAGAACTGATATAAAGTGAAACACAGTGTGCAGCTGTCCTCTTGCCCGCCACTCGTCTTTTGTGAGACATTTTCTAGTGGAGAATACTAATGGCTGCATGTCTGTGGAGCTATCCCAGCTGGCATGAATACAAACAACATTTATTCAACCACATGAGAGTGCTGTTTTATACTACACTTGTGTCTCTTTGTTGGCTTTTTGTATTTGGAGACCTTTAAAGGAAATAGGTTGTCATTTGATATAAAGTAGCAGTAATGATGAGAGTAAGGATGAAAAAAACAGATGAATGACCTGTGCACTGCGATTGACTTGATTGTGAGTCTTCAGCTAACATGATTGCCTTTTAAAGTATACTGTTGTGCGCAGCTCACTAATCTGTGTTGGATGGAATCCCGGCCTAAATTTTGACTCAGAAGGAAACACATACTTTATAGTACATGTGTGCTTATGTACAGTACCAGTCAAAAGTTTGGACACGCCTACTCATTCAAGTGTTTTTCTTTATTTTTTACTATTTTCTACATTGTAGAATAATAGTGAATACATCAAAACTATGAAATAACACATGGAATCATGTAGTAACCAAAAAGTGTCAAAATATATTTTTTATTTCAGATTCTTTGAAGTAGCCACCCTTTGCCTTGATGACAGCTGTCACGCCCTGACCTTAGTTATCTTTGTAGTTATCTTTATTTGTACTCTTTTCTTTATTATTTTGGTTTGGTCAGGGTGTGACGAGGGTAGTATGTGTGTTTTTGTCTTGTCTAGGGTTTTTGTACATCTATGAGGTTTTGGTATGTCTAGGTAAATGTAGGTCTATGGTGGCCTGAATTGGTTCCCAATCAGAGGCAGCTGTTTATCGTTGTCTCTGATTGGGGATCCTATTTAGGTTGCCATTTCCATTTTGTTTTTGTGGGTTATTGTGTAGGTGCATGTCAGCACTCGGTTTATCATAGCTTCACGTTCGTTTTGTTGTTTTGCACACTCTTAGCATTCTCTCAAACAGCTTCATGGGGATGCTTTTCCAACAGACTTGAAGGAGTTCCCACATAAGCTGAGCACTTGTTGGCTGCTTCACTCTGCGGTCCATTAGTACAAAGGACAGATTTCCACCGGTCTAATTGTCCATTTTTCGTGTTTCTTGACCCAAGAAAAAGTGCACAAAAACAGTTGAATGAGTAGGTGTGTCCAAACTTTTGAGCGGTACTATAGGTATATATAAATAAATACATATATATATATATTTATACTGAACAAAAATATAAGCGTAACATGCAACAATTTCAACAATTTTAGTGAGTTACAGTTCATATAAGGAAATCAGTCAAGATTAGGCCCTAATCTATGGATTTCACATGATTGGACAGGGGTGCTGCCATGGGTGAGCCTGGGAGGGCATAGGCCCACCCACTGGGGAGACAGATCCAGCCAATCAGAATGAGTTTTTCACCACAAAAGGGCTTTATTAGACAGAAATACTCCTCAGTTTCATCAGCTGTCCGGGTAGCATAGTTACATGTGGTCTGCAGTTGTGAGGCCGGTTGGACATACTGCCAAATTCTCTAAAACGACCTTGGAGGCGGCTTATGGTAGAGAAAGTAACATTAAATTCTCTAGCAACAGTTATGGTGGACATTCCTGCAGTCAGCATGCCAATTGCACGCTCCCTCAAAACTTGAGATATCATTGGCATTGTGTTGTGTGACAAAACTGCACATTTATTTATTTATTTGTACTGTAATCATTGAAATGCAAGAGAAAGGCCATAATGTATTATACCAGCCCAGGAGCAATTTAGATTTTGGCCACTAGATGGCAGTAGTGTGTGTGTGCAAAGTGTTAGACTGATCCAATGAAGCATTGCATATCTGTTCAAAATGTTGTATCAAGACTGCCCAAATGTGCCTAATAGTTTTTTAAATATATTTTCAAGTTCATAATTGTGCACTCTCCTCAAACAATAGCATTGTATTATTTCACTGTAATAGCTACTGTAAATTGCACAGTGCAGTTAGATTAACAAGAATTGAAGCTTTCTGCCCATATCAGATATGTCTATGTGCTGGGATTTTGTTTTGTTACTTACAACCTCACGCTAATCACATTAGCCTATGTTAGCTTAACCTGTCCCGTGGCGGGGACACCGATCCTGTAGAGGAGGTAGACTCAGCGATGCAAGATGTATACACAATATCGGGCTGATTTCCTCAACAATGTTGAAGTGTGAGGCTAAACTTATCCGCTGTTTTGGTTCTGTAGCTACTACGTTGTAGCAGCATGAAGCGCACCTGTACACATGTGTAGATCATATGTGTGACTGTGTGAGAGCAACGTCTTGCATCGTTCTCAGCTCAACTTCTGTGGTGCTGCTCGTGCCAATGTCGTAGCGCTGAGTCTACCTTTAAATATTATGGAATAATATGTATTTACACTGTAGTTAAACTGTCTCTGCCTACGTAATTACTTTGTAAAGACACATTTTTAGGCAAATGCTTTGAAGTGGTCCCGAAATGCTCACATTCAAAGGGTCATATAAGGACATGACTTTCAATTTCACTTATCTCATCAGAGAGTGAATTTCCACAAATCGTGGTATTAGTAGTAGTAGTTTATTACATTTTACATGTAGGCCGTACTTGGCAGCTAAAAGCTGAATTGCAGTACACAGCACATACAAGTAACACATCTCAAAGCACTTGAAAAGCAAAACAAGCATCAATTAAAAGTATGAATGACATGAGTATAGGTTCTAAGTACTTCAAGCCTCTAAGAGATGAAGCGACAACCGCTTATACATTTGTAGCTACAACCCGCATCAGAGTAGCACAGTAACACAGACCGCTCAGAGTAGCACAGTAACACAGACCGCTCAGAGTAGCACAGTAACACAGACCGCTCAGAGTAGCACAGTAACACAGAGAGTAGCACAGTAACACAGACAGACACAGACCGCTCAGAGTAGCACAGTAACACAGACCGCTCAGAGTAGCACAGTAACACAGACCGCTCAGAGTAGCACAGTAACACAGACCGCTCAGAGTAAACTATGTGTTGTCTCCTGCATTTGCATATTCCTTACCATGACTTGCATCATGATCGAAGCTGATCTTGGATATCCAGAGAAGTGTGCTGGTATAACATATGTGCTGGGTCTTCCTTGGTCAGTCGAATGAACGTGGCTCTGTTTTGAGGGTGTCTGGGGTTCATTTAGTAGGTTTAGTAGTAAGCTTTGTGAAACTGTGGGAGGTGGATTGGTGCAACTGGTGCTTGACTATTAGAATTTCAGTCACATAGAATGACTAAAAAAGCCTGAATCAAGCCAGCTGGATAGGAGTGTACTCCCCCCAACACAAAGATGAACACCCACATACGCACACACACAGAGTATGTGTGTATATTTTGACGAGAAGACATTCTTCATTTAATGTGAGCAGGGTTGTATTTTTTTGAGCAGCTCACAGACTCTGCTTGTCTCTGAAACAGTGTCTGCAGTCCAAGTGACTTAATAGTCTACTGTGTCTGTTAATAGTACTGTGTCTGACTGAAAAATAATACAAATGAAACAGAAACAATATTCACAAATATGTGTAACAAAGACAGATAACTAGAGCGTTTTTCAAAAGGTTGGTTTCCCACAATCATTGCATTTTTTGCAGAAAAGGCACTCAAGTTTTCCTTTATCCGCAGAATTTACCATTGCTGCAGAATTTCCCCAAAATGCATTTTTCTTCACCGCTACTAGATGGCACCAGCCACACTGTATACTTACCCAGTCAGCTAACCTAACATAGCTAGGCGTAAAAGAAACATCTGAAACTAGATCCTGGCAGGGAAGGTTCTCTTCTGCACTTTTCAACCAATCCAGTAAATGTGAAGGAGAAGTTAAGATGTGTGTCGCCTCGTTAACTTCCGTTTGTTGGCAACTCTGCTAATGCTACCAGTCGACAAACATTCAGGGAGATTCTCAATTGGCCAAAAGTCTGTCCTGACCTCAACTCCGTCCTCCTCTCCTCTGTGACCCGGAAACCGGTAAGTGGTCAAGTGGTCGAGGAGAGTGTCAGTTTGTCAGTAGGCGAATGCAGGAGTGTCCTCCTCACCTCGATAGCCTCCTCTCGAGAAATCCTCTGCAGAAGAGTTTTGAAATCTGCCACACCACCTTTGAATCGGCTGTTGCACATATTTAAAAATGATACACTACTTATCCTTTTATCTATAATATCTGTAGCACAACTACCTACATTTATTTTTAATGCTTCACACATTTATGTTGGGATACCACGTCTGTAACTGTCATGACGCGCTAGTGAAGGTCTCATTTCATAGAAGTGCATTTGTTTCCATGTTTCATCCCCTCCTCTCCTTGATTACCGTTTGACTTTTTTTTAAAGAAGTGAGGAGAAGAGGATGCAAGGAATTGAGAACACCAATTGAGATTCTCCCTTCATCGTTCATGGAGGAAGAGAGGTTTATACGACCAGCTAAGCCAAACGCAGGAAACTAGGCAACTTATCAGGTTTAGAGGGTTTTTGACAATTTAAACGTTTGCTCTAAATGGTCATTTAGGCACATTTTTCAAGTCTGCAGAATTTTGGGAAAGTGCATCTAGGAAAAACGGGGATGGCATAAAGATATAATGAGTGAAATCATAATCGTATAGGTGATTCAACTGGTGGTCAAGACACACAAAATTGAAATATTTTAATTTATATGAGGTTAAAGGTAAAAAGCATACACTTTTGGAGAAGGTTCTGAAAGTACTCAAAAGTAGGAGGTAAAGTTTGTTGCCTTGTCCTTTCTGCAAAGTATTTTTGAAAAACATAAGCTGTCTTTTGTCAAAAATGCCTCTGCACTTATTTGTGTGAGGTAGATGTTTATGGCCCCTCCCCTTTCCATCGTGGCTGCCTCTGAGGTTGTGTGAGGTCAGTGAGAGCCGCCTGCCATGCCTGCTGAGCTAATAACAGGGTCAGACTGGTGAAGAAGCACTGGCAGGCAGCCCTGGGCAATGCAGACGTGTAATTTTCTCTTGGAGGTGATGAATCGCTTGCGGTCAGATGTGAATGTGCCGCCGGATTCCTTTTTGGGGTCTGAGCAACTGCTCCTCCAATGTCTCTGTCCTGTATTAGGATATTTCAAGGTCCTTGGTCTTTTTATATTATTGAATTAAGACCGTTTAGTCTTTACTTTATTCCCATAAATGGTCCATTTTCTGTCCCCACCACATTTTTTCCTCATACTGCATGTGCTTTTCATCAACTACACTTTCAATCTCAACTTCCTCCATTTCTCCACACATCCTTCTCTCAGCTCCTGCTCTCTCTCATCGATCAGTTAGACACTGTTTGTCATTCAAACTACTTGTTTACTGTCTGGCGTTGATCTAACATTTTAATACTCATCATTCATCACTCTCTGCCCTCTCTGTCCTTATCTACACTTGAATCATACAGGGTATATAATGTAGGAGTAAAATAAGCCAACAAAAATAATACTGTAACCAATTGGCGAAGTAGAGATTGTTTGTTAAATGAGGTGCATATGCCATATGTAATATGTAAAAAAAAAACTCCCTTATCTCACTCTCACTATCTCTCCTCCACAGAGCAGTAAGGTTCCTCCTCCTTCTGTGCGCACTTTGCCATCTGACCCTGGCTTTCCCCGCCCAAACAGGATACTCAGAAGGTACAGATCTTCTAACGTGCATTTTGATGGACTATCATTATTTGGGATGACAATGCATTGCATTAAAACTTTTATTTTGATTTCAGGTTATTATTTTAAAGGGATACTTCTGGATTTTAGCCGTTATCTACTTCCCCAGAGTCAGATGAACATGTGGATACCATTTTTATGTCTCTGCTAGCATTAGCGCAAATAGCATGCTAGCTGTTCCTGTAGACTTCTAGTCATTGTGCTAACGTTAGGTAGCATTGGCTCACGAAACTTCCGTCATACTGGATGCAGAGACATAAAATGGTATCACAAAGTATCCCTTTAGCCTTAGCAGCGCTGTGGTCCTCATGAACTGAAATGTAAAGACTCAGTTGCTGTATAGTAATTGCTGCATAATAGTTGCTGTGTTACAATTGCTTTGGATAGAAGATAATCCATGTTTATATTAACTATGTATAATTTATATTTCTATATATTCAACATGTAGCTGATTAAAGCATTTGTTTTTCCGCCCACTCCGTACTCATATAATATTTTGAGGGGAAATTACACTCATCCATGGAATATAACCATTGCTGCAGAATTTTGAAGATTGTCCCCGAAATGCATTATTCACCATCACCACTAGAGGTCAATAGCCGGCCACTTACTAAGTCAGCATCATTTACTCACTGTGTCTCTCCTTCCTGACTCAGATGACAACCGACAACTCCAGGTCACCATCTCCAAGGCAACCCTGATTTCCACTGCACAGCTAGGAGGCTCCATCACAATCCCATGTATGGTGTCCCTTTCCACTGGGCCCCACTCGTCCTCCTCGCCCCCCATCCCACCCCGGGTCAAGTGGAGCGTGTTGCATGATGGGGAGCATCAGGAGACAGAGATCCTGGTGGCGCGGGGTCAAAGGGTGAAGGTCAACGAGGCCTACGGAGAACGAGCTTCCCTGGTCAACTTTGCAGACTCGCCCGAGGACCTCTCCCTCTGGCTGGGGGAGCTGCGCTCAACAGACACAGGGCACTACCGTTGCGAGGTGCAGCAGGGCCTGGACGACGCCAGCGACTTCACACAGATCAAGGTCAAAGGTAACAAAGGGCGAAGGATTTTTAAGGCTGTAGGAGTCGATGTGAATATTTTTGATTTTTTAAAACTTGTCTAACAGGTTTAGAAACTGCGAACAGGTTTAGAAACAACCAGATTTAGCCTTATATGCAACTATTAATATTTTTTCTTTCAGTTTTTACCACATATTGTGTATTTGAACCTGTCAATATTTCTCTGTGTGTGTGTGTTTGTGCACACGCGTGTGCATGTAGGTGTGGTCTTCCACTACAGACATGCCTCTGGTCGCTATGCATTTTCGTTCAGTGAGGCCCAGGCGGTGTGCGAGAGCATTGGGGCACACATCGCTACTCCCGACCAGCTTCTGGCAGCCTATTACGATGGCTATGAGCAGTGTGACGCCGGCTGGCTCGCTGACCAATCTGTCAGGTATCCACAACTTGTCTTATAATACAAAGACACATTTCTTAAAGGTGCAATACTTTGTTTTGACTAATTCACATGCCTATAGGCTACTGGGGATTTTGAATTTGGCCCACTGTGTGGTATGTAATACTATTTTCTGGCAGACTGTATGTTGACCTGAATCAGTTTCACTCTAGTCCTGATGTTAATTAAGCTAGATTTCCTCATGAGCATTATCATGGCTTACATGTGTAAGATAGGGACTCTATTTGGTCTGTGTTTCCAACACACACATCAATTCCCGCTAACAGATTAAAAAACAATGACTGAGGCCCCTCACCTATCAGCGTTAGTCTTTACAACATTTTCTTAGCACAGGAAATACTAATATTTTCTATTTCACAGATATCCAATCCAAGTTCCCCGGGAAGGTTGCTATGGTGACATGGATGGTCGCCCGGGAGTGAGGAACTATGGGACACTGGAACCAGAGGAGCTGTTTGATGTGTATTGTTATGTGGAGCATATTGATGGTAAAGAACAACAACTTGTGAATAGCTTCCCGTAAAATAGTGACAGTGTGAATAGCTCCCCGTAAAAAGGCAGTGTAAATAGTGACAGTAAATAGCTTCCCGTAAAAAAAGGCAGTGTAAATAGTGACAGTGTGAATAGCTCCCCGTAAAAAGGCAGTGTAAATAGTGACAGTGTAAATAGTTTCCCATAAAAATGGCAGTGTAAATAGTGACAGTGTGAATAGCTCCTCGTAAAAAGGCAGTGTAAATAGTGACCGTGTGAATAGTTCCCCGTAAAAAGGCAGTGTAAATAGTGACAGTGTGAATAAATGTGATTCTACTGAGCAATAACATATGTTTGTGTCATTGTGTCAAAAAATAATAAAGGACATTATGTAATTTTGCCAAGACAGATGCTTTGTCATTGTATATCATCATGTGTTCTGAAGGCACGCTATAAAATGACTGTGTTGGGTCTCCTTAAAGGGATAGTTCACCCAAATTGCAAAATTGCATATTGATTTTCTTACCCTCCAAACAATCTCTGAACAAAGTATGACAGCAATCCATGCTTTGATTAAGTTTCCCTGGTACTGTTTCTACATGCTAACCTTTTAGTATTCAGCATTTGTGGCACCATCCGAGTCATGGGACCGATATTAGCATTTTTCACACATCATATTCAAATCATTTATAAGTGACTTTGTTGAGCTTCACAATTTTAGATACTTTATGATTATTTGGACATGATGTGTGAAAAATGCTAATATTGGTCCCATGACTTTGAATGGGATGTGTGCCACAAATGCTAAAACATGGTAACAGTGCCAGGTAAACTAAACCAAATCATGGATTGCTGTCATAACTTTACCATAGACCACTTACAGGGCAAGGAAACCAATATATCATTTTTTAATTTGAGTGAACTATCCCTTTAAGTTACAGGCATGTAGGGATTTTAGCTAGTGGACAGAATACACACTTTAGATGAGTCAGATCATTTGTATTTACAGGTACAATACATATCAAATACTGATGTCATTTTCCCAACCGAGATCTCATTCTCCCATGTGTTCAGCCTTTTGTATTTTTCCAGATACTGCAGGAAAATGAAGGATCTAGGACAATCGTTCGGAATCTAAATCCCATCAGGACTCTAACACATTACCTTTTTTTGTGCAGGGGAGGTGTTCCATGGCTCTGCCCCTAAGCAGCTGTCGTTGAATGAGGCTTGGGCGTACTGCGAGAAGGAAGGGGCAGAGCTGGCTACCACAGGGCAGCTGTACATGGCATGGAGTGAGGGTCTGGACCGCTGCAACCCTGGCTGGCTGTCTGATGGCAGCGTGCGCTACCCCGTCATCACCCCTAGAGCGCGCTGTGGAGGTCCACAGGCAGGGGTCAAGACCCTGTATCGCTACAGCAACCAGACAGGCTTCCCTGAATCCTCCAGCCGCCATGATGTTTACTGTTTCAGAGGTCTGAGTCTTGTACTGGACTAATTAGTAGTTAACCTCTATGGGACGGTTGAGCTAATGTGATTAGCATGAGGTTGTAAGTAAACAACAAAAAATCCCAGGACATAGACATATCTGATATGGGCAGAAAGCTTCAATTCTTGTTAATCTAACTGCACTGTCCAATTTACAGTAGCTATTACAGTGAAATAATACCAGGCTATTGTTTGAGAAGAGTGCACAATTATGAACTTAAAAATGTAATAATAAACCAATTAGGCACATTTGGGCAGTCTTGATACAACAATTTGAACAGATATGCAATGGTTAATTGGATCAGTCTAAAACTTTGTACATATACTGCTGCCATCTAGTGGCCAAAATCAAATTTGTGCCTGGGTTAGAATGACACATTATGGCCTTTCTCTTGCATTTAAAAAATGACAATACAAAAATTATTATTTGTATTATCTTTTACCAGATCTGTGTGTTATATTCTCCTACATTAATTTCACATTTCCACAAACTTCAAAGTGTTTCCTTTCAAATGGTATCAAGAATATGCATATCCTTGCTTCAGGTCCTGAGCTAGAGGCAGTTAGATTTGGGTATGTCATTTTAGGCAAATATTGAAAAAAAGTGTTGGCTCCTTAAGAGATTTTAAAAGAGATAGCAAAGTACTTATTTGAGGTCTGTTTTGTACTGGACTAATTACTCGTTAAAAGATTCTTAAGAGTATATTGACGCACCTGTGTGTTAAACCTTAGTAACATAATAATAAAATCCCCATCAAAATCAGTCAGTTTAAGCTAGAGATATCAGTTCTTTTTGCATGGGCTGCGTCTCAGTCCATAACAACTGTCTATGTCGGCCTTCCGTATCTGCGGTGGAAGGTGGCCAAGCTACAGTGGTGTTTGTCAGACCATGAGACATCCCGAAAATCGGTCTTCTCGCAAAAACGGATGTAGCATCTGAACGGTTTGGCCTAAAAAACTGTTATGACCACTCTATGTAAAATTTGAGACCCTCACGAACACGTTTTCTGTTTATCTTTACGAGGACACGGGTCTCGTCTGAAGGTAACCCATACAAACAAATGGAAGTGTGAAGGTCGTTTTGTGCCTACAAAAATAAGGGTTTAAATATGTGTGAAGAAATTTAAAAAAATGTATCCTGAGCTTTCTTATATCTCCTAAATATAAGACATACACTTCAAAACCTTATTTCTTATGAAGTTTATTGTTTTACTATTTTTTGCCATGTTTGAATGTGTTATTCAATGCGTTTCTATGGGCTATAGTCGTAAAGTCCTAATTCAATATTTAATCAAATAATGTTTAAAAAAAAGTTGATACCTAAATGGGTCCTAAAATTCTAATCAGATATCCATATGATCCATGGTATGACCATCTTAAAATAATTCCATATTCCCCACTAATTTTAGAGGTCTGTTTTGTACTGGCCTAATTAGTAGATAAAAGAGATAGTACAGTGCTTATTTCAGAGGTCTGTTTTTGTACTGGACTAAATATTTGTAGCATAGATAATAGTTTTTTTTATTGCAAGATATTTGTTAGATTGCATGCTTCTATGGATTATTTTGTGTTATGCAGAGAATGTCTTAGTTTTATGTCCATTCATTAAACAACCTCACTGAGTCTCCTGTCCACTCCCTGTACTTCTCAGGTAATGGGAATCCTCACACGGATGCCCCCATGGACTACATGGCCACTGAACCAGAGGACATCGGACAAGATATTGTTGTTCTTATGGAGCCTGCCGAGGAGCTCCATCTGAGCCTGGATCCAGAGCAAGTGGAGCGAGAGGCCCAGAGTGTCCTGCAATCCCTCCGCGTCTTCCAGTCAGCTCCTGCTCGGGAGGACTTGCAAGGATCTCCCCCTACTTCCATGTCAAGCACAGAGGTGCCACTCACCCGTACAGCTTCCACCCAGGATCTCCTCCAGCCTTTTGATGAGACTTCACTTCCTGTAGAAGAACACTACCACTCCCAGCATCCTACTTCACTTCCCAGCACCTCCAGTGAGCCAGACTCCCTTCACGAAGGAGACTATCACTCCCAGCATTCTAGTTCATTACCCAGCACATCCAGTGAGCCAGACTCCCTTCACGATGGAGACTATCACTCCCAGCATTCTACTTCACTTCCCAGCACCTCCAGTGAGCCAGACTCCCTTCACGAAGGAGACTATCACTCACAGAATTCTACTTCACTTCCCAGCACCTCCAGTGTGCCAGACTCCCTTCACGAAGAAAACTATCACTCCCAGCATTCTAGTTCATTACCCAGCACATCCAGGGAACCAGACTCCCTTCACGATGGAGACTATCACTCCCAGCATTCTACTTCACTTCCCAGCACCTCCAGTGAGCCAGACTCCCTTCACGAAGGAGACTATCACTCCCAGCATTCTACTTCACTTCCCAGCACCTCCAGTGTGCCAGACTCCCTTCACGAAGGAGACTATCACTCTCAGCATCATACTTCTTTACCCAGCACCTCCAGTGTGCCAGACTCCCTTCACGAAGGAGACTATCACTCCCAGCATCCTACTTCATTACCCAACACCTCCAGTGTGCCAGACTCCCTTCACGAAGGAGACTATCACTCCCAGCATCCTACTTCATTACCCAACACCTCCAGTGTGCCAGACTCCCTTCACGAAGGAGACTATCACTCCCAGCATCCTACTTCATTACCCAACACCTCCAGTGTGCCAGACTCCCTTCACGAAGGAGACTATCACTCCCAGCATCCTACTTCTTTACCCAGCACCTCCAGTGAGCCAGACTCCCTTCACGAGGAAGATTATCACTCCCAGCATCCTGCTTCATTACCCAGCACCTCCAGTGAGCCAGACTCCCTTCACGAAGGAGACTATCACTCCCAGCATCCTACTTCTTTACCCAGCACCTCCAGTGAGCCAGACTCCCTTCACAAGGAAGATTATCACTCCCAGCATCCTGCTTCATTACCCAGCACCTCCAGCGTGCCAGACTCCCTCCACGAAGGCAACTCCAGTTTCTACCGACTCGAACTGGAAACGAGCCCAGAATTCCCAGAGCCGTCCTACAAGCCACACATACATTACCAGCCGATGTCAGAGATGAACCCGGAGGAACCCGACTACCAGCAGTCAGGCTCTTCCAAGCACTTCCAGCCAATGCCAGAGACCAACCTGGAGTTGGATCAACTGGAAGCCAACTACAGCACAACAGCAGGTAACCAGAGTCATCGGAAGAATGCACAAGAGACTACCAACATGGCCTTTGACCCCATAGAGAATGCTACCGAGGCACGTGACCCCACCGCAGAGAGAAGACACAAAGAGTCGATCGTGGGAGAACTTGAAGAGACATCCATCTCGACCGAATCCCTGGGTGAGCTTGATCCTCACCCAGTCTGGTCTACACTCTCCCCCCACGGAAGGGCAACCTCAGTGTGGTTGCCCTTGGATGGATCTGGAGATATGCAAGGTATGGCTACCTTGCAGCAGACACTCCCATCCAGAGCGACCCACAGCTAGTACATTCATCTTGGGGCGGCAGGGTAGCCTAGTGGTTAGAGCGTTGGACTAGTAAGTTCAAATCCCCAAGCTGACAAGGTACAAATCTGTCGTTCTGCCCCTGAACAGGCAGTTAACCCACTGTTCCTAGGCCGTCATTGAAAATAAGAATTTGTTCTTAACTGACTTGCCTAGTTAAATAAAGGTCAAATAAAATTAAGATAGCCAGGCGAGACAACCACATATCACAGTCGTATCCCAAACACGTATCACATACATAATACAATGCAAAATACGATACAAAATGCATAAAAATGTATGTGTGCCTCTTCACAGTCCCCGTCGTGCCGTTAGTTGTTCTTTTATAGCATTTTTTTTATCTGGTTTTATTTGCAAGCTTGAGTTACCTGGGGTGGCTGAGTTCCATTTAGTCATGGCTCTATTTAATACGGTGTGTTTCCTAGCCTAAGTTCTGGACCTGGGGACTGTGAAGAGACCTCTGGTTGCATGTCTTGTGTGATACCGATGAGTGCCCCAACTATGTGCCAACTGAACAGACAGTTCTGTACCTTCAACACATAGACCACTAGCGATACAGTCAATCTCTCCTCAACTTTGAGACAGAAGAGATTGACATTCGCCCTCTGTGTACGTCTAAGTGTGATACGTGCTGCTCTGTTCTAGACCAACTGCATCTGCCCATTGCATGAAAACATGCTTGTTATTTTAGAAGCAAGTGTACTTTGATCATACTTGAAAATCGTGTATAATGTAAAAAATCAAATCAATAATATCTTAATGTTACAGATGTTTTTGATCTTATAGATGTTACAGATGTTTTTGATCTTATAGATGTTTGATCTTACAGATGTTACTCCTAACTCCTCTTCTCAAAAGTATGTACTTTGTCGTTGTAGGGCTGTGTAGAACTTAAGACTTGATAATCATGCAATAATAATGTATATCGTACCTTCTTTACAGAGATTGACCTAGGTGTCCACCAGGGAATGCACACAGACAGATCCCCCACCTCTGAACCCTCTGACTTCACCACTCACATGTCTGCCTCCCCTGTAGCCACCAGCATCTCCAGTGAGCAGCAGACAGGCGTTCCGCATTTAAGCAGCATCTCATCTGGACTGGATCATTCTGAAGGGCTGGGACTGGATGTGTACTCCACAGTAGCTGTGTACTCCACAGTCGGCCATCCCCCAGGAACCTCCCAGGGAACTTCCTCCGCTAGACCTGAAGGCAGCACCAGTCTAGATTTCGAGGGTATCGTCAATCCAGAGAGATTGGAACCTTCAGGAGCAGTGGAGCTGGCACCAGGGGAGTCTGATGAGGAGCACCTGGGGTCTGGAGAGGAAATGGCTACAACTGAGTCTCCAGACCTGTCCACCACCTCCCAGCTGCCTGTCGAGTTTACCACAATGGGCTATCAAACAACGGCCATGTCCAGAATAGAGGTGGATCCCACAACCACGGACCCTGAAGAAGACGGAAGTGGACATGAGCCAGGCACTGATGAACCGTCCCTCAGAGAAAAAGTTACAGTCTTCCCCCTTGAGTCGCAAACAACCAGTTGGGATCTGCACCGTACCACCTCTGCACCCCAAGAGTCTCAGGACGACCTTGAATACAGCGGGGAACCCCTTTCCACCTCTTCCCAGACAGAGTTTCCAGACTCCTCAGCAGAACCTGAACGGTTTGGGTCAGACTCCTTGTCCACCTCAAGTACAGATCCCACCGCTGCCACTATGTCCACATCCACCGTGTACACATCCACAGAGTGGGCTACACGGACCTGGAGCCCCGTCACCTCCACTACACAAAGTCCCCCAGAGCCAGAGAGGGTGACGGCTCTTATGCCCCCTGTGGATCATGGCAAGATGGATCTGGAATTCGGCCTCACCCAGCCGCCAACCCTGCTCATCTTGCCCAATGAGAGAGCTGCTGTGGGCAGTTCCAGGAAGATTTCAGGTAACACTCGAGCCACCCTAACCAGCCTAACCACCCTCCTCTTGCTGCTCGACACAGCGATGCACTAAACCCCGGCCTCTCCCACCCCAAGCTGCCTTGCTCCATTTTCTGTAAACTGCCACCCTCCCAACCGCTCCCCCCTCTTCGTCTGTCTCACTGTTTGTCTCAGCAGCCCACTCACCCTCCTCCCACTCCCTCCCCCTAAAGAGCACCCTTCTCCTTGTGATGCCCAAGAATTGAGCATTGAGAGAGATATGGGACAACCCCCTTTTGTCATTTGTCAAACAAACCAGTCTTGCGGTGCATGATGTTTTTTTTCACTCAAAGATTGACTTCTGTGAAGTACTGTATTGCCTGGACACACCATTTCTGTGAAAGAGAATTGCTATGCTTGATTGTCTCCCTCTACTCTTCCTGCAAGAGTGAAGTCCAACTTGCACCTTCACCGTCCTGAATGTTTTTCCATTCAAACAGTCAATTTCCTCTTACCGGGGGCCCATATTAGTTTGAGCACAATTCCAAGTGGGAAAAAAAAACAGTGATATTCAACCGGACAAACATTTATCCTTGCATTGTAACTCCACTAACTCTGAATGTAACAGCACTGACTCCCAAATGCAACACCACTGACACTTAATTGGTCACGAACACAGATATTATTGATTTAATAGAGGGACAGTATCCCAATTACAAAACATCAGCAACTTTTTAAACTAACTCAGCAGCTATTGAGTTAGTTTATAGTAGAGAATTTATGGCAAAGAATGTCACTTTCATAACCATAATAAGGGAATATCTGGTTTTCAAGTCTTGTAGATATGTAAATGACATCTATCAGAATATTTGTAATGTTATTTGAGGTGAAAATGTCTGTACTGCCATCAATCTCCCATTGTAACAGGACGTACCATTTGAAAAATGACAATGACCTCCCAGATGGCGGTCTGATCATAGTTTCTCCCAAATCTTTTAAACATTTGTAATGAGTAAGAGTTGCTAAATGCAAAATGGAAACTATTGAGGCTGGTTTATTGTTTGATGTGAAAGTGTAGTCAGTGTGGCATGATTAGTGCCATGTCATCTAATCTAAAATGGGTCTTTGCAGATTGTGATTGTACTATAGATGGAGAGTCAGAAGCAGCATCTCACAAGCACAGCTAACAGCATGGATTATTCTTTAAACATGTGTGCTTTCTCCTCTAAGGAATTAACTCATACAGGACGGCCCAATCCATTAAACCATTCAACTAACAGACCATAAACCAGCCTGTTGGATAACTTGCACAGAATTGTATAGAATGCTACATTTGCCGTCTCATTTTAGTAAATGTGCCTTTTCACAGAGCCGTAACCATTAAAGGTGAAAATCTAAATTAGAGGACATGGCCTTTAATATTAGGTTTACTTTGTCACTGTTGCTTTACATTCCTGACAGGTTAGGTAGATGTTTCCCTTTTTATTTTTTATTTCACCTTTATTTGACCAGGTAGGCCAGTTGAGAACAAGTTCTCATTTACAACTGCGACCTGGCCAAGATAAAGCAAAGCAGTGCGACAAAAACAACAACACAGAGTTACACATGGGATAAACAAATGTACAGTCAATAACACAATTTTAAAATGATGTACAGTGTGTGCAAATGTAGTAAGGTTAGGGAGGTAAGGCAATAAATAGGCCAGAGTGGCGAAATAATTACAATTTAGCAATTAAACACTGGAGTGATAGATATGCAGACGATGATGTGCAAGTAGAGATAATGGGGTGCAAAAGAGAAAAAAAAACAAAAAAACAATATGGGGATGAGGTAGTTGGGTGTGCTATTTACAGATGGGCTGTGTACAGGTACAGTGATTTGATCGGTAAGCTGCTCTGGCAGCTTCTCTAACCACTGACACAGCATCTGATATTTTTTTAATCTAATGGCTAAAATACTGGGTTGGGTAATCTGTTCCTACAACTTCTACATCAAACTTTCTCGACACTGAGTTAATGCCAGATGCAGGCTTTGTGAGTGTTGTTATCAACTCAATATGTGAACTTTGGTGCCATCTACTGGCTAATTGCATGCTCATCTAAAGGAAAGGAGAATTGGGAGGTAACTTGTGGAATAGACCACATCAAATCAAACCAAATTGTATTTGTCACATGCGCCAAATACAAAAAGTGTAGACCTTACTGTGAAAGGCTTACTTACAAGCGCTTAACCAACAATGCAGTTCAGGAAATAGAGTTAAGAAAAAATATTTACTAAATTAACTAAAGTAAAAATTAATTGAATCAAAAGTAACACAAGAAAATTACATAACAATAACGAGGCTATATACAGGGGGTAATGGTACCGAGTCAATGTGTGGGGGTACAGGTTAGTCGAGGTAGGGGTAAAGTGACACCAGCTGGAATGCGGTTTTAACCAATCAGCATTCCGGATTAGAACCACCTGTTGTATAATGTCCGATTTGCATGTCCTCTAGTCTGACACATGAGGCAATGTGATGCTTTCAGTTAGATTCTTTTTGGTGTTATTTTGGTGATTTCACACATTTCCACACCAAATCGTCTAATGTCTAAGTCTCACTCGCTCACTTTTGGTTCCAGCCCAGGTTACATTTACAGTAGATTGCAAAAATACCACTAAGGTATGAGGCATCCATAATGTGTCATAGTTCATTTTTACAATTGTCAGCACTCTTAACACTGTACTTTGGTAATGTGTTCTCAAACCAAAATATAACATCTACACAGAGATACCTGCAAAAGTATAACCAATGCAAAACAGCATGAGAGGTTTAATTGTAGGTAATCAATTGCAGATAAAGACAGTAATGCTAATTCCCTTGCACTCTATCACACCACCTTCATCATCACAACACTGAAATCATCATCGTAATTGTCAACGTGATAGAAATGCCTTAGTCATCCTTGCCAGAGAGGGCGTAATTATCCTGAGAGCTAATAAGTACTTGCCCTGGTGAATAGTCAGGGAGTCAGTCAATGTAATGGTGATATATTCAGCAGACATGACAAGGACTATGTTTTATTCTTTTTTTTAATTTAACCTTTATTTAACTAGGCAAGTCAGTAAAGAAGAAATTCTTATTTACAATGAATGCCTACCGGGGAACAGTGGGTTAAGGCACCTGATTGGGCAGCCTTACAGACCTTCACCAACTTAGCTTTTTCTTTACGTCATCTCTGAAACTCTTTGTCTTCAACTCTTTTATCATCATACTCACATTCTTTGCTGCAGCTGCCCTCACCGCTTTCTACACACTAGGCTGTAATTGTATGATATTACCATTGTATTGTTATTTTTACTACAGTACAACTTTATTATTTACCAGTATTACTACAGTAGTAGGCTGCATATGATTATCAGAGCTGGCAGGACTGGCCTCTTGCTGTGTTTCAGATGCCTGTCTGGAGGACCCCTGTGCCAACGGCGGCACCTGTGTCGAGATGGGCGGGAGCACCAAATGCCTCTGTTTGCCCAGCTATGGAGGTGACCTCTGTCAGATGGGTGAGCTCCTCATTCAGCTGTTACAGTACCTCTGTAATTGTAAGAGTGCTATTAAACAGGGTTCTACTGCACCAGGTGGCAGAATACTGGGCGACAGGTAGTCTAGCGGGTTAAGCTCAGGGATTTGCAGGTTCAAATAGTTGAAAAATATGCCAATGTGCTCTTGAGCACAAGGCACTTAACTCTAATTGCTCCTGTAAATCACTCTGGATAAGAGTGTCTGCTAAATGACTAAAATGTAATGTAATGCACCACCACATTCAGTAATAATAATTGTGGGTTTGTATGTGCTGGAGCAGATTGTCAGGCTCCGATGAGTGGATCCACATTCCAGTTATTTTCACATTCCAGTAATTGGATATATACGGCCAAAACATTAACAAAGTAACAGGTCCTTCGTTGTTTTGTTATTAGAAGGTAAGACAAATTTGTACTAGGCTATTAATAACTAGTAGTACTATTAACTCAATCAAAATATAAATATTACACACTGTGGCTTTAAGAGCCCATTAATCACAAAGAACCACCTTGTTTTGAAGAGGACAATCCAGGAATGGCTGTTCCATCCCTGAGCCCAACTCAAGAAAGAACAAAACCTTGCTTTTGGAACAATTGTCCCCTTCAGTTCAGTCGGGCGAAGCCTTTTCTTTGAGACCTGCTTGCTATGCCACCGTGTTCCTGTCACACAGATTTAGGGATGTGAAAATAGAGATGGAAAGAAGGTGAGATGAGAAGTGTTCTTTAGATGGATGAACCTCATGGATCCATCTGCTCAGGGAATCAGGGAAACTGTCTCCCTGGGTTAGAATCATCTAGTTTCAGAGTAAGGCCAGGATTCAATCAAAGGCCATTTTCCTGACATTGGCGGCGATCACATTCACGTCAACACTGGGCATGTTGGCTCAAGCTTAAACAATTTCCTTCAAAGGTCAAGTGTATTGAACTTGTCGATAATGCATCTTTGATTGAATCCCGGCCAAGGTCTTACTGTAGTTTCATTCGGATCCCTTCATTGTTTTTCATCAATACCACCCCTTCGCTCTCTTTGTTGTTCAATAGTCAGAAAAGCTAAATGGATCTTACCTTTCCCTCTTAATCATTCAAATAAAAATAATGACATCTAGTAAATCTCTCCCTCCCTCCTGTTCTGTCTCTTAGATCTGGAGCAGTGTGGGGGGGGCTGGCAGAAGTTCCACGGGAACTGCTACAAGCACTTCAACCAGCGGCTGAGCTGGGAGGTGGCGGAGCAGCACTGTCGCATGGTGGGGGGCCACTTGGTGTCAATCATAACCCCTGAGGAGCAGGACTTCATTAACAGTACGGTGGGAGTGGTGACAGCGAGCCACCGAACTTCATGCCCCACCTTTTCTCTTTCATTGATAGGCAACTCCATTTGTTAGCATAGCGTACCATTTTACAGCATATTAATACATTGGAAATACAGCAGCAAGCTCTCAAGGGTTTGTGTGTGCTATTTATTAGCGTAGGAAGGCCCATGACCCTGCTGTGCGGAGATGCTACATGCAAATGCTAATCTGGTCCATTAAAGAGGTAGTTCAGCAAAATGACTAAATAAATTAGACGCACACTTACTTTTAACCAGAGTGACAGACTGTGTTCTAAGTCACTGTCACCAACTGCTGACATTAGCATTCATTGCCAAAAAAACAATGGGAGTGATTGGGGCAGCTTTAGTATGTTCTAAATTACATGGCCACATGACTTCCAAGTAACTTCATGCCCAGTCAATTGGAAACACAAACCCTGGCAGAGGTGTTGATATTCGCAGTGGAAGCACAAAGACAAAGGCCTACTGTATAGTTTTTTTGAGACGTGACAAGCCTACTGCTTGAAAAGCAAATAAAATGGCTAATTCTATCCGCAGATAACTATAAGGAGTATCAGTGGACTGGACTGAACGACAAGACCATCGAGGGGGATTTCCGCTGGTCCGATGGCAACCCATTGGTGAGTCCAGACAGATTGGGTTGACATAGAAAAAGAACTGAGGACCACAAGACATTAGCTCCCACGCTTATAAACAACTACAGCTCTGTGTCTCTTACCTTGTCTTCACAGCTCTATGAGAACTGGTACAGGGGCCAGCCTGACAGTTACTTCCTGTCTGGAGAGGACTGTGTGGTGATGGTGTGGCATGATGCCGGGCGCTGGAGTGATGTGCCCTGCAACTACCACCTGGCCTACACCTGCAAGAAAGGCACCTGTGAGTAATGGACAGGATGTTACTACAAGCAAGCACCTATCTACCAGTGCCTTTACATACCTGTAACTACCTCTGTGCAATAGATTATATTGCTACAGTATACAGGCAATAGGTCACAGAGGTACAGTGCCTTGCGAAAGTATTCGGCCCCCTTGAACTTTGCGACCTTTTGCCACATTTCAGGCTTCAAACATAAAGATATAAAACTGTATTTTTTTGTGAAGAATCAACAACAAGTGGGACACAATCATGAAGTGGAACAACATTTATTGGATATTTCAAACTTTTTTAACAAATCAAAAACTGAAAAATTGGGCGTGCAAAATTATTCAGCCCCCTTAAGTTAATACTTTGTAGCGCCACCTTTTGCTGCGATTACAGCTGTAAGTTGCTTGGGGTATGTCTCTATCAGTTTTGCACATTGAGAGACTGAAATTTCTTCCCATTCCTCCTTGCAAAACACCTCGAGCTCAGTGAGGTTGGATGGAGAGCATTTGTGAACAGCAGTTTTCAGTTCTTTCCACAGATTCTCGATTGGATTCAGGTCTGGACTTTGACTTGGCCATTCTAACACCTGGATATGTTTATTTTTGAACCATTCCATTGTAGATTTTGCTTTATGTTTTGGATCATTGTCTTGTTGGAAGACAAATCTCCATCCCAGTCTCAGGTCTTTTGCAGACTCCATCAGGTTTTCTTCCAGAATGGTCCTGTATTTGGCTCCATCCATCTTCCCATCAATTTTAACCATCTTCCCTGTCCCTGCTGAAGAAAAGCAGGCCCAAACCATGATGCTGCCACCACCATGTTTGACAGTGGGGATGGTGTGGTCAGGGTGATGAGCATAACGTTTTGCATTGTTGCCAAAAAGTTCAATTTTGGTTTCATCTGACCAGAGCACCTTCTTCCACATGTTTGGTGTGTCTCCCAGGTGGCTTGTGGCAAACTTTAAACGACACTTTTTATGGATATCTTTAAGAAATGGCTTTCTTCTTGCCACTCTTCCATAAAGGCCAGATTTGTGCAATAAACGACTGATTGTTGTCCTATGGACAGAGTCTCCCACCTCAGCTGTAGATCTCTGCAGTTCATCCAGAGTGATCATGGGCCTCTTGGCTGCATCTCTGATCAGTCTTCTCCTTGTATGAGCTGAAAGTTTAGAGGGACGGCCAGGTCTTGGTAGATTTGCAGTGGTCTGATACTCCTTCCATTTCAATATTATCGCTTGCACAGTGCTCCTTGGGATGTTTAAAGCTTGGGAAATCTTTTTGTATCCAAATCCGGCTTTAAACTTCTTCACAACAGTATCTCGGACCTGCCTGGTGTGTTCCTTGTTCTTCATGATGCTCTCTGCGCTTTTAACAGACCTCTGAGACTATCACAGTGCCGGTGCATTTATACAGAGACATGATTACACACAGGTGGATTGTATTTATCATCATTAGTTATTTAGGTCAACATTGGATCATTCAGAGATCCTCACTGAACTTCTGGAGAGAGTTTGCTGCACTGAAAGTAAAGGGGCTGAATAATTTTGCACGCCCAATTTTTCAGTTTTTGGATTTGTTAAAAAAGTTTGAAAAATCCAATAAATGTCGTTCCACTTCATGATTGTGTCCCACTTGTTGTTGATTCTTCACAAAAAAAATACAGTTTTATATCTTTATGTTTGAAGCCTGAAATGTGGCAAAAGGTCGCAAAGTTCAAGGGGGCCGAATACTTTCGCAAGGCACTGTAGTTAACTTAGAGGTATGTAGCAGTAGATGTTTAATGCACACATTCAATACAGTCCCAAACTAGTGTAATGCTCAAAACGTAACTGAATGTGTACATTAAGACAAATAATCGTTCAACTTTTCATTCATATGTTTTTGATTTAGAGGACATTATCACCTACAGTCTTTGTAACTCCTCCCACAGCTTCATGTGGCCCTCCCCCCAAAGTCCGGAACGCATCTGCGTTTGGCAGAATCCGCCAGAGGTACGAGACAGACGCCATTGTGCGCTACTACTGTGCCCAGGGCTTCCAGCAGAGACAAAACCCTCTGGTCAAGTGCCTGCCAGGTGGAAAGTGGGAGGAGCCCCAGATCCTCTGCATTCCTGGTATGAACAGTTCTCTGATCAGCCCACCTATCTCTAATCCATGACCATGTTCCATTGCACTTCTGATATTGCTAAATATGACTCAAGAACAGTTATTGGGATAGAGTTCATCTCTCATGACAGACTGTCAGCAAGAATCTGCCTCACTAAAGAAATACTGAAGAATTATGATTTAGTACATCAGTCTCAGTGATTCTTTTAAAGAACTAAGGAGATGCTTAAGAGCAGAGACAGGTTTTTTTTTTTAACTGGAAAGTTAGTTGTTGTTCTGTAGTGGGGAGTTGCTGAAACTGCTTTAGCTCTGGAGGAAAACATCTATCTTTGGGTTCAAGGCTGGGATTCTATCAATCGCATTGTCGACAAGCGCACCGCACCTCACTTTTAAAGGTAGTTTACACTTGAGCCAAAATCCGCAGCGTTTACTGCAAATTTAATCTACACGACCGTCAGGGAATTGCCTGTAGAAGGCACAATGTCAGCTGTCGACAGTGCTGTGCTCTTGTTGAAATGTGCCTTTCAAGTCAAGGCAATGCCATAACAGCAGGCAAAGCCAACCCAGAAAACTAGTGTCTAAATCGGACAATGTTCTCACTCTGCACATTATGAGAGGAGGGGGGCAAGATAAATGTATGAAAGGGGTGTACATATGACACTGCCTTTTTATCCAACAGATTTGTCAGAAGTCTTTATTTTCAACTTGTTGGGGTTTTCTTTCAGGGGCAGGAAACACAGCACAGGTAGCAGGAGTAACATCACCAACAACAGGAAACCAGGAGCTGACTGAAGAGGAATCATAAACAAAGAAAACGCTGGGACATCAAGTGGAACTTTTCAATTCCATACCATGTCCCATTACACTTCAAGAGTTTTCTTTCTTCATTGACCAGAGATCTGAAATGGCTGAACATGTGAAGGCAATATTGTGATCTTGAAAGGAGACAAGGAAAGAGTATTGGGACACAGGGTCAGTTTGGCATTACATTCCTACTCCTCATCGAAGCACATCGATCTGAATCTGTAGTTGGGATAGCCTGGGCTTTAGGGTCTCTTGCAGCCATGAATAGGATGCCATGAATTGCAATGGTGTGCTAGAATGCGGAACACGGAACATTTTCAGTGAAAAGTCCTTGGGCTTTCCGAAAATCCTGTCACTGACGCATGTCTATATCAGTAACTCCTTGTCCATCCATCCGGATTGTACACTATATATATAAAAGTATATGGACACTGCTTCAAATTAGTGCATTAGGCTTTTTCAGCCACACCCATTGCTGACAGGTGTATAAAATCGAGCACACCGCCATGCAATCTCCATAGACAAACATTGGCAGTATAATGGCCTTATTGAAGAGCTCAGTGACTTCCAACATGGTACCTTCATAGGATACCACCTTTCCAACAAGTCAGTTCGGCAAATTTAGAGCTGCCCCGGTCAACTGTTAGTGCTATTATTGTGAAGTGGAAACGTCTAGCACCAAAAACAGATCAGCCACAAAGTGGTAGGCCACACAAGCTCACAGAACGGGACAGCCAAGTGCTGAAGCTCCAATTGTGTTAGACAGTGGTAGGATACACGGTAGCTCGTCTTGAGAAAATTTGGTTCAGACGGTTTCTTTAACGATATCCACACATTGTACAATCCAGAAGGACGGACAAGGAGTAATGGGTTATAAATATGCCTTAGGTAGCAGAATTTTTGGAAACCTGGATGCCAAAGGATTTTTCACCAAATATGTCCCGGGCTCCAAATTATAGCGATCTAGGATGCCATTGCATTCAATGTGCGATGTCAACTGTAGGCCCAGGACTCTTGTTGGTTTTAAACAGCCGTCATCACGCTAACGGTGTCAATCATTGTTTATGGACTATTATTGGCAAATCAGCTTTATAAATCCACCCATCATATTATAAACAACAGCTGGTCTGTTTGCAATTCCATTCATATTCCATCAGCTAGGGATTACCTGGGGTCAGTTCAGGAGGGGGAATGTTACAGAACGTTCAGATAGAAATGTATTGTGTAGAACAGATATTATTGTCCAGCCTGGCCTCAGAGCCATATTAAATATACTTGATGTATTTCTGAGCACCTCGAAGACGTATGATACCTACTAATGGTCTAGTTACTTGAGACAGAAACTCAAGTAGGGAGGTTGGTCGGGGAGGATGGGTGGGCGTAATCCGCGACAATCTAGTACTCCAAGGTTTTGCATGTGTGAGCCGCATCAGGGTCATCTGTAGCATTTTAGCTAACCCTTATTCTAAACTTTACCCAATTCACCTAATCTGCTATGTAAATTCACCTAACCTTTGTCGTTTTAGTTCTCCTAACCTTTGTCGTTTTAGTTCTCCTAACCTTTGTCGTTTTAGTTCTCCTAACCTTTGTCGTTTTAGTTCTCCTAACTTTTGTCGTTTTAGTTCTCCTAACTTTTGTCGTTTTAGTTCTCCTAACCTTTGCCGTTAGTTCCCCTAACCGCCCATGTAAATTCTCCCTGTAATTCTCCTTTGTTGTTACAGCGCAACAAGGAACCTGGCCTCAGATTAAGACCTGCAATACTATACGTCCTTCGAGACGTATGATAAGTTACGTCACCCTATACGTATGTTTTGTATGACCGGGTAACACCTATGACACTGTACGTCCTCTAATTCGAATGATATTGTACGACTGCTATTCCATTGAGAATCTAATGCAACGTGTCATACTAAATTGAGTCTTAGATTGTCACAGATGTACGTACAGAATCATATGAATTGCCCTGAGACCACATTGGATTGCCTGTAGACTTGGGGACGAATGTAGTTCTATTAATAATATTTCTACCTGCAATGTTCTTGAACCTTTTTGTCTCACCGAGTACACTCCAGGACAGGTGAGTCATTATTGGGATGTCAGGGAAGACACACAACTGACTCTGTGGTCCATATCCAAACCTGTCCCACGTCACAACCTCTAGGTCCTTTGAGTCCCCTTCATAGAACTAAAAAGGACTGTATAGGTGTACACAATATTGTGGGAACTCTGCCAAGCCTACCAGAGGGCTAGGTGAGGCTATTACCACATTGCTGATACCAATCCAAATATTTCAGATCCACAAGGTGACTTGACAAAGTCTTTAGAAATGAAGCAATGGTTGGTTTAGAAATGGAGCACCAAATCCCTGTCCTCCTAGGAACCCATATCAACTCTTCAACTCAGCATTATTTCCATCTCAACTTTCTCACAACCATAGATAGGCCTTCTTAGACTTTTATAATCAACCGACTTTATATGAAATATGGTGCTCACACCCTTGCCTATGATGCATTTTGACCTTTTAAATTGTAAAGAATCAAAATGGCACGTTTGTGCAGTAGGATGTCAGAAAACAAAACGACTCCAAACACAGCATGTTTATAAAGCCAATTCCATTATCAAACTAAAATGTACATTTCACACGGTGGTTTATTTATTCACTCTTAACTATTTTGGGGTGAAAAAGGCTAGAGTGGGTAGCCTGCAATTGTTTTTACCATGCCTTTACTGTACGTATCAATGATATTGGTTAGATTTTGTATTGTTGAATTACTGTCTACTCTTCCCTGTGATAGATGCCCTACATTTTACTGATACAGTCCTATGAAAAGCTTTATGTTGTAATAAAGTTTTGTAGAATAAAGCAAGGACTTAATCAGTATTAACCACAAAGCCATTTTCAGACATTTTTTGTTTGTTCTTTATTTTCTGATTTTATAAGTATCTTTTCCAGTAACACTCTTCCTTTATAAACAAAATAAAATAACAGAACGTTTCTGTGACTGTTTGTGTGCCTGTTTAGTTGACGTGGAGCATCAACTGTTGAGAGGTAGTCAGGTGCATAAACATTGTGGAATTTATTTAACAGTCCAGGTGATGATGAAGACTATATCCAGAGGTTGTATTTACACTGAACAAAAACATAAACACAACATGTAAAGTGTTGGTCCCATGAAACGAGCTGAAATACAAGATCCCAGAAATGTCCCATACGCACAAAAAGCTTCTCTCTCATTCTGTCAATTTTGTCCACAAGATAATCCATCCACCTGACAGGTGTGGCATATCAAGAAGCTGATTAAACCGCATGATCATTACACAGGTGCACCTTGTGCATGGGACAATTAAAGACCACTCCAAAATGTGCAGTTTTGTCACACAACACAATGCCACAGATGTCTCAAGTTGAGGGATTGTGCAATTGGCATGCTGAATTCAAGAATGTACACCAGAGCTGTTGCCAGAGAATTGAATGGTCTCACAACCGCAGACCACGTGTATGGCATCATGTGGGTGAGCGGTGGCGATGGGGTTATGGTATGGGCAGGCATAAGCTATGGACAATGAACACAATTGCATTTTATTGATGGCAATTTAAATGCACAGAGATACCGTGACGAGATCCTGAGACCATATTTGTGCCATTTATCCGCCGCTGTCACCTCATGTTTTAGCATGATAATGCATGGTCCTCTGTACACAATTCCTGGCAGCTGAAAATGTACCAGTTCTTCCATGGCCTGCATACTCACCAAACATGTCACCCATTGAGCATGATTGAGATGCTCTGGATCGACGTGTATGACGACATGTTCATGTTCCCGCCAATATCCAGCAACTTCGCACTGCCATTGAAGAGGAGTGAGAGAACATTCCACAGGCCACAATCAACAGCTTGATCAACTCTATGTAAAGGAGATGTGTTGCGCTGCATGAGGCAAATGGTCACACTCGATATTGACTGTTTTTCTGATCCACTCCCCTACCTTTTTTGTAAAGGCATCTGTGACCAACAGATGCATATCTGTATTCCCAGTCATGTGAAATCCATAGATTAGGGCCTAATGAATTCATTTAAATTGATTGATTTCCTTATATGAACTGTAAATCAGTAAAACTTAGAAATTGTTGAATGTACCCTGCTGTTTAATCAGCTTCTTGATATGCCACACCTGTCACGTGGATGGATTATCTTGGCAAAGTAGAAACGCTCACTAACAGGGATGTAAATAAATTTGTACACAAAATATGAGAGAAAGAAGCTTTTTGTGTATATGAAAAGTGTCGTCTTATTTCAGCTCTTTAAACATGGGACCAACACTTTACATGTTGTGTTTATATTTTTGTTCAGTATACAATAATCTGCTTTGACTGGCCGACCAAGATTTCAAAAAGGAGATGGTTCTGAACTCTAAGTTAGCTGTCTCCTGGGCACATGTACATACAACAGTCCTCATATGCTGATTTCTCACACAGATGCACATCTTAAATCAGGTTACGTTACAGACCAGTTAACTAGGCCTTAGACCCCTAGATATAGCGAGCATAACAATATCAGCAGGCTAGTTATTGGTTTTGTAACACTTATGTAACATCTCTATTTTAGTAATGTGATGATGTGCACTGGGTGAACTTTGAACAATGGATGTGAATTTGTGATTGCATTTCCTTCACCAAATGCATACCTTTTCCCCCTATTTCCTAGAGAGAACACGTCACCATAGACCATTGGGAGTCTACAAACAGCCAGGGGAAGCCCTCACACATACTGGCTGACATGTGGCCAGGGGAAAAGGTTATTCACCAGTTTGTTATGTCAACCTTCCAGGCTCCTCCAACAAACACATTAATAGGATACAAAGTGCGAGGGGGAGCCCTCACCACATTCCTATTTTACAGACAATCAGGGGGAGCCCTCACCACATTCCTATTTTACAGACAATCAGGGGGAGCCCTCACCACATTCCTATTTTACAGACAATCAGGGGAGCCCTCACCACATTCCTATTTTACAGACAATCAGGGGGAGCCCTCACCACATTCCTATTTTACAGACAATCAGGGGAGCCCTCACCACATTCCTATTTTACAGACAATCAGGGGGAGCCCTCACCTATTTTACATTCCTATTTTACAGACAATCAGGGGGAGCCCTCACCACATTCCTATTTTACAGACAATCAGGGGGAGCCCTCACCACATTCCTATTTTACAGACAATCAGGGGGAAAATAATTTATTCACCAGTTTGTTCTGGTAAAGTTCCAGGTTCTCCCAATTTCTCCTCTAAATCTCTTCCAGGCTTCCCCTTTAACACGAAGAAACAAACAAAGGCCATCTGAGATGGCTTCTGGCCTCCCTCTCTTGGACTGACCATCATACTGATTGCCCACACCTGAGTCATTATCAAGGCTTCCTGGCAGAGCACATCCCCTAAACCTTTGCTTCTGCCCCCTGGGGATGGAGTGTGGAAGTGTATCATGGAGAAAGTTTGCTAACGGGGGAGGTACTTGACACGGCTATACAGCCTGCAGGGTTATTTGTACATTTCATGGACAAAAACAAAAACAGAGGGAAAAATAAAGGCAGAGGAGCATGGTTCATGATCAACAACTCATGGTGTGATGTAGGACTGTACAAACCCTTAAGACTTTTCTGCTCCCAGCCAATAATTAAGTTCCCGGGTTGCCACCGACAAAAACATCAACAAGTATACATACAGTCAACGGGTTCATCAGGAAATGCATGAAGGATGTTATCCCAACATATCTCAACCAGAAACCATGGGTAAATAGTGACATCCGCGCAAAACTGAGAGAACGGACCAACACATTCAACTCCAGTCGGATTGCTGAGGATATGGATGAATACAAAAAGACCAGCCACGACCTCTTGATCTTCAAGCTTGTGAATACTCGCAAAGCAGCTGGCCCAGATGGCCTCCCCAGCCATGTCCTCAGAGAGGACTGGTGTTCACAGACATATTCATCCTCTCCCTGTCCCAGTCTATGGTCCCCACATTCTTCAATATGTCCAAAATTGTCCCTGTACCCAAGAAAACTAAGGTAACCTGCATAAATGACTATTGCCCTGTAGAATTCACTTCTGACATCATGAAGTGCATCGAGAGGCTGGTCAAGGCCCACAACCAGCTCCAGCTCCACCTTACCTGACACCTTGGACCTACTCCAATTTCAACACCATAGTCCCTTCCAAGCTTGACACTAAGCTCAAGGCTCTGGGTATGAGCAACTCACTCTGAAACTGGATCATGGACTTCATGACCCCAGGTGGTGAGGTAGGCAACACCTCTGCCACACTGATCCTCAACACTGGGGGACCCCAGGGGTGTGTGCTCAGCCCCCTCCTGTACTCCCACGACTCCAACACAATCATTAAGTTTGCCGATGACGATGTGGTGGGCCTGATCGTCGACGAGACAGCCTACTGGGAGGAGGTTAGAGCCATGGCACAGTGGTGGAGAGCACGCCCCTGTTCTCATCTACAGGGCTGCAGTGGAGAGGGTTAAAAGCTTCAAGTTCCTCTGCGTGCACATCACAGAGAACCTGACATGGTCCAATCATACCACCACTGTGATAAAGGCACAGCAATGAGTCTTCAACCTCAGGCGCCTTTAGAAATTCGTAGTGGGCCCTCAGATTCTAAATAAGTTCTTCAGCTGCACAATTGAGAGCATTTGGACTGGCTCCATCACCACATGGTACGGCAACGGCACAGCCCTCAACTGGAAGAACCTACAGAGGGTGGTGCGAACAGCCCAATGCATCACTGTGGGCAATCTCCATGCCTTCCAGGACATCTACACCAGGCGGTGTCTGAGGAAGGCTCGAAAGATTGCCAAGGACCAGTAACCCGAGCAACAAACTGTTCACTCTGTTACCATCTGGCAAGTGGTATAGGAGTATTGGGTCTCGGACCAACAGGCTCAGAGACAGCTTCTACCACCAGGCCATCAAACTGCTGAAAAGCTAAACCTATCCATCTCCCAGCACAGACCTGCACCTTAGAGACTATTTGCATTTAGAAATGATTTGCACTGACTACCCACACATCCATGCCTTACACAAACACACCCATAAACACACACACACACAGTCAACACTGCGGTTCTATTATTAATGATTGATTGATTCCCCTACCCACTTTATATTTGAAAATATAGTCCATTATTACTATGCATACTACATCTTCTCTTGTTTCTACTACACTGCTCAAAAAAATAAAGGGAACACTAAAATAACACATCCCAGATCTGAATGAATGAAATATTCTTATGAAATACTTTTTTCTTTACATAGTTGAATGTGTTTACAACAAAATCACACAAAAATGATCAATGGAAATCAAATTTATCAACCCATGGAGGTCTGGATTTGGAGTCACACTCAAAATTAAAGTGGAAAAACACACTACAGGCTGATCCAACTTTGATGTAATGTCCTTAAAACAAGTCAAAATGAGGCTCAGTAGTGTGTATGGCCTCCACATGCCTGTATGACCTCCCTACAACACCTGGGCATGCTCCTGATGAAGTGGCGGATGGTCTCCTGAGGGATCTCCTCCCAGACCTGGACTAAAGCATCCGCCAAGTCCTGGAAAGTCTGTGGTGCAACAGACGTTGGTGGATGGAGCGAGACATGGTGTTCCAGATGTGCTGAATTGGATTCAGGTCTGGGGAACGGGCGGACCAGTCCATATGGGCGGGCCTTCCTCTTGCAGGAACTCCTACCGTGCTAGCTTGACACGCCTGCTACAAACTCTCAAATGCACAACCACAAAAGCCAACATTTATCCCGGACGAGCCCCCATATCTTCTGAAACCAATAACTAGCCTGCTAATATTGACACGCTTGCTAAGTTGAGGTCTTCGGCCTAGTTAACTGGTCTGTAACCTGATTTAAGATGTGCATCTGTGAGAGAAATCAGCGTATGAGAACTGTGTTGTATGTACATGTGACCAAGAGACAGCAAATTTAGAGAATTAAGTCCCAGCGCCATTTTGACCTCTTGGTTTCAGCTTGTCCAAGCAGATTATTCATATGTTCATGGTGACAAAATAAATATGTACAAAAAAAATACAAGGCATGCCCAACTGAATAGGTTTACTTAGAAACAATGGCCAGCTGAGAGGGTTCTGGCCATCATACAGATTGCCCACACCTGAATAATTACCAAGGTTTCCTGGCAGGAGCACATCCCCTAAACTGGTTGCTGCTGCCCCCTGGGGATGGAATGTGGAAGTGTATCTTGGTAGTGTGTTGCCTAACTGTGTGCTAACACTAAAATTACACAAGTGTGTGTGAGACTGTGCCTTGTTACAATTGTTTTTACCAGATGCAGTGAATGCTATCAAAAGCAGTGTAAAATACTGTTAATATCTTAGTTTAGTTTAAAAACACTACAAACATCCTGTCAGTGTTCACTTAAACCAATTTCTTACAATGAAGAACTAATAAATACTCAGGGAGAAAAAGGTGTAGATTAATGTGCAGAGCGCAGCAGGTGTTTATTTCACCTTCGCAGAAGGCAGGAATTGTGGTCACAGGTAGGCAATGGTCATACACAGGTAGGAAAACAGGCAGGTGAATCAAAACTAGGACTGAAGGCTATAACTGGTTCTCTCAAATAACCTAGGAATAGGCTTTGTAGAGTCAAAACGAACAATACCTCCCAAAGGCACAAACAGAATGAACTGAACTAAATAAGGAGCTGAAGAGACCAGGTGAGTAACTAACACAGGTGAAATCAATGAACAAAAATGAAAGACAGGGCTACGTTCAAGAACACAACGAAACAGGCTACGTTCAAGAACACAACGAAACAGAACACAAGGTTGACTAAGAAAATACATACGGAACCTTACAAGAACAAGTGTATACCACTCTAAAAAACATTTGATGTATTTGATAATGTTGCAGTTATAATCCACATTTACTTGAGGCTTCAAGTTGCAATAAATTAGGTTTATCGAACTTGGTCAGCATAAAATCATACCATTAAACAGCCACATAAAAATTACTGGTGGCCGATCTCAGCTCTTCAGTATGTCTACCATGCTGAACACATAGTGAAGGCTTCAGGGAGCTATAATTAGAATCAACATTGTCAGGAAAGGTTCCCTGGGTGAGAATATCAAAGTGACAGTTGAGTCAAAACACACATTTGTTCAGTTAAAATATATGCTCGCAAATGCTTGTTTTTAACCTATTTCTAGTTTAAGTTGCAGGTTTTGTGAAAGACATGGTACAGCCAGGTACTTGGACACATCATAGAACTATGGTTCCCATGATCCTGAGGCCCAAAATGGAAGGTCCAACTCCAGGCACACGGTCGCATGCAGTATTTACATAAAGTGTTGTTTTCGTGGTTACAGGTTCAACGGTATTCAACAGGAAAAGGAGGAGGGAGTATGAACAATTTCCGGGAAAAGAAGCGAGTCATATAGCATTGATAACTTGAACTCCTCAAATGGAGAAGAGATGGTGAGCGAGGACATTTTGAGCGAGTTTGTATCCCATGTTATAGCTGCTAACAAGGCAACTGCGTGACAGAGAAACTAGGACTGCATAACTAAATAGGCCAATGTGGACAATGTGTACCCTCAGTGTCCAACAGAGGCAAAAGCTGCTTCAAAGGTCATAACTAGAGCATTAGTCAACATTTTGGGATTTTCAATTTTCAAACGGTGCAATATTGAAAGTGTAATCCAGCTAACAAAAAGTGTTCCCCCAACTTTAGTTTCCTTAAGAGTCTCATTAGCTCATTAACTGTGTTTTCATACGAATGTTCCTGTAATGTGCAAGGAATGTTTCCAATGGACCATTTCCTTAATGACAAATGGAACTTACCCAAAACGTGGTTACCGTGTTCTCAGAATTAAATATATATTCATGTTCTAGACACGTTTCATGGGAACATTGAAACACATTAGTGTCCAGTTTTCTGTGGGTTAGGAGAATATTCTGTCAACGTTCCCGCAAACATACACAGAACATGGTTGGCATGTTTTAGAACATAAGATATTACTGTTCTAGACACGTTTCATGGGAACACTGCAATGTCTGCCTCAGCATACAAGACTTTCTGTACTACTCTGATCCTGGCAACCTCAACCTGCCTTTCTCTCACCGGAAACCTGTGATCTCCAGCGCCATGGGTAGCCCTACAGTTAACACACACAGCTTTTTCCACCGACACTACACATTTCTTTGTCTCATGCCCTCCTGCACACTTCTCACTTCTAGGAATCTCACCCCTACACACTGCTGCAGCATGACCAAAAGCTTGGCACCTAAAATACTGTAATTGGTTTGGGAACAAAACCCTCACGGGATAACTGACAAATAACTTGACTTTGTCGGGTAAAGACTCTGCATGAAAACTCAGCAGGACAGACAGTGTCTTTCTGGTTTCACCACGCTCTCCACCAGGTCTGATTCGCACCAAACAACGGGCGTCAAAAACACTGTGAATCTTCAATTTCAGTTGGTCCTCCTCAACACTTAATGCTACTCCGGTTATCACTCGTTTCCCTACTCCGGAGAGCAAAGCAAGTCACAGGTCTTGTGACCTCTGGATGGAAGACACAAAAAAATCATCACGAATACACTTACTTTCCCCATTTCAATAGTCCACAACCTCTTCTCCACCCATCCTGACACGACATATGATCAGCCAGAAGGCAAGGGTCCATTTTCATAACTCCGACTGTACCAGAATCATCCTTGTCATCATCAGAACGAGGCCCAAACTCGGCGGTCTTCACCACACCTGCCACTGCAGGTAATTCGTCCTCACTTTCGTCAGGATAGATTTCTGAGCAACCAGAGTACGTTTTTTTATTTTTGTACACGCCGCCAATCTTCTTCACCACACCGCTCCTTACCTTCTTCCTTGTTCTCCATTTCCACATCTTCACTCTCTTTCTGCAAATTCATCCACTGTAACAGCAAACTGTTCAAATGGTTCTGGTATCTTGAAGTTAAAAAAATGTTTTTATCTGTTGTTGTTTAGTACTGTCTTTTTGCTAGCTAGAGCCATCTACTTTAAGTGCCGCCTGTCTCCCAGTAGCCTACTTTATGTGTGAACTGCTGACTGCTCATCATTTGCAGATAGTTGTTTACACATCAAACAGGATCAAGGGGCAGGGCAATTTGTGACTTGTTTTAGTAATCAGTGGCTGTATTGGAAAGGGAGTGGTTTAGTCTCTTTTCTGAGTCTATATAACCAGCTTCTCAGGCTCCATCTCGTTGTACTTCATTCTATAGCTAGAAGACTCCAGATATATCCAGAAGAGATATGTCTTTTTTTTTAAACAGATTTTCTAATTTAGCTCTTTTGTAGGTTTGTCAACTATGTGTGTGTGTTCCATACTTGTTCGCACCTCTCCCTGTAGGCTTTACAGACCCCCCTTGGCTGCAACCCTTCTAATTTAGTGTACCATACGTGCACAAGCAATGTGGAATTTCGGGTCTCAGCCTATACTGCCCTTCAGTCCCTTGACTGTTTGGCCCTGAAGGAGACATGGATCACTCCAGAGAACACTGCTACTCCAGCTGCTCCTTCTTCATCATGTTCTCTCATAGTCCGAGAGCATCTGGTCGTCGCGGTGTTGGCACAGGTTTACACATTTCTCCTAAGGGGAGATTTTCTCTTTTCTCCCTCTCACCTGTCCATCTCCTCATTTGAATTCCATGCTGTCCCTGTCACTTGTCCACTCAAGCTTAACATTGTTGTTATTTATCGCCCACCAGGTGACCAGGTGCCCTTGGAGAGTTCCACAATGAGCTTGACACATTGATAAGCTAATTTCCTGACGCTGGCTCACTGCTCTTTGTAATCTTCACTCTCTCTCTCCCACTACTCTCTCCTCTTCTATCCTATCATCCCTTCTGCTAAATCATTTTCTCTCCTGTCTTGTGCTTCTGCCTCTTCGACAGAACTCTCCTCCTTTTCCGTATCATATGACTCGCACTGTCCCGTTTCCTCCGGGCCGGGTCGGCCCTCCCATCCTGCTCCGTGGCTGAGTGACTCATTGCAAGCTTACGAAACAGGGCTGCGTGCAGCCGAGTGAAAATGGAGGAAAACTAAACTTCCAGAGGACCTATCATCCTTTCACTCCCTCTCTACCTTCTCTATCTCTATATCTGCTGATAAAGCACTTTCTACCATTCTAAATTACAAACTTCTGCCTCTTACCCAGGAAACTATTTTCTACATTCTCCTCCCTCCTTAATCCTCCACTCCCTCTCTCCTCCCTCTCTGCGGATTACTTTGTCAACCACTTTGAAAAAAAGGTTGACGAAATCCATTACTCATTCACTTAGCCTATAGAGTCCACTGGTCGCAATCACACAGAACTACACTATGCCTTGACCTCTTTCTCCCTTCTCTCTCCAGATGACATCCTGCGACTAGTGAGGTCTGGCCGCCCGATAACCTACCTGCTCAACCCCATGCCCTCCTGCCGTCTCCAGACCATCTCTGGAGACCTTGTCTCATTCCTTACTTCCCTCATCAACTCATCCCTGACCACTGGCTGCATTCCCTCTGACTTCAAAATGACCCAAGTTGCTCCCCTCCTCAAGAAACCAACACTTGAGTGAACCATCAGATTCTCCTCTCCACCCTCTCAGGACTGGGCGTCTCAGGCTCTGCACACTCTAGGATTGCATCCTACCTGGCAGGCCGCTACTCTATAGATTGCACACACATTCAGTCTGAATCTGCCATCGCAAAGCTAACTAAAAAGCAGCATTCCCCAAGTGAGGATGGCTTTCACTTCAGCAGTAATAAATTCATGAACTGCTTTGAGGAAAAGATCATGATTATTAGAAAGCAAATTACGGACTCCTCTTTAAATCTGCGTATTCCTTCAAAGCTCAGTTGTCCTGAGTCTGCACAACTCTGCCAGGACCTAGGATCAAGAGAGACACTCAAGTGTTTTAGTACTATATCTCTTGACACAATGATGAAAATCATGATAATCATGGCCTCTAAACCTTCAAGCTGCACACTGGACCCTATTCCAACTAAACTACTGAAAGAGCTGCTTCCTGTGCTTGGCCCTCCTATGTTGAACATAATAAATGTCTCTCTATCCACCGGATGTGTACCAAACTCACCTAAAGTGAAAGTAATAAAGCCTCTCTTGAAAAAGCCAAACCTTGACCCAGAAAATATAAAAAACTATCGGCCTATATCGAACTTCCATTCCTCTCAAACATTTTTAGAAAAGGCTGTTGCGCAGCAACTCACTGCCTTCCTGAAGACAAACAATGTATATGAAATGCTTCAGTCTGGTTTTAGACCCCATCATAGCACTGAGACTGCACTTGTGAAGGTGGTAAATGACCTTTTAATGGCATCAGACTGAAGCTCTGCATCTGTCCTCGTGCTCCTAGACCTTAGTGCTGCTTTTGATACCATCGATCACCACATTCTTTTGGAGAGATTAGAAACCCAAATTGGTCTACACGAACAACTTCTGGCCTGGTTTAGATCTTATCTGTCAGAAAGATATCAGTTTGTCTCTGTAAATGGTTTGTCCTCTGACAAATCAACTGTAAATGTCGGTGTTCCTCAAGGTTCCGTTTTAGGACCACTATTGTTTTCACTCTATATTTTACCTCTTGGGGATGTCATTCGAAAACATCATGTTAACTTTCACTGCTATGCGGATGACACACAGCTGTACATTTCAATGAAACATGGTGAAGCCCCAAAATTGCCCTCGCTAGAAGCCTGTGTTTCAGACATAAGGAAGTGGATGGCTATAAAACGTTCTACGTTCTATGGACAAAACAGAGATGCTTGTTCTAGGTCCCAAGAAACAAAGAGATCTTCTGTTGAATCTGACAATTAATCTTAATGGTTGTACAGTCGTCTCAAATAAAACTGTGAAGGACCTTAGCGTTACTCTGGACCCTGATCTCTCTTTTGACGAACATATCAAGACTGTTTCAAGGACAGCTTTTTTCCATCTACGTAACACTGAAAAAATCAGAAACTTTCTGTCCAAAAATCTAAAGAAACGTCAGTTAGGTCAGAGCGATGTGGATAGGTTGAATAGGCATTTGCTCTCGCCTCCTTCTCTACCACTAGATGGCATCATTGAGACATGTTTATACACTCATAGTTGGGTGTGCTAAGAGAGCCAAAGGAAGACGGGGCAAATGTTCTTAAATAGATTCAACGCTAGTGCATTTATTTTCAATAGCGGTTTGGGGTTTATTAACTGTGTGATCATTTAAGAGGGGAAACAGCCCGTTTTCTTAGGCTATCTGAATTTGAGATATTGAGGGTATAGAGTTTAAATTCCCCTCTTTACATTGGAAAATTATGTTGTGCCTATGTTTGTGAAAGTGTGTGTGTCTTGGCCGTGTGTGTGGGAGCTAATCTTTATGAATTCATTATGTAAGCTGTGATATCAGTGCAGCAAGGGATACTGCTGGCATCCAGATGGTATTTATCTTTGGCTTAATTAACACAGTTTCAGTTATGAAAAGGATCAAACGACTGAAGTCACAGTTGCCATGCCTCTTTTTTGATACACTGCATTCAGTGGTGTAAGGTACTTAAGTACTACTTAAGTAATTTTTGGGGCGTATCTGTACTTACTTTACTATTTATATTTTTGACAACTTTTCCTTTTACTTCACGACATTCCTAAATAAAATAATGTACTTTCTACTGCATACATTTCCCCTGACACCCAAAAGTACTCGTTATATTTTGAATGCTTAGCAGGACAGGAAAATGGTCCAATTCACAGACTTATCCAGAGAACATCCCATGTCATCCCTTCTGCCTCGGATCTGGCACACTCACTAAACACATGTGCTTTGTTAGTAAATGATGTCTGAGTGTTGGAGTGGGCCCCTCGATGGCTATAAAACGTTCTACTTTTAAACTCGGACAAAACAGAGATGCTTGTTCTAGGTCCCAAGAAACAAAGAGATCTTCTGTTGAATCTGACAATTAATCTTAATGGTTGTACAGTTGTCTCAAATAAAACTGTGAAGGACCTTGGCGTTACTCTGGACCCTGATCTCTCTTTTGACGAACATATCAAGACTGTTTCACGGACAGCTTTTTTCCATCTACGTAACATTGAAAAAATCAGAAACTTTCTGTCCAAAAATGATGCAGAAACATTAATCCATGCTTTTGTTACTTCTAGGTTAGACTACTGAAATGATCTACTTTCCGGCTACCCGGATAAAGCACTAAATAAACTTCAGTTAGTGCTAAATATGGCTAAATATGCTAATAGGCTAAATATGGCTGCTAGAATCCTGACTAGAACCAACATTTTTTTATCATATTACTCCAGTTTATCATATTACTCCCACTGGCTTCCTGTTAAGGCAAGGGCTGATTTCAAGGTTTTACTGCTAACCTACAAAGCATTACATGGGCTTGCTCCTACCTAACTCTGATTTGGTCCTGCCGTACATACCTACACGTACGCTATGGTCACAAGACGCAGGCCTCCTAATTGTCCCTAGAATTTCTAAGCAAACAGCTGGAGGCAGGGCTTTCTCCTATAGAGCTCCATTTTTATGGAATGGTCTGCCTACCCATGTGAGAGATGCAGACTCGGTCTCAACCTTTAAGTCTTTACTGAAGACTCATCTCTTCAGTGGGTCATATGATTGTGTGTAGCCTAGGAGTGGGAAGGTGAACGGAAAGGCTCTGGAGCAACGAACCGCCCTTGCTGTCTCTGCCTGGCTGATTCCCCTCTTTCCATTGGGATTCTCTGCCTCTAACCCTATTGCAGGGGCTGAGTCACTGGCTTACTGGTGCTCTTTCATGCCGTCCCTAGGAGGGGTGCGTCACTTGAGTGGGTTGAGTCACTGATGTGATCTTCCTGTCTGGGTTGGCACCCGCCCTTGGGTTGTGCCGTGGCGGAGATCTTTGTGGGCTATACTCGGCCTTGTCTCAGGATGGTAAGTTGGTGGTTGAAGATATCTCTCTAGTGGTGTGGGGGCTGTGCTTTGGCAAAGTGGGTGGGGTTATATCCTTCCTGTTTGGCCCTGTCCGGGGGTATCATCGGATGGGGCCACAGTGTCTCCTGACCCCTCCTGTCTCAGCCTCCAGTATTTATGCTGCAGTAGTTTATGTGTCGGGGCTAGGGTCAGTTTGTTATATCTGGAGTACTTCTCCTGTCTTATCTGGTGTCCTGTGTGAATTTAAGTATGCTCTCTCTAATTCTCTCTTTCTCTCTTTCTTTCTCTCTCTCGGACGACCTGAGCCCTAGGACCATGCCTCAGGACTACCTGGCATGAGGACTCCTTGCTGTCCCCAGTCCACCTGGCTGTGCTGCTGCTCCAGTTTCAACTGTTCTGCCTGCAGCTATGGAATCCTGACCTGTTCACCAGACGTGCTACCTGTCCCAGAAATGCTGTTTTCAACTCTCTAGAGACAGTAGGAGTGGTAGAGATACTCTTAATGATCGGCTATGAAAAGCCAACTGACATTTACTCCTGAGGTGCTGACTTGCTGCACCCTCGACAACTACTGTGATTATTATTATTTGACCATGCTTGTCATTTATGAACATTTGAACATCTTGGCCATGTTCTGTTATAATCTCCACCCGGCACAGCCAGAAGAGGACTGGCCACCCCTCATAGCCTGGTTCCTCTCTAGGTTTCTTCCTAGGTTTCGGCCTTTCTAGGGAGTTTTTCCTTGCCACTGTGCTGCTGCTACACCTGCATTGCTTGCTGTTTGGGGTTTTAGGCTGGGTTTCTGTACAGCACTTTGAGATATCAGCTGATGTACGAAGGGCTATATATATGAATTTGATTTGATCCTAGATCATCTCTAACAAATCAGAGTATCAAAGTTGATAAGTCATCATGTAGGCTGGCTCTGGCCCAACCCATCAGTTTCTGATACCAATCAGAACGGTCAGAATGTGTTCACATTATGGAAATCGTAGGGGAGGGAGGTAAATCCAGATTTATCTTGGAGAAGAAACGTCAGTTAGGTCAGAGCGATGTGGATAGGTTGAATAGGCATTTGCTCTCGCCTCCTTCTCTACCACTAGATGGCATCATTGAGACATGTTTATACACTCATAGTTGGGTGTGCTAAGAGAGCCAAAGGAAGACGGGGCAAATGTTCTTAAATAGATTCAACGCTAGTGCATTTATTTTCGATAGTGGTTTGGGGTTTATTAACTGTGGGATCATTTAAGAGGGGAAACAGCCCATTTTCTTAGGCTATCTGAATTTGAGATATTGAGGGTATAGAGTTTAAATTCCCCTCTTTACATTGGAAAATTATGTTGTGCCTATGTTTGTGAAAGTGTGTGTGTCTTGGCCGTGTGTGTGGGAGCTAATCTTTATGAATTCATTATGTAAGCTGTGATATCAGTGCAGCAAGGGATACTGCTGGCATCCAGATGGTATTTATCTTTGGCTTAATTAACACAGTTTCAGTTATGAAAAGGATCAAACGACTGAAGTCACAGTTGCCATGCCTCTTTTTTGATACACTGCATTCAGTGGTGTAAGGTACTTAAGTACTACTTAAGTCATTTTTGGGGCGTATCTGTACTTACTTTACTATTTATATTTTTGACAACTTTTCCTTTTACTTCACGACATTCCTAAATAAAATAATGTAATTTCTACTGCATACATTTCCCCTGACACCCAAAAGTACTCGTTATATTTTGAATGCTTAGCAGGACAGGAAAATGGTCCAATTCACAGACTTATCCAGAGAACATCCCATGTCATCCCTTCTGCCTCGGATCTGGCACACTCACTAAACACATGTTCTTTGTTAGTAAATGATGTCTGAGTGTTGGAGTGGGCCCCTGGCTATCTGTAAAAAAAATAAAAATAACATGAAAGTTGTGCCGTCTTGTTTACTAAATATGAGCAGTTTTAAATTATTTTACTTTTGATACTGAAGCATATTTTTGCAATTACATGTACTTGTTATACTTAAGTATATTAAAGTCAAATACTTTTAGGCTTTTATTAAAGTAATAATTTAACTGGGTGACTTTCACTTTTACTTAAGTCATTTTCTACTGAGGTATCTTTGATTTTACTCAAGTATGAAAATTGGGTACTTTTTCCCAACACAGACTGCGTTAAGCTGGGCCTGAGGGGTAGCTAGAGTGGTGTTTGTGTGTGATGGCGGAACAGAGTGGGCATAATAAGTAGAATCCCGCTTTAGGCCCCGTCTCCACGTGAACCAGGGTGCCAGGGCTTTCCCATGAGCCAAGCCAGGTGTTCTTTGCATTAATGAATGGACAGTAATTAAGAAACCGTTTAATTATGGTGTAAAGCTCTAATTATAAAATGCAAGAAAGTGCTGCTAATTGTGATTATGATAATAACCCCGCTCCGAGCAGAATCTTAAGCAAATTTCTCAGATCCTGACCAAGGTTGGCCCCAGCTAATCTTTTCACTGTCAGCAACATGAAAAACAGTGTTATCAGAATTTGAATAGTGTGTGTGTGTGCGTGCAGTGCGTGTGTTTGTGTGTACGTGCACTTGTGCAGTGACAGCAATGAGGTGAACCCTGAATGCAATTTTTCTTACGGTTGTTTGGAGAAAGTTTCAGGGTCTCCACCATATAAGTAAACCACACAGCCCCAAATGGGGTTGCAATTGTGGGCCTTGATCCCAAGGTCATAGGGTCTGTAAGAGGTGAAGAGAGGCCAGTGCTTATGAACACTTTATGGAGTTCCTCCTTCTTTTCAAAGGACGTGTGGCTCTTTAAGCAAAGGGAAGCTAGCGGTAATTGAAAACTGGTCAAAAATTTCCTCTCTGCCCCCGTCCCAAGTGCAAAGTGCTTTTCACTCTGTGATGATCAGCCACCCCCAACCCCCATGGGTAGATGGAAAGAAAGTTTATTCGGAAAATATTCGATTTTGCAGTATATTTCATTCCTTTTCCCTTGTAGCCTACTTCAACAAGTGTAATAAAAAAAGGTTCCTATTTAATAATTCAGTACTTGTCATTTCCATTGAAAAACATACCATCTACTTTGACCTCCTAAATGATTTGGACCCTAGGTAAATATGAACAAAAAAGGCTGAGAAAAAATCTCATTGTTGTTTATCAGCTTGATTCTACACTCAAAATATCATATTAATCTTACTTTTAATTGAGTTAAAATAGTTTTTTTTTTGTGTCGTCATCAAGAAATAATTTTATTCAAAAACATGCATGTAACAATTATTGACACCCCTGCATTTAGTACTTGTCCACCCTCCCTTTGCCAAGATAACATCTCTGAGTCGTCTCCTAGAATGTTTGATGGGGTGGGAGAACACACCCTCCCTTTGCCAAGATAACAGCTCTGAGTCGTCTCCTAGAATGTTTGATGGGGTGGGAGAACACACCCTCCCTTTGCCAAGATAACAGCTCTGAGTCGTCTCCTAGAATGTTTGATGGGGTGGGAGAACACACCCTCCCTTTGCCAAGATAACAGCTCTGAGTCGTCTCCTAGAATGTTTGATGGGGTGGGAGAACACACCCTCCCTTTGCCAAGATAACAGCTCTGAGTCGTCTCCTAGAATGTTTGATGGGGTGGGAGAACACACCCTCCCTCTGTCAAGATAACAGCTCTGAGTTGTCTCCTAGAATGTTTGATGAGGTGGGAAAACACACCCTCCCTTTGCCAAGATAACAGCTCTGAGTCGTCCCCTAGAATGTTTGATGAGGTGGGAGAACACACCCTCCCTCTGCCAAGATAACAGCTCTGAGTCGTCCCCTAGAATGTTTGATGGTGTGGGAGAACACATAGGAATGGATTTAAGACCATTCCTCCATACAGAAACTCTCCAGATCAGTCCTTGGTCCTCGGGTGTGGACTCTCCTCTTCAGCTCAGCCCACAGGTTTTCAACAGGGTTTAGGTCAGGGGACTAGGATGGCCATTGCAAAAGCTTGATTCTCTGGTGTGTGAAGGATTTTCATCTGGATTTGGAGGTTTGCTTTGGATCGTTGTCCTGCTGGAAGATCAAACGACGACCCAGTTTGAGCCTCCTGGCAGAGGCAGACAGGGTTTGGCCTAAAAACTCCTGGTACTTGATGGAGTCCATGATGCCAAGGTTCCCAAGGCCCTTAGAAGTGAAACTGCTCCACAATATCCCAGATCCACCACCATGCTTCACAGTGGGGATTAGGTTGTTTTCTGCATGACTATGACTCTTTTTACACCAAACCCACCTCTGGTGTTTGTTGCCAAAAAGCTATTTTAGTCTCATCAGACCATACAACCTGGTTCCAATCAAAGTTCCAATTACAACCCTTCCAAATAACTTGTTGGCGTGGAGGTGGCGTCTAATTTGAGTTTTTTGAGACTTGGTGACCCCGAGATGTTACCAACTTCTGCAATTCTCCAACTGTGATCCTTGGAGATTTTTTTTGACACTTGAACCATCCTTCTCACTGTGCGTTGGGGCAAAGTACACCTGCTTCCTTTTCCAGGCAGCTTCATCAAAGCTCCAGTTCTTTTACATTTCTTTCTTATTGCCCTAATAGTGAAGATGGGTATTTTCAGACATGTAGCTTTCTTTTTATAGCCTTTGCCTGATTTGTGAAGGTCAACAACATTTTTGTCTCATTTCATTTGTGTGTTCTCTGACCTTTACCATGTTGATGGATGGCTAGGGGAGTTTAGCCTGTGTGTCACCTCATATTTATACCCCAATGAAACAGGAAGTCATTGATGATCACTTAGAGGACAATTCCACCCCAAAACAGCATCATATGATGCAAAATGCATCATATGGGGATGGTTTCTGTATTTTGAAAGTTGCATATCTTGAAAACTTGAGTGCTGACAAGCAAAACATTTTGGGACTATGTCAACAATGGCAACTGCTCAGCCTCCGACCGCAAGGCACTACGGAGGGTAGTGCATACAGCCCAGTACATCACTGGAGCTAAGCTGCCTGCTATCCAGGACCTCTATACCAGGCAGTGTCAGAGGAAGGCCCTAAAAATTGTCATAGACTCCAGCCACCCTAGTCATAGACTGTTCCCTTTGCTACCGCACGGCAAGTGGTACCTGGGTAGCAAGTCTCGGCCCAAGAGGCTTCTAAACAGCTTCTACCCCCAAGCCATAAGACTCCTGAACATCTCATCAAATGGCTACCCAGACTATTTGCATTGCCCCCCCCCACCCTCTTCTACGCTGCTGCTACTCTCTGTTATTATCCATGCATAGTCACATAGTGCATAGTTTTCCTTTCAGAGTTCCCAAAGACTCAGATGAACTTTAAAAAGTACAATTTTTATCGGATTATACAGTACATCAATTATCATTTCTAGGGATGCATGTTTTTGAACAACAGTATTATTTATTGATGCCGATGATTATTATTTACTTTTTTTTACTCAATTAAAGGTTAGATTTATAGAATATTTTGAGTGTAAGATCAAGCCGATAAACAACAATTACATTTTTTCACAGCCTTTTTTGTTCATATTTACCTAGGGTGCCAATAATTCAGACGGGCACTGTATTTAGCTAAAAGCTATTTTGTTATCCGTTATCAGAAGAAAATAAATGTTTGTTTTAAAAGCAAACTATGCTTATCATAACATGTTTTAACCTGGGGCCAATTGGAAGAACAAAATATGTCATATTTTCTGGGAGTTCACAGCATGTTACATAGTATATTTTATAGGTATACTTATAAAAATGTCAGTAGCCAATAAAAAAATCTGGGGAGGTTTTAGTTAATGAGCAACAAATTGCAGCACAGCAAATAACAGCACTGGAGTCATAGGAGGGCTGGCATCTACAACATGAAAAAACAAAACAAGGAAGTGAGAGAAAAAAGAATGTTAGTTGGGCGTGCCAAGTTGGCTAGGAATCCCGCCGATATGCTTTTACCCATAACCCTTCACCCCAACTCTCGTTGCATCCTTTCTCAAATTACAAACAACCTTTGTGCACACTGACCTCCCTTGCAGTCCAATTAGCACAAATACAATATCAACACCACTTTTTACATTGACAGCAACACCTCAAACACTATCCTTCTCCAGCTCTGGACGAATCACACACACATGCGCACGTCGCCATGCACGCGCACACACAAACTAAGTTCATCCTGCAGATGGCACTTTTGAAACAATTCACTTTTGATTCATTAACAGATGTGGGATCTTAATTTGAGCCAGTTTGCTGCAGCAGGACAATAATCCTGCAGCAACAGGAAATGTGAATGTGAATTATTTGACATATTTTGTAGGGGTTGATATATTTTTTTCTTAAGGGAAAATCAAGTCTTAAAATTTCAACGTGGAAATCACACACTTCAGTAGCCTTTTTAAACCTCAAATAATACGCTGCAAGTAGACCTGCAACAGGGTGATCAAATGAAGATCCTGCATCTACACAGAGAGAATGGAGGCAATGGAGGGCATAGCCTGAATGTTAATGATAGGTCAACAGCCGAAACAGAGCAGTGGCGAGGAAGGAGACGGGTCTACTTTTTGCTCCATCGCTGTCTGCTACTTTTGTTCCGTGGCTATTGTGTAAAGATACAGTTCTAGAGACAGCTATATGGCATGCGCCACGGGCAAGATCATAGACTCTGTTCATGGTGAAAAGTTGTAGCTAATTGCCTGGCGTTGAGCCCACAGCTCTGAGTCGGTTTACATGTCGGCAATTTGCCAATTTTCTAAAAGAATTGGAAGTGGATCCAGAAACAGGGGGAGGATGTGCTATGGTAAAGTGACTTGGCCAAGATCTAGACTACGAGAGAAATACTGAGATGTGGCAATACAGAACAATGGTTAATATCCAACTGTTGCTTTTACGATATTCGTCTTTTACCACACATCAATAGGAGTTTGATGTCAAAGGACTACACCCCCCTCCTAATTGGATCACACTATTTCAGGAAATGTAAAACAAACTTATAATGTATTTCAGGTTTGAAAAAGCTTCTGGAGTTTGTCATTTCCACTTTGAAATTCCACTTTCCCTTACGTTGCCTACAGAGGGGTTGGTTGATAACGTCACAAAAACGATGGGCGCACTTCAAAGGGGCAGAAGGCTGTGTGTTGTGATTCTGGAGGGCCAGATTGCCATCAATAATGACAAGAAACTTCCATGTGGTGAATCTCAAGTGGCTCATTTCAGCTTGTTTGATCTTGTTCTTGATACCATGTCTTGGTTTGAGGTGTTTTGTCTGATGTCAAATTGATGCTAATATGGCAAAACATTTGCTAGCTAACAATATCTATGAGCTAAAACAAAAAAAACACTAAATTTTTAGCTGACATGGGCTAGCCGATCTGGACATTTCTGACAAGTTTTAAATAGTTCTCTAAGGTATGGAATGACTAACATTACAACAGGAACTGATGATAAACTATCCAATTTCGAAATTGCACCTTGTGCATTCTACTATTACAACTTTCAAGAGTAAATTTAAAGCCAGCGGGGGTCCCAGCGCCCCACGTGCCCCCCCTGCTGACTCCACAGTTTGGGAGCCCCTGGAATAGAGGGACAAACTATGTCTATTGGGTCTGATGTGTCTGTTCACTGGAGACAAAATGAGGGATGTATGAATCCCTATATAGACTATAAATCTAGGCAATGGCGATTTTAGAACTTCTCACACCAATAGTCTACTATAACTATAGGTCTAAGCTTAATTTGAAGTGGTAGGGCCTTTTAATCTGAGAAAAAATATGTTTTGAGACTGTAGGCTATACGTTTAAATAATATATATCCTAAAAACATTAGCCTAAGTGCAATAAAAGTAGGGCTAATTATGAGAGCAATTACGTTTTTAGGCTACATTTAGGGGCTGTAGGAGCTAATATTATTATCAAATCCTGTGGCAATTGTGCTTTCAATTGTATTGGGAGATTTTGTAAAAAGATCCTCCAAAAATATGACTGTAAAAGTATAGTTTATTCCCTATAGTTTCATGTCCAATATTAACCACAGTTTACAATACAAAACACTATAGACTAGTCGAGCAAGGGATTAGGGGGGTTTTCAGATTAAAATTCTATAGGCTAAATATATTCTTAAATTGGAATTTTCGCTCATTGGAACTTGAACTAAACATGTTATTTTATTTCGATATTTTGCATAGATATGCATTATCGAAGAGGTTTGAATTTTTGACAATCGAAGTTGTTTGTATTTCTTCAAATCCAGATTTTGAGGAACAGCAAAGAGAGTGAACGAATAGGCTGCTGCATCATGCTGAGCGTGAGTCACGGTGGACACGATCATTTGACGCTACAAAGAGCGTGACCTCGGCAATAAGGGCTTCCTTCCTCCGCCCGGATATGACTTGTGCTGGTAATAAGAGGATGAATCCTGTTAGGCTACCCTCCCTCAAAATCTAGATGAAATAGCCCTACTTTAAAATAATTGGAACAGATTTTGCGTGTTTCCTTTTGGATATAGGGCCTACACTGTATGTAGGCCTATATGGGACATGGATTAACGAATAAATAGATTTAGATAATATCTCGCCAACATGCTCTCGATGAAAATGCGTGAATTCCAAGAAAAAAAACTAAAGAATAGTCCAATTTACATATCCATTTTTCGTGATTTCTCTATTGCTTTTGAAAGCAGCACATTCAAATTGTTTTCAACTCATCGTCTAATAACCAAATCGACTGACATTTGTATCTAATTAAATTGATAGGCCTATATAACAATGTGATTATTTACGCAGGAAATATTGGGCACATTATATGCCTATAGGCTATAAATGGCACAGATTGGCATGTAACATAATTGTTGTAACCTATCTGTAAGAAAAGGTCAAAACATCGCAGCATGACAATATTCATCATTTTGAACATTATGCAATACACTTTTATTGGGCATTTTGCCACTAACAGGAATGATAGAAGGAGTTGGATTATGTCAATGTCCGTCTTTTTAGACAGTGTGTTTGTGCCATGCAGTTTGGGCTGCCACCCACTGCAGACGTTTATTGATAATCTGTCGACTCGAATCATTGCCAATTTACTCCCATTTATGGAGCAAGATGTGAGAGGGAACTGGGAGGGAAAGCATTGGGGGTACTTATTTTTTTTTTAAATGCCCTCGTGAACGTAAGTAGCGCGTTTAATCTAAAATGTAGGCTATTCATAGTCTACTTGAAAAGACTGTTAAACCATTCTGCACGAGACAATGTGCACGAATTCGCGCATTATCCACCCAAAAAGAGATAACATATAGCCTATATATATAGTGTAACCCAATTATAGTATTTAGGCTACTTCCATTGACTTCCAATTTCGCTTCCAATTTCGCTGCATTTTATTTAGCCTTTTATCCCAAATGTAAAACTGACCCATTGGGATATTTTTTTTCATTCCATCTTCTTTTTCTTAATATTACAATGTTTAACCTACCATTATTAGGCTTAACCTATTCGCCTATTGAAATCAGAAGGCTATCGTTTATGGAAAGTTAGCTTTCACCAAAATGCATGCTTTTGTCTGTCTTATTTTATGCACTCATTTTACGTGTTTCAGCCTACTTCCCCACCTCGTTGCGGTGATCCACTGATTCATATTGAACACAACGGCGGTAAAGCCATTAAAAATGTAGGACAAAACACACACCATGACAAGAGAGACACTACCACACTATTTAAAGAGAGACCTAAGGCAACAACACAGCATGGTAACACCACAAAATGACAACAACATGGTAGGACACAAAATGGCAGCAGCACAACATGGTAGCAGTACACACAGTGCAAACGTTTAGGCACAGACAAGAGTAGAAAGGGAAAAAAGATAGAGACAACAATAAATCAGGTGAAGCAGCCAAAAGTGTCAATAAGAGTGTACATGATTGAGTCTTTGAATTTAGAGATGGAGATAAAACTGTCCCATTTTTATGTTTGTTTTTGCAGCTCATGCCAGTCACTAGCTCCAGCGAATTGAAAAGAGGAGCGACCCAGAGATCTGTGTGCTTTAGGGACCTTTAACAGAATGTGATTGGTAAAATGGGTGTTGTATGTGGAGGATGAGGGTTGCAGTAGGTATCTCTGATAGAGGGGAGTGAGGTCTAAGAGGGTTTTATAAATAAACATCAACCAGTGGGTCTTGTGTCGGGTATACAGAGATGGCCAGTTTACAGAGGAGTATAGAGTGCAGTGATGTGTCCAATAAGGAGCATTGGTGGCAAATCTGAAGGCCGAATGGCAAATATCATCTAGCCACTCGAGAGCCCCCTTACCTGCCGATCTATAAATGACATCTCCGTAATCTAGCATTGGTAGGATCGTCATCTGAACCAGGGTTAAGTTTTGCAGCTGGGGTGAAAGAGGAGCGATTACGATCGAGGAAACCAAGTCTAGATTTAACTTTAGCCTGCAGCTTGGATATGTGTCAAGAGAAGGACAGTGTACCATCTAGCTGTACTCCCAAGTACTTTTACGAGTTGACTACCACAAGATCTTAACCCTCAGAGGTACAATTACTTCTGTATATATTGTACAGTAATTACACCGTTGGGGAGAGGGGCATTGTTCTTACCGAACCAGTTGACCTTTGTTTTGGAGGTGTTCAGAACAAGGTTGAACGATTGACCAATCGAAGCTCACTATTGCTTCCAGCCCCTACTGGATTGGTGGTTGACACCTAGCACTATCTACCTAGCATGCCTGCTAGCTTGATAGCACCCACCTGAGGGCGACGCTAGTGTAGCTATACAAATTAACGCTGATAGTGAAAATATCCTGTCAGATGTTATGTGTAGGCCTATAGGCCTATGTATTCATAAGCCAGCCTACTCCCCGAAAACCAACAGCAGCCTTCCCAGTCTGAAGCTCCTTGTTTTCTTGTGATGTTCAGGGGATACATAATTGACAGAGATGTTTCTTGCATTCAGTCTTGTAGGCCAGCCATTAGTAAATCCATCTGGGAAACCTATTTTATAGATGCCCTGCCCATAGATACAATTTTATCAGCTATTTTGATAAGCTATTTAAGTGAATATTTTCTGTCTTGTGTTCTGTTAATCATTGTAGATCATTATTTTTAGGGTGTTGCTATTAAAATGTACTTTTTGTTTTTACCTTCCAGATTCAAAATGTAATATGGCTTTATATTTCCATTCTCGTGTTGGCTCCTCTCCATGGATCATATTGTCCGGAGTAGACTGTCTTTCCAGAACCCAAAGCCATACAGCCATTGGGTTCTCATTTGAACAATTGACCATAGCGGGGCCAATGCGTAGCCTACAACTTCCCTGACGCTCTGTCTAACCGTTAATAATCATTGCATGCAATATGGTTTTGGAAACCTCAGAAACTCTACCTTCATATTGCCCCCCAAGATCATTTGACAAATACAAAAGGTACACTAATTGTACACCAAAAGAAACATTGGCTAGAAGTTGTGTTTCACAAAAAAAAAACTTTGCTAATCTGTGGTAAAACAGCTAACGGTAACTGTATATTTTGTATTTGTAAAGTTATTTTTGGTTGATAATTAAGTTGAGTGTTCAAAGGCTTCCAAAACCGTATTGCAATCAAGGATTAATTGTTTCTAGATAGAGAGTTTCACACTTGACCAAATCACAATCAAACGGGATGTGGAATAACTCCAATTTAGCATTGGGGTCAGAAAGGCAAGTGTAGACTAAAGAATATTGTGCATGGTACGTGTAAGGCAGCAGTCATTTCCCTGAAGTCCGGATGAGGTCGCATGTTTGAAATTGCATGCATGCATGCTTGAAATTTTAGCCGGCAACCTGCATTAAATTAAATTAAACACCATCTTGCAAGACAAATATTACAAATCATAGATCATGAAAATGTATAAGTAAGATTGTCTCTCCCTTCGAATGAGTACACTGAATGTGATCATTTACATTGCTAATGTGTATGATGTCCTTCTGCGTGTGTGTGTGTGTGTGTGTGTGTGTGTGTGTGTGTGTGTGTGCTGTCTGCACAATAATAAAGTGCATGTTAATTTGATGCCCCTTTCGTGCCTGATAATGATATGCAGCTTTAATGAGAGGTTCATTCAAAGCTGAAGAAATGAATTTAAAAGTTTTCCAAATTCCGTGCTCTTTGAATTTGAAGCTTTTGATCAGGTGATCAGCATATTGCTACATAGTGAGAGCTTTTGCCGCAAATGCACATGTGTGCACGTATCCCAGAGTCCCCACAAGTGGTTGTGCAGTTGTCTGGCTCACACGACTTGTGGTCACAAAAGACCCTCACTGTCTGGAGCTGGTCTCATAAACACTATCCCATTATTAATGCCATAACCTCACAAAGAGTAGGTCTAGTCAGAGACGATCATACATACCACACACCCTCAGTTCAACACATAAAACAAACTGCTTAAAGGCGCAATGTGTAGAAATCACTCCGCCATTGACTGGTTGCTAAAATTCTAAAATGTTTGCTAAATTTCAGATTATGTGACAAAACAAGCAATGTAGCATATATTCTCTATCACGTGGAATAAAGTAATATGACCATTGTCTGCTTCATCAGAATTCTATAAAAGATGTTCAAACTTAGTGTCCCTATTGAATAAACCTCAGGTAAACTACCAAATGTTCCACTTTGGGGAGCTGGTGACATGAGGCTAGCACCGATACCCCATGATGCACATACCCTATACTGCTATACTTCCACTCAACACTCCCGATGGGTTGGGATTCCCTGAAGTCATTAGCATGTGAAAGATCCCAGTTCATGTGAAATTATTTGCCCTCTGAACCCTCCCCTTTATGCCTGACAGACAACAAATAGATGTGCTGATGTTGGAAGGTCCCGCCTCTTGGATTCTCACCCCACCCCTCTGTCCGGCTGCAGACTACACACCCAGGACCCTGGAGAAAAGTGGAGACCTAGACTTGTCTACCCTGGTCTGTTCCCAGGCTACCCCCTCCTCTCTATTAGTTTGTGATACAGTATGTACAGCATTTATATTCCCTGCCCACTCAGAGACTCCAACACATTTTAATTTGTTAATTGGATTCATCCAAGAGTCGTTCATCGATAGCGCTAAACACACACACACACACACAGAGTCAGTCAGACACACTCCCACAGTCTGACACAGACAGACTGAAGGGCCTCATCTGCTTTGTCTGACCCAGTCTTTTCATATGTGTAATTAAGTGCTCAAAAACCCTCCAAAGTGCAATGACACATTCATGGCTGATTTCTTGCCATGTCTTATGTACAGTACCAGTCAAAAGTTTGGGCACACTTACTCATTCAAGGGTTTTTCTTTATCTTTACTATTTTCTACCTTGTAGAATAAAAGTAAAGACATCAAAACTATGAAATAACACATATGGAATCATGTAGTAAACAAAAACAAATCAAAAAAGCTGCCTTGATGACAGCTTTGCACACTCTTGGCATTCTCTCAACCAGCTTAACCTGGGATGCTTTTCCAATCATCTTGAAGGAATTCTCACATATGCTGAGCACTAGTTGGCTGCTTTTTCTTCACTCTGCGGGCTAACTCATCCCAAACCAATTCAATTGGGTTGAGGTAGGGTGATTGTGGAGGCCAGGTCATCTGATGCAGCACTCCATCACTCTCCTTCTTGGTCAAATAGCTCTTACACAGCCTGGAGGTGTGTTTTGGGTCATTGTCCAGTTGAAAAACAAATGAAGGTCCCACTAAGCGCAAACCAGATGGGATGGTGTATCGCTGCAGAATGTTGCGGTAGCCAGTGGTTCCTTTGCAGCAATCATCCCCAGCTTACAATTGGCTCCTTCATCCCCCCTCCTCTCACCTGTAACTAGTCCCCAGGTCGTTGCTGTAAATGAGAATGTGTTCTCAGTCAACTTACCTGGTAAAATAAGGGTAAAAAAAATAATAATAATGAAGGCCTGATTCACGCAGTCTCCTCTGAACAGTTGATGTTGAGATGTGTCTGTTACATGAACTCTACGAAGCATTTATTTGGGCTGCAATCTGAGGTGTCATAATACAACTGATTGGCTCAAACACATTAAGCCAATTAAGAAGGAATGAAATTCAGCAAATTAACTTTTAACAAGGCAGACCTGTTAATTGAAATGCATTGCTGGTGACTACCTTATGAAGCTGGTTGAGAGAATGCCAAGAGTGTGCAAAGCTGTCATCGTTTTGATGTCTTCACTATTATTCTACAATGTAGAAAATAGTACAAATAAAGAAATACCCTTGAGTGAGTAGGTGTGTCCAAACTGTTGACTGGTACTATATACTGTATGTGTCTGTGTCTTGAACGGTTGTATAACCCCCAATCAATGTGAAGTTGTTTTCTCATCTCCTTAGACCCACTATTATTTGTTTATTCAAGTGATACTTCACTTAAGAAAATGTCCACAGCCCTAGACTGAATTTGTGGGAAACAAGGAAGCAAGTGAATGTGTCTGATTTGTAGACAGAAGAAGATAGCCGACAATACTCTTTTCTCAGTCAGTTGCTGGATATGGATGGATGCTCAAATGTGCTTTCAAGTGCATAATGCATTCCGTTTCTTTCAAGGGAAGTCATTGTTAGGGTCCTTAGGCTTTGTCAAGGTCTGACTACAACACAGTGAGTGAACACACACACACACACACACACACACAACCATTGCCTAGGCAACTTCATAAACCCACCACCATGAATGACTTGCTATATCTGTGTGTAGTATGTGAGTATGTGCGTGTGTGTGTATGTGCGTGCGTGCGCGCGCACATGCGCGTGCCTGTGAGTGTGTGCTGTGTGCCACTGATAGCTAGGATGTCCCCAACTTCCTTTTCTCTGACTGTCGCTGAGGGACTCCACTCTGACCCCTAACCCCTGCTTGACCTCTGAGTCTGCTCCGGCACGTGGGAGGTCAAGAGGTCAACCTCATCACCAGCCTTCAGGATCACTTAGACCAGAGGTCAGGAACCACTTCCTTTGGCCTTGACCCTTTCTGTCACATTGCAATAAACTGGAGATGAGTAATTTCCTAAACATTAGTGTCAAGGTTTAGCTCTACTTCTTGTCCAGTCAGTATTGATGGGGGGGAAAAATCGATTCAGTTACACATCAATATTTTTTACGATATATCATATCATATCATTTTGACAATATCACAATGTTATTTTTGCGCTAGTTGGCTGTACCTACACCAAAACTCCTGTATTTTGTCTTCATAGAGTGTTCCTCGTCTTCTTTTTAAATAAGGGGACAATTTTTATTTCTATGACTGATCAAAACTCGTTAACTCATGGCTCTCTCCTGTCCCTCTGCAGCAGACATACGGTGAGCATGGAACACTGAATCGCAATAAAATCACAGTATCCAATCGCAATTCCCCTCTCTGATTCAGAGGGGTTGGATTAAATGTGGAAGAATGCATTCAGTTATGGGACTGACTAGGTAACCCCCTTACCCCTTCCCCAATACATATAGAATCGTGAGAATCGCAATCCATATCGTCTCGTCAGCTAAGCATCGTGATAATATTGTATTGTGAAGTCTCTGGCAATTGCCAGCCCTACCAGTCAGTGTGACATTTCCTCTGAAAAGCACACACAGTGGGTTAAATAACAATAATATTTACATTAAATAGACAGGACTCAGGTTTCTTTCTGTCCAATTGTATAGTTCACTTGGAAATCCGTCTTCCTATTATGTATGTACACAGGACATTTTCCTAATGTGAAAAAGCAGTGTGCATTGCAAATACAGTGTTGCTGGAAAGGCATGATTGCACCATATTTCTGCAATTACTTTTTTTGTGCTCTTTCAATCAATACACCCCTTGTTTCAATCAATACATCTTTCAATCAATACACCCCTTGTCAGTTTCTTTCCTCGCCCATTTGCCCATGGCACTTACCTTTAAGACGAGGAGGGTGTATCTGCTGTGCTAAGCCCTGAATAGGGCTAAAGGAGAGCACCACAGGTGTCTTTGTTGGGACATCCCCAGAGGCCTATCAGAACACAGGCCAGTCATCAAAAGGGGGTCAAGGGTCACATAACTTGTGGATTTAACAAACTGTCTAAGAAGGGCATGTTGGGGGAACTCACTCACACACACATACACACACACACACACACACACACAATCACAAACACCCAAATCCACTATTGTCCCTGCAGGGGTCATGGACTGGAGAGGAAGTAAGCATTGTGTTTTTGAGTCTGCCTCATCTCTTTTTTACGAGTACCAAATAAATAACGGTTCATTAGATCAGCACACCACATGCGATTTATTTCAATGATTCATCTAAGCCCCAAGCCAGATCAAAGAAAAAATAATAATACTCTTTTACAAGTAACTGAAAATTGGTACTGTGTTATTCCTAAAGATTTACAAATACAAATGTGTCTGTTTAGATCCAATGTGTATGGACCATTCTCATTACAGTTTTGTTGATTTATTTTATATATTTTTTAAATTCGGATTAGTTTCAGTTAGTTTTCAGACTTGATTTGCTATTTTTTATTTAGCTTCAGTCTGATGAAAACATGTCTTTAAAAACAAAATCCATTTGGTTTCAGTTTTAGTTGTAGGGATAGGGACAGAAAGTAGCCTCATGCATGGGAGGCTAGGAGCCATGTGTAGGTCTATAGCATGGGCACTCCAGTAACTCTTGAGATGGTCCAGGTCCCACACATTTCCTAGGTGTCAAAGGTCCCAATGGATATTGTCATTTATCGGCATAGTAACAAACTCCCACCTCGCAACCCAATGCGACCCCAAACTGTTCCACCCTTCCTCTTGGCAGAGAGACAAATGTGCAGTTTTAAAGCAAATTTTCTGCATTTCTTCAAATTTGCCACGTCTTATTTGTGTTCATATAATACCAGGAGTCAAATCCTGACTGAATTCCAAAAATAACATAACTGTCTCACTTTCTCTTTATCCTAAAATTCTTTGTGGGTGCAGTTCAGATTAACTTTGAGGTTGGTTGGGTTTTTCCTTTTTATCTCTGTTCCACACAGGCTGCCATCTTCTGACACTATAGTGCCTTTGTCCTTTCGAGCAATGTACTCAAAATAATCCTATACAGGGTTTGCTGAGCCATTGTTCACACCTATGGTTCATGCTCATGCTCTGCTCATAATTTATGATGTATTTTCTTTTGGTTAGTTAGTTTTGCAGTCAAAGATAATAGTTTCAGTATGGTTTTAGTTATCAAATTTTCTTCTTAATCATTTTATTAACTAAAATGTTTTTCTAATTTTCGTTTATTTTATTTTATTTACTATAATAACCTTGGTACTATGGACCCCTTGACAGGGTTTTGGGCTCAGTCAAGTTTTGGCCAACTATGTGGACCTTTCCCACCACAGGACTTTGGGAACTTGGCACAGGTCGATAAAATGCAGATTGGGACGTACCCTTGAACTTGAACCCTGTCTCGGTCCCCTAGAGATCCATGTTTTCCTTAGCCAACCCTCAAGACCCCCCCCATACTCGGCCTCCTTTTGTGGAGCTGTCTGCTCACCATCTCCCGTCTGCCCTTCTCTCCACCCCCTCCATCTTTCGACCCACCCCTTCTTGAGTCCTGGGGGACTCCTGTAGTAGACAACCCACAGAGACGTGCGTTTTGGAATGCTAATCGGGCCCTTGGGCGGCATTCCCACGACTTGGCTCCCAGACACGTCCTTTTGTTTTTTACTCTTTTCAAATGAGAGGGTTCGCATAACTTTCTGCTGTCTTGAGATAAGGCTACGTCCCCAAGACTGACTTCAGACGTACCTGACATGTTATTATTTGTTTTCTCCAAAAAAATTGTCCAGTTGAGAATGGAATAAATCATCAAAAATAGTAAATGTTTAACTTTCATTCTGTCCACCATATACACTGAATGAAAATATAAACGCAACATGTAAAGTGTTGGTCCCATGTTTCATGAGCTGAAATAAAACATCCCAGAGATGTTACATACGCACAAAAAGCTTATTTCTGTCAAAGTTCTTGCACAAGTTTGTTTACATCCCTGTTAGTATTTCTCCTTTGCAAGATAATCCATTCACCTGACAGGTATGGCATATCAAGAAGCTGTTTAAAACAACATGACAATAAAAGTCCACTCTAAAATGTGCAGTTTCGTCTGAGACCAGCAACCTGGACAGCTGAGGAATATTTCTGTCTGTAATGAAGCCCTTTTGTTGGGAAAAACTCATTCTGATTGGCAGGGCCTGGCTCCCAAGTGGGTGGACTTATGCCCTCGAAATCAAAAATCTGATCAAATCTAATTTTATTGGTCACATACACGTGTTTGACAAATGTTGTTGTGTGTTTCTAGCTCCAACAGTACAGTAATATCTAACAAGTAATATCTAACAATTTCGCAACAATACACAATAATCTAAGTAAAGGAATGGAATTAAGAATATATAAATATTTGGATGAGCAATGTCAAAGCGGCATAGACTACAGTAGAATAGAATAGAATACAGTATAGACATATGAGATGAGTAATGCAAAATATGTAAACATTATTAAAGTGACTAGTGTTCCATTATTAAAGTGGCCGGTGATTTCAAAACTGTGTAAATAGAGCAGCAGCCTCTAATGTGCTAGTGATGGCTATTTAACAGTCTGATGGTCTTGAGATAAAAATATGTTTTTCAGTCACTCGGTCCCAGCTTTGATGCACCTGTACTGACCTCGCCTTCTGGATAATAGCGGAATGAACAGGAAGTGGCTCGAGTGGTTGTTGTCCTTGATCTTTTTGGCGTTCCTGTGACATCGGGTGCTGTAGGTGTCCTGGAGGGCAGGTAGGTTGCCCCTGGTGATGCGTTGGGCAGACCGCACCACCCTCTGGAGAGCCCTGCGGTTGCGGGCGGTGCAGCTGTCATACCAGGTGGTGATACAGCCTGACAGGATGCTCTCAATTGTGCATCTGTAAAGGTTTGTGAGGGTTTTAGGTGCCAAGCCAAATGAATTGAGATTGAAGAGGTGCTGTTGTGGATCATTTAAGTTTGTCAGTGATGTGTACGCCGAGAAGCTTTCCACCTTCTCCACTACGGTTCCGTCGATGTGGATAGGGGTGTGCTCAATCTGCTGTTTCCTGACGTTCACAATCAGCTCCTTTGCTTTGTTGACATTGAGAGAGAGGTTATTTTCCTGGCACCACACTCCCAGGCCCTCACCTCCTCCTTGTAGGCTGTCTCGTCATTGTTGGTAATCAGGCCCACTACTGTTGTTTCGTCTGCGAACTTGATGATTGAGTGGGAGGAATGTGTGGCCACGCAGTCATGGGTGAACAGGGAGTACAGGAGGGGGCTGATCATGCACCCTTGTGGGGCCCCAGTGCTGAGGATCAGTGAAGTGGAGTTATTGTTTCCTACCTTCACCACCTGGGGGAGGCCCGTCAGGAAGTCCAGGACCCAGTTGCACAGGGTGGAATTCAGACCCAGGGCCTCGAGCTTAATGATGAGCTTGGAGGGTACTAGGGTGTTGAATTCTGAGCTATAGTCAATGAACAGCATTCTTACATATGTAGGTATTCCTCTTGTCCTGATGGGATAGGACAGTGTGGAGTTCAATGGCGATTGTATCATCTGTGGATCTATTGGGGCGGCAAGCAAATTGAAGTGGGTCTAGGGTGTCACGTAAGGTAGAGGTGATATGATCCTTGACTAGTCTCTCAAAGCACTTCATGATGACATAAGTGAGAGCTAAGGGGCGGTAGTCATTTAGTTCAGATACCTTTGCTTGGGGACAACAGACTGGGATGGAGAGAGATTGAATATATCCGCAAACACTTCAACCAGCTGGTCTGCGCATGCTCTGAGGATGCAGCTATGGATGCCATCTGGGCCGGCAACCTTGCGAGGGTTAGCACGCTTAAATGTCTTACTCACATCTGCCACAGAGAAGGAGAGCCCACAGTCCTTGGTAGCGGGCCGTGTCGGTGGCACTGTGTTATCCTCAAAGCGAGTGAAGAAGGTGTTTAGCTTGTCCAGGAGCAAGACGTCTGTGTCGTGGCTGGTTTTCCCTTTGTAATCCGTGATTGTCTGTAGACCCTGCCACATACGTCTCATGTCTGATCTGTTGAATTGCGACTCCACTTTGTCTCTATACTGACATTTTGCCCGTTTGATTGCCTTACAGATGGAATAATTACACTGTTTGTATTCGGCCATATTCCCAGTCACCTTGCCATGGTTAAATGTGGTGGTTTGTGCTTTCAGTTTTGCGCAAATCCTGCCATCTATCCATGGTTTCTGGTTAGGGTAGGTTTTAATGGTCACAGTGGGTACAACATCTCCTACACACTTCCTGATAAACTCAGTCACCGTATCAGTGTATTCGTCCATGTTATTCTCGGAGGCTACCCAGAACATATCCCAGTCCGCGTAATCAAAACAATCTTGAAGCGTGGCTCCGATTGATCAGACCAGCGTTGAGTAGTCCTTAGCACAGGTACTTCCTGTTTGAGTTTCTGCCTACAGGAAGGGAGGAGCAAAATGGAGTCGTGATCAGATTTGCCTGAAGGGAGGGCGGGGAAAGGTGGGTGGTGTGCGCACCTCCGGAAGTTGGAGTAGCAGTGTTCGAGTGTTTAAGCAGCGCTAGTACTACAGTCAATGTGTTGATCGAACTTCGGTAGCGTTTTCCTCAAATTTGCTTTGTTAAAATCCCCAGCTACAATAAATGCATCCTCAGGATATGGGATTTCCAGTTTGCATAAAGTCCAGTGAAGTTCTTTGAGGGCCGTCGTGGTATCGGCTTGAGGGGCAATATACATGGCTGTGACTATACACAAAGATAATTATCTTGGGAGGCAACACGGTCAGCACTTGATTATGAGGTATTCTAGGTGAACAAAAGGACTTGAGTTCCTGTATGTTAACACAATCACACCGTGAGTAGTTAATCATGAAACGAACACCCCGCCTTTCTTCTTCCCGGAGATATATTAATTCCTGTCTGCGCGATGAACAGAGAACCCAACTGGCTGTATCGACTCAGACAGTATATCCCGAGAGAGCCATGTTTCAGTGAAACATACCTGATGTCTCTCTGGAAGGAAATCCTTGCCCTGAGCTCGTCAACTTTATTATCCAGAGACTGAACATTAGCGAGTAATATACTCGGAAGCAGTGGGTGGTGTGCGCACCTCCTGAGTCAGACTAGAAGTCCACTCCGAATCCCTCTTCTCCTCCGGATGTGTTTTGGATCAGCCTCTGGAATCAGTTCAATTGCCCTGGGGTGTACGAACAAAGGATCCGATTCGGGAAAGTCGTATTCCTGGTTGTAACGCTGGTGCTGGTGAGTTACCGGTGCTCTGATATCCAAAAGTTATTTCTGGCTGTATGTAATAACACAAAAGAAAATCTGGGCTAACAATGTAAGAAATAACAACAACAAAAAAAAATACTGCAAAGTTGGGTTGGCACCCCCCTTTGGGTTGTGCCGTGGCGGAGATCGTTGTGGGCTATACTCGGCCTAGTCTCAGGATGGTAAGTTGGTGGTTGAAGATATCCCTCTAGTGGTGTGGGGGCTGTGCTTTGGCAAAGTGGGTGGGTTTATATCTTTCCTGTTTGGCCCTGTCCGGGGGTGTCATCGGATGGGGCCACAGTGTCTCCTGACCCCTCCTGTCTCAGCCTCCAGTATTTATGCTGCAGTATTTTATGTGTCGGGGGGCTAGGGTCAGTTTGTTATATCTGGAGTACTTCTCCTGTCCTATCCGGTGTCCTGTGTGAATTTAAGTATGCTCTCTCTAATTCTCTCTTTCTCTCTTTCTTTCTTTCTCTCTCACGGAGGACCTGAGCCCTAGGACCATGCCTCAGGACTACCTGACATGATGACTCCTTGCTGTCCCCAGTCCACCTGGCCGTGCTGCTGCTCCAGTTTCAACTGTTCTGCCTGTGATTATTATTATTTGACCATGCTGGTCATTTATGAACATTTGAACATCTTGGCCAGGTTCTGTTATAGTCTCCACCCGGCACAGCCAGAAGAGGACTGGCCACCCCACATAGCCTGGTTCCTCTCTAGGTTTCTTCCTAGCCCCCGTGCTTCTACACCTGCATTGCTTGCTGTTTGGGGTTTTAGGCTGGGTTTCTGTACAGCACTTTGAGATATCCGCTGATGTACGAAGGGCTATATAAATACATTTGATTTGATTTGATTTGATTTGCATAGGGGCTAGAAGCACGGCTGCACACCTATGGCTGCCACCCTGCCCAGTCATGTGAATTCCATAGATTAGGACCTAATGAATTTATTTAAATAGATGGATTTCCTCATATGAACTGTAACTCATTAAAAAAAAATGTTGCATGTTGCATTTCTATTTTTGTGCGGTATAGTGTGTCTTGGCATAAAACATGAAGACACAGAAGTGCATAAAGTTACACACTTTCAAAAATATTGTTAGTGCTTTTGGCAACATGACTGTAACACTTTCTATAATTGTGTTAGTGATAGAGGGAACTATTGAAGCACTCTGTGTGTGCCTGTCAATGGATCAATGGATCCCACAATGGACACCAATGTGCCAATCAGGGTAGTTGACTCTGCCTAGGATCAAACCAGCAACTCTGTGCTCCAAAGGCAGGTGCACAAGCTGTAGTGTCAGTATCGTTACTTGGAAGTGGTGGCATAACAAAGGCAGGATTGCTGCATAATATATAACAAATAAATAAAGCCGTTAAATTGGTAGCCGACTACTAACACAAAAGAACTGCCTGTAAAATGCCACTGCTTTTCTTAGTTCTGATGATAACTTAGCAGCTGTTCCACTGGCCCGTGCTTCCTTACGGGCGGCCATGTCGCGGTGTCCCAAATATTGCCCAGATGCGGCCTGTGGTTACTCTAAAATTGCGCAACCGTGTAAACATTGATCATTTGTCTGTGCGCTTATGGTTCCAATCTGAACACATGGCTCCTTGGTTGACCCTAAAAACTGTCCCTCAATATGACAGCAACCGTAGGCCTGCTGCAGAAAAAAGTGTACTCTACTGTAGAAACCTGATTACAATAAGATGTTCAGGGAATTGTTTTCTTTGACTCTAAAGTACTATTTCTTTCATACGGTATACGCTCCAGGCCCTGGATGTTGGAATACTGTCACTCCAGGTAACTTTCTTTACTGCAGCAATACTCATTTGGTGTTTTACTTTTCTTCTCTCCACATTTATGAATTCTCAATGCAAACTTACACTGGGCTACGAGTTGATTCGAAGATCTGGGTTCAATGAAAAACAGACTGAACAGATAGAAATTTCAGATAGACATTTGTGTTTTTACCTTTTTAAACGCAATCACTTCTTGTGTTGACTTAATCGTGCACAGTACACAGTCCATGGTACAAGAATGAGTTGGTCCCCTACAGTCAGGATTCACAGGTCACTTGCAAACATGCCTAATGTAGTCTATGATCTTGTGGGCCATAGTGCACTCCTGCAAACATCTCTTTAAAATCCAACATTGTCATTAAAACATCGCATTCACCCGCAACGTAGTGCACGCCTCCACACACATTTCACACATTCCATCTATTGTACTCTTGCTTTCTACATGATACATAATTCTACGCACACTTCACGCTGACTGTTTACAAGTTTACACTCCTCATGTAGTGCCCACATGCACTCTTGATTGTACATTCCTCACAACAAATTGCCCATAACCAACTACATGTCGTGTGGTCTTGATAACATACAGTATATTTACAGGCTATTCCATACCATATAGTACACATTTGTTGTTCATGTAGAGTACACATGGTTGTTAAACCGTACAGTACATCACACTATAAAACATATTTAGTATACAGCCATTGTATAATTTCTCAAATGAAGTCTGAAACGGTGCAAAAAATATGAAACATTTTCAACATTGTGGAAGTTAATCCTCAAAAGCATGACATAAATCAAAATATGAATTGCAGTTGCTCTGAATGATAGTCATATTATTTATTACAAAAAAAGTTCAAATATAAAAGTTGCATAGAGTAAAAATGTTCACATGAAATCCCCAAATAATTGTTTGGAAAACTGTATATGCAACTTTCTAGTCAATCCATTCGTTGAAGATCTATAGATGTCCCCGTACGGTCGTACAAATTAAAACATTCCAATGTTCATATTTTGATATTGATACACTTGTAAAAAAATATATAAAAATCCAAATCAGTTGAGAAAAACGCTGTAAAATCCCAACATATTTTACTGTCTGGACCAGGGTTCATTTCTAATCTCTCACATCCCCCTACAGTATATAACAGATTGTCTGGGGGAAAATCTAAACCCTCTGAGAATTTGAATGATCGTCATTAGCAAATGATAAAATATCTACTTTGTGGATTCATTTGCATAGGTTTCAAAAGATGCATAGAAATAATATACACAAAATAAAACACATTTTCACACTTTGAAAATAATTCTAACTAAACTAGTATTCATTTCCATTACGTAAACTATGTAACACATAAGTAATCGTTCTACTCTGATTTTTATACTACAATTGTTTAAATCAATCAATTAGCACATTTCTATGTTTCTACTTTAATTCATTGTACGTGTTCTATCTATACATACATCATCTGAATACTATGTGGGCTGTCCAATAAAATACTTATTTGCCAGTTGTAACCTCCCCTTGATAATAAAATCAGTGGTGCAGTGCGATTCTACTACTAAACCATACAACCTCCTCCAGTGTCAAATGTTATTTTTGCCAGGTAGCATAAGCACATGATAAATCCTATGTCCGTTAACCATAAGGAGGTTAAAATACATTTACTATGATTTGTGATGTGATTTGTGATGTGATGTGATTTGTGTGTGTGTGTGTGTGTGTGTGTGTGTGTGTGTGTGTGTGTGTGTGTGTGTGTGTGTGTGTGCGTGCGTGCGTGCGTGTGCGTGTGCGTGTGCGTGTGCGTGTGTGTGTGTGTGTGTGTGTGTGTGCGTGCGTGCGTGTGTGTGCTTGTGCGTGTGCGTGTGTGTGTGTTGCTTACAATCCCAGAACAGAACTTGCGCTGAGTGAGGGTGACTCAAAGTGTATGTACTTAGACAAACCAGCACACATACACAAACAAGCACAGCACACATGATCAGATCAGCATGCTGACCCGTGTCGAATGTATTGCAGATGTGACAGACACAGCTGTGTGTAGAGCCGTCTCAGAGAAGACAGTGTACCATCACAACACAGAACACAGACATCTCACACCCTCCATTTCTGTCCATGTATCCAGTCAGTTAGTTATAGGAGGATAGAGACACACTAGTGCACAGTAGTCCATTTCAACTTCTCCTCTGATTGGTGTATCCAAAGACGGTCTGGGGACTAGGCCCACAGAGGCAGCTGTGGTTGAGTATCCACTCTATCCATGACCCAACAGTACATTACCCCATGTTCAGTTTGTCAGGCATGTCCAGGCATGTGCCTAAAGTTCACCCCAACCAAAAGGAGATCGTTCAACGCCCACAAAGTGCTTCAGGTTTAAATATTGGGGCAGAAAAAAATGGAAGAGGAGCCAATCCGGTTCCATTTAGGTCAGGCGGGAACCACTATGTTCAGAAATGGACATCACCATTGGTGAGGTGGGGTGGCCGTTGGAAGGTGGTGGACTGGCTGTGACATAACTTCAATGTGATGGGTCACCTAGGGGGATTGAACAAGGGCAGAGGTTAAAAAGTGCTCCTTTTCATGGGTCTAACAGGCAAACTTGCAGTAGTACGGCGAAGCAGAGGGGGATTTTGGTTAGAATGAGATTCAATTTGAGTCAAGAATTTGCTCCCTTTCATGGACCCCCTGTGTGTGTGAGTGGATCTACACTACAAGGATTGCAATGCATACTTGCACACTCATCTTCTGCACATCTATCACTTCAGTGTTTAATTGCTATATTGTAATTATTTCGCCACCATGGCCTATTTATTGCCTTATGAGGTATCCTACCTCATTTGCACACATTGTATATAGACTTTTTTTATTGTATTATTGACTGTATGTTTGTTTATCCCATGTGTAACTCTGTATTTGTGTCACACTGCTTTGCTTTATCTTGGCCAGGTCGCAGTTGTAAATGAGAACTTGTTCTCAACTAGCCTACATGGTTAAATAAAGGTGAAATTAATCAAAACAAATATGGTGCCAACTCCACCTAGCCATCTGGTATAGCTTAGCTTAGGTGGAGCATCTGTCCATATTACATCACTTACATAGGCCTACATGAACCCAGTCCTTTCAGGTCTCCTAAGACAACTCGTCAAGGGCCTAGAGAAGGGAGGATTGGTATTGGATCGGAATGGGGGCAGGGCTAAAGTTCTACCAACCTTAGAAATGGGTCATGTGAAGAGACTCAAACACCAGGAGGATTTGGAGATTGCAAAAAAAACTAAAATACATTACTCATCCGAAGCCCTATGGTATTATTACATATAGGATTTTCTGAAGTGGTATATATCTCTATGCATGTGTCTTAACATTAAATATGTCATATACTTTATGGTACAGCTGCCATTTATGTTGAGATATATTTTGACTTAATACACTTGTCCTCAGCTGGACACCCATCCTCACACACACAGACCTAGCTAGACAGGTCTGCAATATGCCTTTACCCCCCCCAATTGAGGCACACATGTCTAGTAACTACAGTCCAGACACAAGCTGCACCGCCCCACCCCATCCCATCGCAACAGACACACACCCAGTTACTTCCCTCCTCCACCTCCCTCCCATCCTCATCCATTCCCAACACAGTCTCAGTCTCCATCGCCACACCACTGTCATTGTCTAAGCCCCTTAGTGTTTTCCCACGCTTTATTTGTCTATGTCCTGTTTGCGGCTGGCGGGGGGCCCTGATGAGGTCGCCATGGCAACCAACATTTGCATGCCCCTGATTGGAGTACACAGCGAGCTAATTATTCAGTGCATACACTTTAAATAAACAATAAAGTAGGACGTATGGAAATGTGGACCCCAGTATTAGACCGTCTGTGATTAACACTAAGCTGAAACGCCAACAAAACATTTGAGGGAATACTGTTTCAGTGGGGACGACCTAATTCTCTTTACTTCGTCATCCAAATATTTAAAAAGGATTTATAATGTAAAAACATCATTCTTATTACAAGTCCAACTTTAATTGTATTTCTTTGATTCTATCTTGTTTGCTTTAAAAACAAATCAGAATGTTGATATTTTGCATTATGAAGGGATAATATGACGTGTGTGTGTGTGTGTGTGTGTGTGTGTGTGTGTGTGTGTGTGTGTGTGTGTGTGTGTGTGTGTGTGTGTGTGTGTGTGTGTGTGTGCATGTATGTGTGTGCATGTATGTATGTCTAGTCTACTTGAAAGCCAACTTGACAGCAAGGGAAAACTCTGTTCCTCAACTTCAGTTCTTCAACTCCAGTTCCTAAACTAGGGATTCATGTGACGAGGAGAGGGTGAAGAACTGGCTCCACAAGAGCACCATGTTAATCTAAGGCTTCTAAGCACTCCTATGGCAAACAAAGGTGGTGGTGGGGGTCCGGAGGAGGGGGGGGGGTTACCATGACAATGGGCAGCATTGTTTGCCAATCCTCCCCTTCCATTAATCAGGGCGAGCCGGGTCTAATTGGCGTTTTGGTTAAGCTGGTCTTCAGACCCCTATCCCTCCACTGGCCTAAATAATGGCGTTATGCCACAAGTGCCGCCGCACCAACGGAGGACAATGCTCTGCTTGTTGGCTGCGCTGAGCAAGGCTGAACCGCCCCACCCCCGTCTCCCAAAATAAACCTCACACGGAAACACAAAGAAAGCCACACACTATTGAGACTTCACTGTCTCTCCTCATCGGTCTCCCCATCCTTCCTCTTTCCTTCACTCTTTCCCTCTCTCTCCCCCATCTCTCATTCACTCTGCTCTCTTACCGAGCTCCCTCCTCCTCAGTTCTCTTTCTGTCTGCTCCACTTCTCTCCTCCCAAGTTGGCCCCTTGAGTTTCCATGAACTTGGACAGAGTGATCAACACTACTAGAAGTGTTAATTGTCTTACCAGACGTTGGAGAACATCTTGTCAGTGTGTGTGACTTCATTTTCTTGGTATGTCCGTTGGTGCATCCCTCTTCGACCGGTTTCCTCGAAACTCATATAGTAGTTTTTCTCGGGATTAAACCAATTCTGTCACCTGACAACATGAAGTACTTGCTAGTAAAAGGGGTGTGACTCTGCTTTTCCCCAAAGCTATTTTTTGTCAATAGCACATTGATTGAAGTTCAGTTGAAATAAGAACTGTCCTTGCATCAACTGTCAGTGAATCAAATGTCCAATAAGTCTGTGTACAAAATATAGTTTTATGTATATTTGTAAAATTGTGTGAGTGTATTAAGGCATGTGCTCAAGATTTTTGAGTTAATATTCTGTGTGAGGGTATTGTAGACCGTGTGTGTATTTGTGTGTGTGTTTGTCTCTAGTGTCTATGCGTGTATATACTGTGGTTTGTGTTGATAAAATGATGTGTATAGGTGTGTGTAGCTGGTTATCTTTCACATGATTTAACCATCCTCATCTACATGCTCCATGAATATAGAACGCTTGCATGCCCCATATGCAAATAGACCCACCGTGTTAAGTCATTAATATGCACTCCTAATTAAAACACCCTCAATTGATTGAATTAATGTCGCCGAAATAAGTCAGGTAAAATAAATTCCTCTTCGCAAGCGGTTTCGAATTCACAAAATGGCTGAACGACGCCATTTGCAGCCTCATCGCAAAGAAGGGCACAACGATCACTGCATGAGAATGAAGAAGACCACAGCTGCCCCTCAGAATGCCAGCTTAAAAGACATTTAAAAAAAAAAAATCAAATGGCTTCGTGATTAACTCAGATCACATCCCCTCCTCCCATGTCCCTCGGTGCGATCTATGCAATTAACACACTGCCAGTAATTAACACTGTCTCGAGGCAGCCAATGGTGCGGGAAGGCGAGGGGGGGGTCCAAAGCGCGATGGTTGGAAGGCTCAGGGTTAGGAATAGGACACTAAAATAACACTACCCATGTTATTTTTACTTACTGCCATTTTGTGCCAGTCCTTGTCCTAATCTAAGATGGTGGCAGCAGGGCTGTGACTCGTTGTGCAGGAGAAGGGGGGCAAACTAGGGAGGGAGGGAGAGGAGGGAGGGAGTGAAGGATGCTGGGATAGAGAAGTGAATCTCTTTCATTTAGTCAGTGCATTACAGAATGGTTACCAGGACAGGAAGATAGGGGGATGGGAGGGATAGAGGAAGGGAGATGATTGTCAGGTCTACTGGCCAATGAGTGGGACATGCCTGCATGTCTTGCTCAGGTTCACGCACATGCACTCACACCCACAAACATCCATACACTGACACATATCGCGCATGCTTAAATAATTACTAAACTATTAATATTTGGAGGAGATGTAAATGTCAAAATGTGCACAAAAAACAATGTAAACATTTGATATACACACTATGGATGAACAACAAGATGACCTGACTATTTTTGCTATATTCCACACACGCAAAAGCTATGCACACACACACACACACACACACACACACACACACACACACACACACACACACACACACACACACACACACACACACACACACACACACACAAGCAGCCAACATACTCGTCCTCATGGTATGGTCTGCCCCTGAGCATGCAAATTACATTCATTATGCAAATACATGCAAATCAGAACCAACCATCTGAGAATCCAGGCTGGGAAAAAACGAGGAGAATAAAATGAAATGAATGACAGAGAGAGAGAGAAATCAGAAACGTGGGATAAAAATCCTCTTTCACTGCAGGCGGCAGTGTGGAAGGAAAAAGTACGGTGGCCCATACTAGAGCAAAAAGACTGGCGCAGATCTTTTGTCGAATCAACAAACAATCGCTGTGGCTGATTGCTATTTCCTTGTTAGAATCTCCATCTTTAACCAACAGCTGTTCAATTGGGATTACAGTACAGAACAGTGGCAAGTATTTCAAAAAGCTCACCAAACATCAAGTCTAATGAATAGGGAAACTCAATCGGCTAACAAATTCAATCTTCAATTGGCACCAATGTATACAAAAAGGGAACAGAGATGCGAGACGGCTACCAGTATTGCAAAGACTGAGTGTACTAACAGGTCCAGGTGACAGTCACTTTTTCTACAGATCATTTACACAATATCCCCATCTTTGTGGACAATTTATGCTACAATACTTAGCACTGTCCAGCTACAGCTAGCACTAGAAATAATCAAACAACTGCAAATCAGTTGTGTTTTATCTGCAAACCAAATACTGTGAAGCTTGATTAGCACAGCATACAGTTTATCTAAGCAGAGCAGAGGGATGTTGTGGGTTGGGCTCTTGAGCAATACGCATTTGCTTGGGGCCTCTGACTCGCTGGGGACACCTCAGTTTCGTTAAAGCTGGCCACACTTATAATGCATGGCATTGAAGTCAACAAAACGACTAATTTACAATACATCATCCTTAGATTTGACCAGAATTAAAAAGATATATTCTAACACTTTCAAACACCAGAAAAACAACTAGATGGAACTAGCCTCACCACACAAAGTAATCAGACCAGTGGAAATAGAATGAACCTAAATCGACTAATCAGCTAATAAAACTAACAAAAGAATCACCAAACAAATAGACGGACACATTTTTCCCCCAGGTGAACGGCAAATAAATCAGCAAACACTGTACACTTTGTACAGGAGGAAAACACACAGGGCTGGAGGAGAAACGCTGCCTCACTGCCTCTCCTTAGAGCAAAACCGTGAGATAAGTTCTTGATTTTTGATGGACGCCTCTTTGTGAACAAGAGTGTGGTAGGTGAGAGACAGGGAAAGAGGAGCAGGGTAGAGTATGTTTTTAGAGAGGGGGGTGATGCATGGGTACCTGAATGGCGCCACTAATTGCCACTTGAGGTGGTACCTGCCGTCTAAGGGCCCACGGCCCGAGCTTGAAAAGTACAGTATGCAAAATAAGAAGCCGTTCTGGAGACTCTGACATTAGTGACGCAGGTCGATATGAAGATGCTTGGATCATATGTGTACGGTATGCTTTCTGTGTGAATACCACAGACTGGGGTGTGTGTTTGCATGGAAGTTTGTCCGTATGTTCGCAGAACTCCAGCTATACATGTACTGTATATGTCTACCCGTTCTACTGGATCCACTTCTTGCTTCCTAATTCTTTAAGCGGTGAGGGTGGCATACAGAGACAGAGAGGGGGAGACAGAGAGAGAGAGAGAGGAGGAGGCAGAAAGAAAGAGGGGGAGACAGAGAGAGAGAGAGAGGAGGAGGCAGAAAGAAAGAGGGGGAGACAGAGAGAGAGAGAGGAAGAGGCAGAAAGAAAGAGGGGGAGACAGAGAGAGAGAGGAGGAGGCAGAAAGAAAGAGGGGGAGACAGAGAGAGAGAGAGGAGGAGGCAGAAAGAAAGAGGGGGAGACAGAGAGAGAGAGAGGGGAGACAGAGAGAGAAAGAGAGAGAGAGAGCAGAAAGAAAGAGAGAGAGAGGAGGCAGAAAGAAAGAAAGAGGGGGAGACAGAGAGAGAGAAGGAAGAGGCAGAAAGAAAGAGGGGGAGACAGAGAGAGAGAGAGGAGGAGGCAGAAAGAAAGAGGGGGAGACAGAGAGAGAGAGGAGGAGGGAGGCAGAAAGAAAGAGGGGGAGACAGAGAGAGAGAGGAGGAGGCAGAGAGAGAGAGAGGAGGAGGCAGAAAGAAAGAGGGGGAGACAGAGAGAGAGAGAGGAGTAGGCAGAAAGAAAGAGGGGGAGGCAGAAAGAGAGAGGAGGAGGCAGAAAGAAAGAGGGGGAGGCAGAAAGAGTAGCGAGGGAGAAAGAGTGAGAGCCAGAATCAGAGAGAGAAGAAAGAAATGTCTCTCAGGAGGCCAAGCTCTGGCTAAATGATTGTGCTGCACGAGTGTGTGTGTGTGTGTGTGTGTGTGTGTGTGTGTGTGTGTGTGTGTGTGTGTGTGTGTGTGTGTGTGTGTGTGTGTGTGTGTGTGTGTGTGTGTGTGTGTGTGTGTGTGTGTGTGTGTACGCACTGTGCATGGTTGAGAGGAGTCATTGGTGTATGGCAAAAATGCTTGTATTTAAAAAAAACTTGAATCGCTAGCTTACTGGCTAGCTCGGCCAGTGAATGGTGAGACATTTGGACCCTCTTTTGCTTTTAGATGGAGGAGGAAAGTCTGAGGGAGGTCTTTGTGCAGGAGTGATGTATTTTTTACTCTATCACCGCAGTAGAGAAACAGCTAGGTATCTCGCACGCTTTCTCTCTGTCTCGCTCTCCTTGCTTTATTTGTCAGTGCTGACAATACTGATGGTAATCGAATTATCACCGTTACTCGTACAGCTACACCTTTCATGAAGTTGCACCATGAACTGCTTAACTATGTTTCATGCTGTATATCAAACCCTAATGGCTTGCCTCTTCTGCCAATTCGAAGCCTCATTAACTTAAATCCACAAGAATACACACTGACAAAGGATATCAAAGAGCCTAAAACAATCATCCCAAAACTAGTTGTGAAAGCTATCCACCTAAACACACCATGTAGAAAACAGAACATGTATCCTATGCACAGTCCCCTTATTTGGGCCATATGTTTTTCAACAACAATAAAAATAAATAAAAATTTAAGGGGGTGAGTCTGTTGCTATAACAGCTTATAGTAGCTTCCTCCACTGTCCGACTGCCCCATACTGGGCTTGAACCAGTGATTCTCTGCTTCGCAACACACGCGACCGCCCTTTTTGACGACATGCAAACCAATTAAGCAGTATAAAAGATCCCCCTTGGATGGCTCCGTCAGCGACATTTCAAGATTGCTGTGGAGTGAGTTTACGGTACTCTGATACACGTATAACCACAAAACGTACTAAACATGCTCATGTGAGCCAACCTTAGTGACAATTGAGTCTGACATTATACTGTACCTTTAAGGCTTCTGATTGGTCGGCTGGGCACATACGCCAGAATGACTTCCTCGCGACCGTTGGCCATTTTGTTTCTTTTGGTTGGCGCAAGAGACCGGCCTCGCGGGAGCGTAATGGGATTCTTGTTACTTTCGGTTATCTAGCTTTATGAAGAATGTACACCACTCATACAGCTAGATAACCAAAGATAACAGCCAACCCCTCGGGCCCATCCCGGACCCACTCAGGGAAGAGGAGTAGCAGCTAGGCTGGGATACACACACACACCTGTAGACGAAGTACAAACAAATGATGCACTCTTATTATGGCAAAGTATTGAATGTGAAGAGTGAGTGGACAAACACACAGTAGGTTTTGTAACGGAAAGAGAAAAGCTTTCAATAGCAAAGAAAAAACAAATATCACAGAATTCTATCATCTTGAACAATGTTAGCAAATACAGTGCCACACAACCTTACAATCAGTAGTCTACAGATGACCAGTCTGCCTCAATATATGCAGGACAGGCTTTTCTTCCTATTACTTGTCTATTAATTGACTAATCATGTTGTTAATAGTGACACTAATCACGTTACCAAGTGTGGGAATTCTATTTCAATCAACTTTTGTCAAAGGGGACAACAAGTTTACTCTTGTTATGTGGCCTGGAAGTATCTACTATAGTAGGCCTGTATTATAACAAAATCAATACAGCTAATTTGAAATGATGAGATCAATTGAACATTATAAGACTCCTAGTTACTGGTCCTAAATAAACTTCACTTGACTTCCAACCTGACATCCAATCCGCTGTCAGAACGCGAGGTGTGCTTGTTCAATGACTCCCTTAGAAAATCAAAACCTGATATATCATATAGCAAATCCTTAGTAAATATCATGGCACTGGCATAGGCCTATCAGTACGGCCCGTTGTTAATCACTACAATGGAAACCTACAGCCACTTTGTTAGGCTGTTATTCCCAACTGCCGGGACAATGTGGCATCGGTGTGTTTTTGCTTGTGCCTCTTTGTTGTTCAAATAAGAGTGAGAGAACGTGTGTGTGAGAGAGAGGGATGGCTCCAGAGAGAGGGAGGAAGCTAGAGAGAGGGAGGAAGCCAGAGAGAGGGAGGAAGCCAGAGAGAGGGAGGAAGCCAGAGAGAACTCATTGCCGTTCAATCAGTGTGTCTGCAGCAAGGTGGGACATCTCATCAAGATGACAGCAGCCAACAGAGGAGCACACAGTATAACACACAAACACACGTGCACTCGGCAATTTGAAGCCTTTCATGTAATGATGTATTGATTAGGGATTCATTTCCACTGTATTCTCAGAAGACATTTACCCCAAACAATAAACAAATAGAAAAAGCTCTTGATGAATATGCTATCTATATAACTATGTATGTTAACATAATGACATATCTTAGGGTTGTCACATGCTGTGTTCATGTTAGTCACTTTTAAATTTTGAACATCTCTTCTCTGTTTCATGTCTGGAATTGGTTTCAATATCATTCCACCCGACTTTGCAGAGGCGTCATCATTTCTTGGTTGTTGCAGGGTTTCTAATGTCATTGTTTTTGGGGGCATGGTGTCTTGTAGGCCATATATAATTTGTTAAGCACACTTACCTGATCTGAATCTTTAGGATTAATGATATATTCTGAGGTTGGTAAAACAAAGTCTACCTAAAAGCGAAGAATACATTGACGGAAATGCATTTCATAGATAACCTTTAGATTATTCCTTAATATAGAGGGTTATTGGATGCACTATTCAGATAAATAGGGATGTTGAGACAGGCCATAAACTTAGAAACATATTTTCTTCACAATAAGTTAGGCAAAGTGAAGGTCCTTATAGAAAGAAATGTGTTATTATTATTTTTCATTCCTATAATGATTATTTAGCATATTATAGCCAATTCAATGATCATAATTGCACATATTTATATTAGTATATTTCTTTAATTAAATAATAATAAGTGTTGAATAATTACATCATTTTTGTTTCGTTGTATTATAATGCATCTGAGACGCAGGGATTTCTGTCTGAAAATGTATCAATGTTGGATTCAATACAAACATTATTCATTTGAACGATGTTAAGAACGTTTTTCCATTGGAATGTGTAACGCAAAATCAGTGTATTGGCCGCAACGGTGCCTAATTTCAATTACATACGCTTCCATGTATGTATCTATATTAATATCCAATCGAATATTTGACCCTATCTAGTTACATCATTCCAATATGAAGAGGAATTGGGGAATGAATTCAAACGTTAATATTAAACTAAATCCTGAGAAATGATGTTCAAATAAAATAATGTATTTATGTTGCATATGCCTACACTATTAAATTGATTGCGGAAAAGCTTAATTTCGAAGCCTGTTGTTACGATATTAAAATTGGTTGTATATAATGGATTTTCTTTACAGAAATGAACACTGCACCATCATTGGCAGAACAGGTGAAGTGGCATATTTCACAGGGAAGACGCACAACAAAAACGCACTTTTATAGGGGTATAGGTTTATAGAGGTATTTTCTGTAATAACGCAATGAATATTTCGTCCATATTCTTGAGTATTCGTGTTCATCGGGTCAAATTAGTATGGATTGCATAACATATCTGATAGATGATTATTATACTCTAAACACACACCTTAGTCAAAAAAAAGATTATTTAATTGAAAGCTGACTATTTCGACCGAATTCTGTAACCTATGACAATTTAAACAATGCAAGCATCTGCGATTCTTGAAATAGTATATAGGCCTATTACTCAACCTGTTTTTGAAATGTCAGAGCACCTTTGGTTTTAGAAATACAAGAGCATTTTGAAAGTTTACACATTTGAATATCGGTCAAGATGTCAAGAAAGTTTTTCGACTGTGATCCATACAATTGAAAGGGTGGATTGGTGTTGCTGCTCAAGAGGATGGTTTTCTTTATTTTGTGTGATCGACTATGAGAACAAATATCAACGTGGAAGCCAAAACCCCCTTGACATCTTACTTTAAATGATTTTTCCGTTTGAATTATGATATTCGTAGGTCTACATATTAAACGTATAGGCCTATAATAATACAATTTTAAACGGTTTTTATTATGGTGATACCTTGATATACAAGTTGAGTGAAACATACACACACACATATTATATAGTGTATATATATATATATATATATATATATATTTATATATATATTTGTGTGTGTGTGTCTGTGTGTGTGTGTTGTGAGAGAGGAAGAGAGAGAGAGAAAGGCAAGGATAGAGACATACAAATCATGTCTCAGTTTGCACTATGAAAATGTATCTGAAGAGCACACACTGAACACGTTGCATGCAGTTCTATGGTCACATGTAGATTTCTAATGATGCGCACAGCCCCATTTGAAGTGTCCCCAAAGAGAAACAGTTGTGATTTCGCTGGTTACACACCCTATTGCCCATGAGTCATGTGATGGCTGCTACACAGGTAGGCCAATCAAACGAATTATACATGATCTGAGGTGCATTTGTTATATCCTCTGTCTTTATAGCTTATTCCAGTGATTTTAAGAGGCCAAGGTGTACAAATTAAGGATTAATTCAAATTCATTTTAGGCTAGCATGGGACAAATTGACTGGTTTTTCAAATCGCTTTTTATGGCATGATGGTCTAGGCCTACCCTATATCAACGGTTCTTAAAATATGTTTACCTGTGCAACATGGTACTCCCTCATATATCGTGGGACGAAGTGCTGAAATGGAAGGAATAAGACGTTAGTTGGCGAAAACGGAACATAACAATAAGCAAGCTCATAATTCAGACGCAGCGATAAAATAACGCCATAAAATATATTTTATAGGACTGCTGATAACTATCGCTGTCCATTGGAAACGGAAAGGCATCGGAATAAACACAACTGCAGTAAGACGCACATGCTTCTGCGTGAGCCAAGTCCGTGTGTTCGTGTGTGTGCGGATGCGTGTGTGTGTGAAAATACCTGACTCAATTCAAACAGTCTAAAGCATGGTCAATGACAATCCCGCAAATAACCGATACAAAACAAGTACCTTACACCTAAAGCAGCCTGCAGGCAAGTGCTTCTAATCAAGAATACACTTTTCTTATCCCACCCCCATTGGTGACCATAAGCGGCCACTATAAAACAATAGCAGCAGTCATGACTCTGTCGTCCATGCGTTGTGTAACCTCATCAATAACCAACTACCCTTATATCTTGATTGTAACGGCACAATAAAAGGGAATGGCGACAATGCTACCATGTTAGTTAGCAACATGTAAATTGGCAACATCAAATCATCTTCAGCTTAGCATAAACAACGTTATGCAGAACGGAATAACACAGTAATAATAACAACAACAAGCCTAATAGTAAGAATAACTAATAACTGGTAACGAATAACGAATAATAATAACGGACATATAATAGTTGATGGTAATATTATTAACAGTTATGCATTTCATCTTTCAATATAGGACAAAACTATATAGACTTTTAAATTGTATTTACATGTTTTATTTTATTAAATTTCAGAGCGCAATACAATAACACAAAAACATAAGACATCATAGGACATTTTTTTTTAACTATATAGGCCTATGTCTTGCTCAGGCCATAAAACTACGTCACGTTAAAATACTAGGCCTACTCCCAATACACAATCCCAAAGGTTTTTAATCAACCTCTTTCCAAATCAGATTTAAGGGAGTTAGTCCCAAAATACCACAATCCTAGTAATCATACATTTCACAAGGAAGTGGGGGGTGACGCGAGAAAATAATCGCCCGAGCACCACTTCACAGCTCACAAGCAGACATTTCAATTGACAAATGCGCAATTTATTTCCAATTACATGCCGGTTGTGAAAGCGAAGCAAAAATTGGACTAATAGCCATGAGAAAATGCTGACGTTCTGCTTGGGAAGTAAAACCATTCATATAACAAGGTCGTCTGTTTCAGAAAACAGAAAGTGCACATTAGATGTTTGAAATCACCATTTTTCGTCCCAAAAAAGGTTCAACACGATTTACGTAACAGGCCCCATAAGGGCTTTGCTCTATAATCCTCATGCTGCTCGAGCCAATGTGTTGTGTCGGTGCCCAGCTGGTTTCATGTAATCATGTAATCATGTAATCATCTTTGCTTTTTTACATGCTTTTTACTCTTGACCATTTTATGCACTAACCTGTTACAAGTCCATAGCAAACATATACAAATATTATTTTTGGATTGTCTGGGTAGCCTTGCTCAATTCTCCATAGCCACACGCGAAGACATAGGCCTATTCATTAAACAAGAATTCAGAAAAATAGTTACATTATAGCCTATCGTGTGTTGAAGAAGTTGGCTTCGATTTAATTGATACCTAGGCAGACAAGGCAAGTTTGAATGTAGGCCTATATCTGGTAGTCCAGGCCTATACAGTGATAGCTTATTCCGCCATATGGGGGAGTCATATGGAATGTGTAATCATGGTATAGCCTAAGGCCTATAATATCTGTTTTCGTTTTGCCATTAGATCACCATATGGCGCAAACACTGCATAGACCACACAATAAGAAGGCATTGGTGAGAGGAACTCGTGGTATCACGGTATTTTGTGAGTTCTGCAATGGTCGTTTATAGATTTTCCCACAAAGCCTCAAATAAGTCTGCAAAAATCAGACACGAAAAGCATGCGAGTATAAATAAGTACTTCTCATCATCTCCCAAAATGAAGTGAGCCTATGTAGGCTATACCAGCCATACATTCGCAGACCACACCAGCAAAACGTCCAAGTGGAAAGCCAGCGTGACCTTCCAACTCCGTACCCAAGGCAAACTTACCCTGAATAGCATCGTTCAACATAGCCTAATGAATCATGCGCACTCGCTCACATAGGCTACTCTCTGCATCTCCATGATAACAATAGGCTACAAAAGGCTTACATGTGTTGGGATACTTATTGTGTTGGTCACATTCTACCTTCCCATGAGAGAAGAGACAATCTGTTTTGTGAATATTAGAAATGTACAAGTGTTATTTAACTATCGATTTAATCCACAAATCGTTGTGTCCCTTTCAATTACATAGTTCCCTATTGACTGCGACTATCCCTCTTGCCAGGCACCGAACCTATAATTCATTACTCATACACAGAATGAAGAACAAACAGTTACCATATGCATAAAGCCATTGCGCTGGCAACATCGGTCACAAATAGGCCTGTATGTTGTTATTTCATTCCATAACGTTCGACTCTTACCCTCAGAAGAAAAGGGTGGATCTAGTGGGGTTGTCACGCACCTCTCACAACTGCCGACTTGTCTGCATGAGCAGAGCGATGTAAACGAAATGAGCACCTACAGAACAATATCAGCAGATTCTCGAGCTTCGTGGCGACGGTTGATGGTGACGTCGCCTGGGACCATCCATTGGTTTTAAATCAACCGGGTCCCACTGTATCTTCACAGCTATCGTAGTAGCAATATTTCCCACACAGACAGCCCTGTCCTCCCCCTTGTAAAAGGCAGAGTTGGGGCTGTCCGTTTTCCTAGCCTTCCAACCTGACAATACGACCGTTTCCAAACTGGTTATGGTCTCGATCTCGTATGTCAGAAATCATATACCATTGCCAAGGCCCACCCCTTTGTGACTCAATGCGGTAACATCGTTGTCCCCACCCTCTGACATTAACCAGACAAATCCGTGGAGTGACAATGTGGACCTGTCGCAACATTCCAACCCCCTCCCCACTCCCGCATCGCATAGATACACACGCACGCACACATTTCTCTCTCCCTCTCTCTCTCTCTCTCTCTCTCTCTCTCTCTCTCTCTCTCACACACACACACACACACACACACACACACACACACACACACACACACACACACACACACACACACACACACACACACACACACACACACACACACATACACACGTTTGTCCCTGGCCTATACATATCAATCATCACAAACAAACAAACGTGTAATAGCTTATAGGACTACACACTGAGGTCTATATTGGACCAAAAGTAACCAAAATAGCTTAGAACTACATTCAACTGGGGTATATTCATGTGAACGTTGTGAATTATAACTAAGATATAGGCTTGGATAAATAAATACAACTATTGATGGAGAATAACAAAGTGAAATATATTTTTATGTATGAATTAATATATTTCATAATGGTCCACCAGAAACCATTCACGCATAGCAAACTAGAGCGCGTCCGTTAGGTCATAGGGGTTGGACAGTGCGTTTAAACTGTCAGCCAAGTTCAGACTTCCAAGAATGCGAGTTTGTGGGAGGCAGTCTGGGCTGGCTGCATGATTATCATGATAATCACACATGGGGTTGGGGCTAAGAAACCCCTTTGAATAGCCTATTTGTTCAATAAGGGGCGAATCCACCAAACAGTCATTGTAGCTACTGGCTCACCCCTTATTGTTGATTTGAATAAATGGAAGAAAAAAAAGATGTCCTTGTCTTCTCAATTTTGGGATGTTTTCCTGGAAACCACCTTATAAATACAGCCACTGTTTCATGTTTTGCCTAAACCGCTCTCGGCCACGGGGCTCCTTTTAAAAGTTCGGGTAATGGGCTATGGATAATACACAATGGCCCCGTTTTTCTCCCAGCAATGCATGGGAACCCGGATCCATCGCAGTTGACAAGAGACTTTCAGAATCGTGATGAGATGACTCAAGTTCATTATCAAACCGACCCGCCCCCCTCCCTCCTCCCCAACCTCCAGTCACACACACACACACAAACGCAGGCGCGCGACACACGTTGCCAAGATACCGGCGTGAGAAGCAGACACTTGGCAGGTCGTATGTCACAATCGCAGAGCCTTGCAGACAGCAGCAAACCACATGCAATGTCACACTATTATTTTATCATCCGCGCTACCAGACTAGACCAGTACGTTTAGCCGTACACTGTGAGAAATACATGCACAAGTATACAACAAAATACTACGACGCATGCGCTGTGAAATAGAGAACAGTTTTTTAACAAAGTCGACAGAGAAAACTAACGTGCATAGAATCATAAGAAGCACGAGCGACATTAATTATTTTGAAGCAGAGGGCGAGTGTAGACCGCTTATGTTGCGTTTGGATGTTTAATTTGTGCATCTTCAATAATATTTTCGGCGTATATAGTGATTTTAAATATTTCCCACAAAATTTCGTTCAATTTCTAAGATGGATTTTCAAAACCTTTAAAGCCAGTAATGCAGTGGCCACCCGTCATTCAGGGCCGAGCCCCACCTGTTTTGAGACAGAAATGTTTGCCTGTTTTGCATGATATTTTGCCATTAATATGTGTCACATATCAGTTTGCAAACAATGTAAATTATTAGTTAAAAATAATAATAATTGCATTAATAAAGCCGCATACAAACATGGACTCTTTTTTGCTTTCTTGAGTAAGGCGCCTCCAAAATGCAGGTGTTTCAGCCTAGCTCAGTGCTTTCTGTGGTGGTGGGGCAACCAGCGGAAAATATGGAGTGTAGGGGTCGGTAATGTTCTCTAGTTGTGCAGTGATCGGCTCATTGTTCTGTCACTCATGGGGACACTATGTCACCACCAAATCTAAGGATAGAGCTCGAAAATTCAAGCCCCTTGGGTGCTGCCATGGAGTTACATTAGAAGTGCCCATGCAAGAAGACTCAAAGATTGGCCATAGATGAAATGACATCAAATCACATTATATCAACAGTAGCTTTGATTGGACTGATCTTAGCTAGCAGTCGTCATCATGAATCAAGTCAACAATCTACTGGCAAATCCCTTTTAATCCTTGTCATATGAAGAGAAATAGTGAAGATACATTTTTATCTATAATTTATCTGTGCTAATTGGCCATTGGACATAAACATTACACAACAAGTTGGAAATCACAAATTCAACAATGAGTGGTTTGAAAGGAATCAGTGGCTAACTGCAAGCATTGCAAATAAACCACTAGCCTGCTATTCAGTGGAGTGGATGTGTGGTCCAAGTCTGGGTTCAAGGGTCTCTTTTCCAAGTTTAAAATGATAAACATCCAACATTGGCCATGCTGTCAATCCAACAGGATTTCTGCCACTCTCAAAACAACGGTTAACTTGGAACTGGGAAATCTTACTTCAGTGAGTTCAAGACAACTGGTAACACTGGGAAAAAGATCTCCGACAGGGAAAATACGTTTTGAATATATCATCCAACTCGTAATTGTAAGTCGGGAACTCGGCCTCTTTCTAGAGCTACGACCTGAAAATCACTGACGTCATCATGATTCAACCTTGTTTTTGTCAGAGTTACCAGTTGTCTTGAAAGCGCCATACATCCAGAGAATGGCAGACTTTGATGACAAAGTTTGATGACAAAATTTGCCCACGAAGGACCACCACGCCACCTTCCTGTTCAAGTGAGCACAGCACAACAAGGTGAGTCCAAAAATGTCTTGTATGCTGCTGCATAAATGATGCAATATGCCAGGGAGATATGTATACTGTAGGTAAGAAAGTAATACTGATTGTATGTTGTGTAGTAAGCTGTTAGTAGCCCATGTGCCTCATACACCAAATTCTTTCCCTTTTAAATGTTGTCTACAGTTCTGATTTGGTGGTGCACATGTAGCCTATAACCTGTTTTAGAGAAATGTAATCATCGAATATTGTAAGAGCTTTCATTGTCTGCTTGTATGCCCTCTTCATTTATTCTATGGTTCTGACTTAGTGTACAGGGAGATCACTGTAAGAATGGCCCATGTTCTGAATTCTGTTGCTGTGAATTTCAAAAGTGCTGAACAAATAGCTGTATTGACTACTTCTGTCCAAGCTCACTCATTAATGTCTCAAACAAAATTATTGATTGCCTCTTATCCGCTTGTCGTCCCTTTATGCCATAGTTTGTAGATCTCAAATGTCAATAAAAAACACATTTGTTTAAGCAAGTAATACATATCAGCTATGCTTTTTTAAAAGGCTGTAAATGAGGCTGAGTGAACTGTTTCGCTGCCAGACAAGGTTCCGCTGATAGCCACTGATAGCCAGGTGTAGCAGTGTTAAGGTGTTGGGACTGCTGTTGGGACTTTGCTGTTGGGACAGCTTTATGTAGGCCCTAACAGTTTGTGTGCACCATTTGTCACTGTTAAAGTGCAATTAATGTATTGTTTAGTGTTGTGTTGTGTAGTGTAGTGGCTTTGCTGGCATGTATCCCCAATTTTTATTTTCCCCCACCAAGATTTACATGCTTAAATCACCACTGCATTGATGTTGCCCATGTTCGCAGTTCATCAACAGAATTTCTATAAAACTAATTGAATTTTGAGGGTAAAAAACACTCTCATAAGGAAAAGGGCCAGGCAGGATGCTATATATACAGTACACACATTTCCAAAAGTTGGAAGCACAGAATCGTCTAGAATGTCATTGTATGCTGTAGCATTAAAATTTCCCTTCACTGGAACTAAGGGGCCTTAGCCTGAACCATGAAAAACAGCCCCAGACAATTATTCTTCCTCCACCAAACTTTACAGTTGACACTATGCATTCGGGCAGGTGGCACTCTCCCGGCATCCGCCAAACCCAGATTCGTCCATCTGACTGCCAGATTGCGAAGCGTGATTCATCACTCCAGAGAATGCATTTTGACTGCTCCAGAGTCCAATGACAGCGAGCTTTACACCACTCCAGCAGATGCTAGGCATTGCACATAGTGATTTTAGGCTTGTGTGCGGCAGCTTGGCCATGGAAACCAATTTCGTGAAGCTCCCAATGAACAGTTTTTGTGCTGAAGTAGTGAGTGTCGGTAGTAAGTGTTGCAACTGAGGACAAACGATTTTTACACGCTAAGTGCTTCAGCACTTGGTGGTCCTGTCCTATGAGCTTGTGTGGTCTATCACTTCCCTTGTGTGGCCTACCACTTCCCGGCTGAGCCGTTGTTGCTCCTAGACATTTCCACTTCACAATAACAGCACTTCCAGTTAACCGGGGCAGCTCTAGCAGGGCAGAAATTTGATGAACCGACTTCTTGGAACGGTGGCATCCTATGACGGTGCCACGTTGAAAGTCACTGAGCTCTTCAGTTATATATATATATATATACCAGTTTGACTGGCATACACAGTACCAGTCAGAAGTTTGGACACACCTACTCATTCATGGGTTTTTCTTTATTAGTAGTATTTTCTACATTGTAGAATAATAGTGAAGACATCAGAACTATGAAATAACACATATGGAATCATGTAGTAAGCAAAAAGGTTTTGAGAGAATGCCAAGAGTGTGCCAAGCTGTCATCAAGGCAAAGGGTGGCTACTTTGAAGAATCTTAAATATAAAACATATTTTGATTTATTTAACACTTTTATGGTTGCTACATGATTCCATACTTGTTATTTCATCGTTTTGATGTCTTCACTATTTTACAATTTAGGCAATATTAAAAATAAAGAAAAAACCCTTGAATGAGTAGGTGTGTTCAAACTTTTGACTGGTAGTCTATGTATATATATATATATATATATATATATATATATATATATATATATATATATATATATATATATATATATATATATATATAGTTAGGGTAAAAAAAGAAAGGAAAAGAACACACACAAAAAAAACTGTCATGCCAATATTCACATTTAGAGGCTGTGATTTGAAGGAGAAGGAGAATGAAGGAGAGAGACATTTCAGGACGGTTTTCTACAATTATGCTTAAGCCTTCTGCTGCCCCAGTATCTCTGCTTTAGATATGTCGACTATGAGGATGTGTGTCTTCTCTAACACCCAGAAAGCTCCGATTCCAACTCCCATTAGATAGATCTGCAAGCGTTATAATGTCAAAAGACATTCCTTAACACATTGGAGGTACCGAATAGGTGTGTTTTTTTGTAGCTTTATTTAGAATTTTTTTGGAAGTACATGCCGGCTGTAATGTGAGTAAATGAAGATAGTTACTTGGCGATACTCCATATTTGGTGACTAATGAATGTATTTTGACATTATAATGCTTGCAGAGCTGTCTAATGTGAGTTGGAAATGGAGCTTCCTGGGCGTTAGAGAAGAGATTCGTCATACTCATCAGAGAAGAGACACGTCATAATCATTGTCGACATCTCTAACGCACAGATACTGGAGAAGCCTTCTGCATGGATAGCAGTCAATATCCAAATATGCTGTATATCTTAAGCATGCAGAGGGCTTTAAAAAAATAGTTTGGGCTGTGGGTTTGTCTTTTACACACATTTCAGAGGAAACAGACCAATAGTTGATGTTATACTGATGATAACATCAAGAAATTAGACAATGCTGATCTCTCTCTCTCTCTGTGTGTGTTTGTGAAAGAAAGATAGAAAGAAAGAGAGAGATACTGAATGTGGGCCTATACTGTGGACCTGCTGCTGCTGCCTCTTCATTTAAAAAATATATATATTTTACCTTTATTTAACTAGGCAAGTCAGTTAAGAACAAATTCTTATTTTCAATGACAGCCTAGGAACAGTGGGTTAACTTCCTTGTTCAGTGGCAGAACAACAGATTTTTGCCTTGTCAGCTTTGGGATTTGATCTTGCAACCTTTTGGTAACTAGTCCAATGCTCTAACCACTAGGCTACTTGCCACCCCTATGCAGGGGTGTTGAGTTAAAGGGACAGCTCCTAGGTGTGGATCTGCTGTCCAGTGATGTGTGGTGCTGAAGGTACAGCTCCTAGGTGTGGATCTGCTGTCCAGGGACGTGTGTTGTTGAGGGTACAGCTCCAAGGTGTGGATCTGCTGTCCAGTGATGTGTGGTGCTGAAGGGACAGCTCCTAGGTGTGGATCTGCTGTCCAGTGATGTAAGGTGCTGAAGGAACAGCTCCTAGGTGTGGATCTGCTGTCCAGTGATGTGTGGTGCTGAAGGTACAGCTCCTAGGTGTGGATCTGCTGTCCAGGGACGTGTGTTGTTGAGGGTACAGCTCCTAGGTGTGGATCTGCTGTCCAGTGATGTGTGGTGCTGAAGGGACAGCTCCTAGGTGTGGATCTGCTGTCCAGTGATGTGTGGTGCTGAAGGGACAGCTCCTAGGTGTGGATCTGCCAGCACCACACATTGGAAAGGGAAAGGAAAGGAGGATACCTAGTCAGTTGTACAACTGAATGCCTTCAACTGAAATGTGTCTTCCACATTTAACCCAACCCCTTTGGAATTGAATAGTGTGTTGCACTATAATGGTTAGCTGTCTTGACTAAAAGTAGTGCTTAAATCTATGGTTCATTCTGGGGGCTTTAGTTTAAAAGTGGGTCGTTCTTGAATTGCAGAAGCATTTGTGTCCCTCGCCTTTGCAACCATGAAAAACACTTTAAAATGACAAATAGTTACGCATTGTACATGTATTCTTTTTTATATTGAACTGTTTATCAACAATTAAACATAATGCAAGTTATTTATACTGCAACATTTTATGTTTATGCATTGTTTAAAGTAGCCTACTTAGGGTGAACAAATAGTTTTCTTCCCAGTAGTTACCCAGTAGAGTTGTAGTGTTTTGGGGATTTAGAGATATTTATTATTTTGAATGCTAGAAAGTAAACTCAATTATTTAATAAATTGTATAGATCAATTATAAAACAAAGAAGGCTATTAAAATATGTTTAAACATTTATTTATATATATATATATATATATATATATATATATATATATATATATATATATATATATATATATATATATAATACGTGTCCCTCAGTTTTAAGTCATTGGTGTTACCGCCTTGAAAATCCCTCATTATGAATATATACAAGGACCTTGAGCATTCTGTCCAGTGGCAAACTGTTATTGGGGAAGGGTCTATATTACATGTATTGGATAATAACACCCTTTTAGTATGTCATGAATTTGAGGATTCTGTTGATAATTTGGTTTGTCTAAATCCAAAGTGTCACATGATGTTACTCAATTTAAATGAAGGGGAAATACACTGTGAGCAAAAATATGAATCATATCACTTCAGTAAATTATTTCTAACAGGTTAATGACCTTAGATTTGAGAATATGTGGCCTCCGTTTTAGAAACTCCTAATTTACCTAAATCATATCATTGGTGTTACAATCATTGGTGTTAGTACTCCTACTGGTGGCACAATGTTATCATAATGGTAAAAATATAAATTTAAATGTATTAAAGCTACCATAGTAGTTGATTTAGAATGGGAAGATGGACCCAAACACATTTAAATAAATAAAACATTTATAAAAATGTAGTTTTTTCTAAAAGAAAGTGCCATGCCGAAATGCCACCTCAATTCAAGAATGACCCAGGTGTATAGCTTCAAACAGTTTTTCTATCAAGGATTTTGTAAGGGCATTATAAGGATTATACATGCTTATAACAAGTTTTAAAAAAAGTAATAATGCACCTGTTGGTTTTGAGTTAGTTTTACAATTGTGAGTTGTTGCACCCCTGTCATATCGTTCATAATGAAAACTAAACGACACAGTGGTGTGCATACAGCCATTTAATTACAAGGTAGACTTTTAAAAAATTAATGGGTTATAATGATAGTATAAGATTGATTAATGCTTATGTAACAAACTGAAGTTTCTATTTGCTGAGGCATAGCCAGCATGATAGAAAACCTTTTTACATGTTTTTTTCTTGTCATCATCATCTTATTCTTGAGAAATTCCACAAGATAGTGATGGGAAGGAATGAAGCTATTGATATTGTATAGATCTGGACAATTCTCCATTGATTGAGACTCAACTATGACTTGCTCTTGAGTGGTGGCGTGGTCTAAGGCACTGCATCTCAGTGCAAGAGGTGTCACTACAATCCCTGGTTCCCATAGAGCGGTGCACAATTGGCCTAGTGTCGTCCAGGTTTGGCCTGGGTAGGCCATCATTGTAAATAAGTTCTTAAGTTCTTGTTCTTAACTGACTTGCCTAGTTAAATAAAAGGTTAAATGAAAACTAATGTTAATATTTAGGGGGCATCCTAGCTTGACCGAATAACTAGGACTGCTCTGTTTCTCTCTGTCTCTCTCTGTCTCTCTCTCTCTCTCTCTCTCTCTCTCTCTCACACACACATTTAACAAACTGTCTAAGAAGGGTATGTTGGGGGAACTTTCTCTCTCTCTCACACACACACACACACACACACACACACACACACACACACACACACACACACACACACACACACACACACACACACACACACACACACACACACACACACACACACACACACACACACACACACACACACGCACACCTGCAGAGTAGCTCTGTTCTATCCATTATGTCATAGACAATTATCCCTCCAGATAATAAGGACACGAAAGAAATTCCTGTTCAGCATTAAGGCAAGATCCCCATAGCAATTTAAAGAATAGCAGTATAGGAAGGCTGAATTACAGGGTATAGGGCAGGCTATATAGGTCAAAGAAACCGGTCTGAAGGCATCTGATTGAGTTGCCAGCATGAGGCCTTCTTTATTAGAACCGTTTGAACAGGGGAAGAACGGTGTGGATGGAAGGTCGAGCTAATAAACTCAGACTAGAGCGCAAGGACAAAGCACTCCTGACTGAGGTTAAAGGTTCCCAACCTTTGCCACGTTCAACTAGCGTTCGGACAAATTTGAGAATCTGTTGCTTTGTTCTCCTGCCCAAATGGCGTCCCGTACTAGGAGATTTGAATTGCCGTCGCTCACTAAGAGACATGATTGAGAGGTGTAAACAGGTGCCCGTTGTCGGCATTATGATTTGAATCCGCTAACTTGAATGGTTATACATTTTTAATGATAACTATAGATTTCGAATGCCTAATTATTATTATGAAATTGCCTAATAAATTATTTTTTATTTTACTTTATGGCAATTTGAATACATTACATTGAAATCATAACAATAGCATTAATAAAGCATTCATTATGTTTGCTTAATTGAACCGAATCAGCATGTTTTCATGTTTATAAGCACATTTATTTCAATTCGGTTGCACAGTGCCTTGCATGGTGTTTCCAAGCCCGTGATATTACGCGATGGAAAAAAGTTTAAAATCTGTAGTTGTAACAGAGTCCGTAACATAGAATATAGCTAGGTTACACAATAACCCAATAAGTTAACGCTGGTTTATTCAATATAGTCCATTTATAATTAATTCCGTTTCAAGTAATTTTGTTGTTGTTGTGTCAATGGTATTTTACAACCTCATAAGTTACCTATTTGTATCCAGGCTAATAGACTACTAACTTTTTTCTGTCAATGTTTCAAAACACAAATAACTTACCCATGTTGAAACGCTTATAAGCCTTTGTATCACTGTAAGCCTGACATTACCAATTGTTTAACTTTCTGTCCCTGTCCCAAGTTTCTCGGTACGCTTCTTTAATTCGATCTGTTTGATGTTAGTTCAATGCATTTGACTTGTGAAATCCCCCGCCAAAATAAAAATGTAATTGATAGGAACCAAAGGGCTGTTATTGGAATTTAAATATCTACGGTAAGCCTTTTTGACCGTCCGTCCCATTGAGAATTGATTTATGGTGAAAATTACGAAATTCCCTTCATTCCATTTGAAAACGTAGAAACGGATTAGGCCTATAGCCTATATTCTCCCCAAGAGACCTAGACTGGGTACCAGTCTTTTTAGAAAACGTTCCACTCATTGTAGCCTACTCTGTCTCACATACAGTACCAGTCAAAAGTTTGGACACACCTACTCATTCCAGGGTTTTTCATTATTTTCTACATTGTAAACTAATAGTGAAGACATCAAAACTATGAAATAACACATATGGAATCATGTAGTAACCAAAATGTGGTGAACAAATCAAAATATATTTTATATTTGAGATTGTTCAAAGAAACCACTCTTTGTCTTTTTGACACCTTTGCCACACCATTTGCTGGTGTATAAAATCGAGCGCACAGCCATGCAATCACCATAGACAAACATTGGCTGTAGAAGAGCTCAGTGACTTTAAAAGTGGCGCCTTCATAAGCATTAATCAGTCTTTTAATATCATTATAACTCATGTTAAATTGATTAAGCTACCATATTAGTTTATTTAGAATGGGAAGATGTACCCAAATACATTGAAATAAATAAAACATTAAAAAATAAAAATTCTAAAGTGCCATGCCCAAATGTCACCTCAATTCAAGAATGACCCAGGAATATAGCTTCAAATAGTTTTTCTATCAAGGATTTTGTAAGGCATAAAGGATTATACATGCTTATAACACGTTTAAAAAAAGTAATAATGCACCTGTTGGTTTTTCGTAAAGGGTCCCCTTACACACAAACGATTTTTAACATTGTGAGTTGTTGCACCCCTGTCATATCATTCATCATGAAAACTAAATGACACAGTGGGGTTCATACAGCACTAATGACTATTTGATGAAGGAACAATTGTGAAACGCCCCGATTGTATGCAATTATTACCTGTGGAAAGTGGCGACAGAATAGAGCTAATCGCCATTCTAAAGACGATGCTGCCATCATGTGGTGTTTTTTGTGTACTTCATATCCCTATGCTTAACTGATGCTGGGAGTTGACAACGTATAGGATTCTGCTTCCCCTTGCTGTCTCCTGTTGCACTACACATATTTAGAGTTTAGTTGTTCTCTCTTTCAAAATCAAGAGTCAATGTTTATCTGTTGGTTGGGAAATTGCAATGTGTTGATCTGTAAAGGTATAATCTGAAATATTTACAGCATGTTCAATGGTAATGGCTTAAAAAATGAATTGTGACTGCTGAGGCCAAATACAGTAAAATGACAATATACTGTATGTCATGGTAAAAAAAGAAGTGCAGCAGGGCTTTAATAACAGAGTTGTCAGTGTGTTAGTACAGTCCACATCACTAAGGATCGATCACGGTCCACACACACCAACACAGTCGTGAACAGGACAAAACACCTCTTCCTCCCCAGGAGGCTGAAAAGATTGGGCCCTCAGATCCTCAAAAAGTTGCACCATTGAGAGTATCTTGACTGGCTGCATCACCGCTTGGTATGGCAACTGCTTGGCATCCATCCACAAGACGCTACAGAGAGCAGTGCATAGGGCCCAGTACATCACTGGGACCGAGCTCCATCCAGGACCTCTATTCCAGGCGGTGTCAGAGAAAGGCTCTAAACATTGTCAAAGACTCCAGCCACTCAAGTCCTAGACTGTTCACCCTGCTACCGCACGGCAAGTGGTACCGAAGTCCGGAACCAACAGGACCCTGAACAGTTTCTACCCCCAAGCCATAGTTAGTTAAATCGTTAACCAAATAGCTACCCAGACTATCTGCATTGACCCTTTTTGCACTAACTTTGTCTCATCACATACGCTGCTGCTACTGTGTGTAATCTGTCACTTTATTCCTAGTTACATGTACATACAGTATCTACCTCATTTACCTCATGAACCCTGCACATCGACTCGGTACGAGTACCCTTTGGATATAGCCAAGTTATCATTACTTATTATGCATCTATTATTACGTGTTTTACTTTTCTTTACTGCTCTATTTTCTTTCTCTCTGCATTGTTGGGAAGGGCCCGTAAGTAAGCATTTCACTGTTAGTCCACACCTGTTGTTTACGAAGCATGTGACGGATAAAAAGGGATTGGAGTATTATCCCAAAACCTACAATCTACATCCTATAGTATCTTAACTACTGTATTACAATATTCTGTCATGTCATCTATGTCATTAGCAGTGAAGCTGGTGGAAGGAGCTATAGGACGGGCTGGGATGGAATAAATTCATGTGATTTCCATATGTTTGTGTTTGTTACCGTTACATTTATCCCATTCCAGCCATTACAATGAGCCAGTCCTCCTATAGCTCTTCCCACCAGCTTCCACTGGTAGTTAGTAGTACTATCGAAAATGACGTTGAGCCCTGTAATTTTTAAGCCCCCATTACTGTTGCTCTTTTCCTCTGTCTGCCTGCCTGTCTGATTTGTCTATATGCATGTCACTCACTCACACACACACACACACACACACACACACACACACACACACACACACACACACACACACACACACACACACACACACACACACACACACACACACACACACACACACACACACACACACACACACACACACATCACCACATCCCCATGTTAGCTAGAGATTGAGCAGGTGTGCGGGTGGCCGCTTTGGTTGGTTTTGTCGCCATGGTGACGGTGTGTTGCCAGGCAGCAAGCGATGGCCCTCGGGAGCAGCGGGTCACTGCACACTAAGGGCTCTCCGCCCACATACACACCTCTCAGCTGTACACACACACACACACACACACACACACACACACACACACACACACACACACACACACACACACACACACACACACACACACACACACACACACACACACACACACACACACACACACACCTACCTCAGAGGAGAGAGGGAAAGAGGGAACAAGGCAGGAATGTTTTAAGAATAAACACTGGACTATTTTGGAGTGAACAGCGATGAGTCCAGATCTGAATCCCATCAAAAACCCGTCGAGACCTGAAAACAGCAGTTGGTGGAAGGCACCATATAAACATTGAAGAATTGGAGTAGTTTTGCAGGTGAAGCTATTGGGTGCCAATAATTTGGACCATGCCATTTGATTTAATGTTCTTAATTAACATTATAAATGTAATTTTTCATAAGCAAAATTGGTTCCGCAATGTTGACAATCCAATACCAAGCATGGAGACCAATTATAGTTATTTCAATTTTAACTTATTTTTGAAGAACTAGGGAATTATTTCAGAAGTTCAAGGGTGCAATATCTGTCTGCAACTGTATGTTTGGTAGAAACAAATGGTGACTTGATGTGAAATGTAAAAGGTAAAGAGCCAGTCGATGCTTTTCAACACATTGAGTCATTTATTCTCTAGCTTTTTCACAGATCAAATCACAGATTGTGTTTACATGATGATATGATGTTCCCAGTCATAAAACCAATAGATATTACAGGGAATTTGAAACAAATAATCCATTCCACATGTTACAAACATTAGTTTATAAAAGCATTTAAGAAGGGCAAATCCACCACCCCACCCTGCATTATCTGGGAATTGAGCTAATATTCCTTAACTCCATTACGCTAAAACAAGATAAGATATCATCACTATTAAATCCATTGATTCATCAATTCAGTTATGGAGTTGAATTTTCTGGTCACCCAATACAGTCATGATATCATTTTCCTGTAATAAGTGTACCAAATGTCCATGTTTATTATGAATGTGTAAAGACCTCTGTCCAAACTGGGGGTTACATGTTGACTGATGGGGACCAATCTGTTTGCAATGTATTTCCCCTGTAGCCTACCCAAGCTTCTTACATAAAACATAGAATACATACTAAAATATTCTCCCCTCACCCCAGACTTTTTTTTCTCTCTCTCCCCCTCACTCACTCACACACATGGTTCCATTGTATTTTCATGACATGTTTTACTAGGTTATTGTTGATGATTAACAAAAGGCTACGCTCATAAACCAATTTATGGTTCGTAAAGATGGCAATTTGTCTTTCCAAGATCATCCATCCTGACAGAAGTTGATTTTCAAATGCTTCATAAAACCTCAAAATACACACACTGTCATGTGTTCTTAAAAACCTGGTTAAACAACCAACAAACAATTTGGTCTATAAAAGTTACAGACCCAAAGGGGTATAAATTGTGCAGTAGTTTTTTTGTGTGGATGGGTCCATTTTCACTCTGAATTCACTACTTTTCCATCATACAACAAAAATTGTTTTCTTCTACTGAATTATTTATGACCTTCCTAAGCTGTAGTCTGATTTAGAAGTATGGAAATTCTTGTGGCGTCTTGGAGTCAGACATTCAAGGTGCTTCTTCTCTTGACATCAACGGAAGTGTCGCAGATGGGGATCTGTGAAATCCACGGCTAAAAGCCTGACATGTTGCCCCTTGCGCAGGCTTCTTCAGACAGGTACAGACGCTTCAGAAGGGTGGTCACGTGTATCCGAGGCATGGGGATAATTTGAGTGGTAAGGCTAACCTAAAACATGATCCCAGTTTGATATGCTGCTTGTGCATTCATTCTCATATCACCTAAAAATAGAAAAACATCATATTTTGGTCACGGAGACAAATGCACATGGCTAGCTGGCTGCAGCAGGTTCTACCATTTCACAATAGCTTGGAATCCCCAGTTATTACGTTTAAACAAAATACCTTTTTGCATATATTGTTGTTGTTTGGTTTACTGTTTGAACAGTCACTAAGATTATATTTGGTTATCAATGCAACATAGGCTACTTTGATGAATAGCCTATAGATAAGATCAAGGATCCAAGCCACAACACTATCCCCAAGGCTACCACAATTTTCAGCTAGTACAAAAGTATTTCTTAGATGAGGTTTAACGGCGGTTGGCATCCAATAAATGTTGCATTACCTCCACCTACTAGGCTGAAGTATTACTCCTTTATACTTTGCTTAAATAAAAAAAATACCCTACCATCTAACCCTACACTTACTAAAAACTCACCACGCTACTCCACTATTAAATCCATCTAGTCCTACCTCAGGCCAACAGCCTGAAAGGAATGTAAACCACCACTCAACACACCCTGTAACTCTTCTGACATCAAGTCTTGCACACCCAAATACCTCTCTGCAGCTGCCACCACAACCTCAATTTTCTGCAACCTACCTTCCATCCCTACAGTACAGCTGAGAACCATTGCTATAAATGCTAAAAATCCAATCTTACTGAGGCATATATCACTTGTTGGCCTATCCCTATGTACTGGTACAGATCTAAAATCAGCAAAAAAAGAAATGTCCCTTTTTCAGGACCCTGTCTTTTAAAGATAATTTGTAAAAATTCAAATAACTTCACAGATCTTCATTGTCAAGGATTTAAACACTGTTTCCCATGCTTGTTCAATTAACCATAAACAATTCATGAACATGCACCTGTGGAACGGTCGTTAAGACACTAACAGCTTACAGACAGTAGGCAATTAACGTCACAGTTATGAAAACTTAGGACACTAAAGAGGCCTTTCTACTGACTCTGAAAAACACCCAAAGAAAGATGTGCAGGATCCCTGCTCATCTGCGTGAACGTGCCTTAGGCATGCTGCAAGGAGGCATGAGGACTGCATATGTGGCCAGGGCAATAAATTGCAATGTCCGTACTGTGAGACACCTAAGACAGAGCTACAGGAAGACAGGAGGAACAGTTGGTCGTCCTCGCAGTGGCAGACGACGTGTAACAACACCTGCACAGGATCAGTACATCCGAACATCACACCTGTGGGACAGGTACAGGATGGCAACAACAACTGCCCGAGTTACACCAGGAAAGCACAATGCCTCCATCAGTGCTCAGACTGTCTGGAATAGGCTGTGAGAGGCTGGACTGAGGGCTTGTAGGCCTGATGTAAGGCAGGTCCTCACCAGACATCACCGGCAACAACGTCGCCTATGGGCACAAACCCATCGTCGCTGGACCAGACAGGACTGGCAAAAAGTGCTCTTCACTGACAAGTCGCGGTTGTCTCAGCAGGTGTGATGGTCAGATTCGCGTTTATCGTTGAAGGAATGAACTTTACACCTAGGCCTGTACTCTGGAGTGGGATCGATTTGGAAGTGTAGGGTCCGTCATGGTCTGGGGCGGTGTGTCACAGCATCATCGGACTGAGCTTGTTGTCATTGCAGGCAATCTCAATGCTGTGTTTCACAGGGAAGACATCCTCCTCCCTCATGTGGTACCCTTCCTGCAGGCTCATCCTGACATGACCCTCAAGCATGACAATGCCACCAGCCATACTGCTCATTCTGTAAGACAGGAATGTCAGTGTTCCGCCATGGCCAGCGAAGAGCCCAGATCTCAATCCCATTGAGCACGTCTGGGACCTGTTGGATCGGAGGGTGAAGGCTAGGTTTAGGGCCATTCCCCCCAGAAATGTCTGGGAATTTGCAGGTGCCTTGGTGGAAGAGTGGGGTAACATCTCACAGCAAGAACCAGCAAATCTGGTGCAGTCCATGAAGAGATGCACTGCGGTACTTAATGCAGTTGGTGGCCACACCAGATACTGACTGTTACTTTTGATTTTGACCCCCCCATTGTTCAGGAACACATTATTCAATTTCTGTTAGTCACATGTCTGTGGAACGTATTCAGTTTGTCTCAGTTGTTGTTCATACAAATATTTACACGTTAAGTTTGCTGAAAATGAATGCAGTTAACAGTGAGAGGACATTTCTTTTTTTGCTGAGTTTACTACTCACACCACTCCTCTCTGGATCCTGCCCCCCTCACCCATCTTCCTCTACTTTCTTCACTGCCTCAGCATATGACAACTTCTGCACTACTCTAACCCTGGAAACCTCAACCTGCCTCTCTCACATGGGACATTTCTGATCCCCAGCCCCATGGGCACCCCTACAATTAACACGTACTGCTTCTTTCCCCAAGGCTACACATTCCTTTGTCTCATGCACTTCTGCAGACTTCTCACACCTAGGAACCTCCCTCCTACGCACTGCTACCACATGCCCATAAGCTTGACACCTGTAACAAGGTAATATATTCAGCACAAAAGCTTGTACGGGATAACTTATATATCCCAACATCACTTTGTTGGGGAAATACTCAACATCAAAACTCAAAAGAACAGACAACGAATCTTCTGTTTCACCACTGATGCCACCCTGTCTACTTCGTAGCAAACGATGAGCATCACAAACCCTGGGAATCTTCCCCTTCAGTTGGTCAACTTTCACATTTACCGCTACCCCAGTAATCACTCCTTTCAATGGTGCCCTTTTCTTGAGAGCAAAACAATTCACATCTCGTCTCCATTCATTTAACACTGAGCGCCTGCTCCCTCTGACCAGCAGAAACACAAACAATTATCACAAGACCACTGCTGGTTACCCTCACCGATTCCACAGCACCCATCTCTGTTTTCACCCACCCTGAAACCACCTATGGATCAGCCAAAAGGCAAGGGTCCACTTTAAAAAAAAATGTCACTCCTACTGTCACAGACTCATCTTTATCCTGACCGTGCAAGCCTTGGGCTCCGAGAACTTCACCACAACTGCCCCCTCTGATAGTTCGCCCTCACACACTTCCATTTCTCCTCCTGTCTTCAGCTCATTCTGCTTACACTTTTTACCATTCTTCTTTAACAAACCATCTCCCTTTTTTAACCGATTCCAAGGTCACCCGCTTCCTCCCGCTCTCTCTTTCAACCCCCTCTGCCTCTCATTCTCATTTTCCAAGTATACATCTACTTATGATAACACTGCAATTCTCCTGACATGCATCTTGTTCTTGCCATTTTCCCCAGCTACGGATCTTCGGTACGGGAGATGCTGACACTTCGACCACTCAAGCTCACCCAGTACAAAAGTACTTTGAATGCTGGAGCGTATAACAAGGAGATCCCCCTTTTGTGATGAAAAATGACAGTGCAACATTGTGCTACACTCTGAATCTTGTATCTCTCTAGAGCTTGCAGTAATGTCAGAGAGAAAGAGAGAGACCCAATTCAGTGGAAAATCTGTCTCCCTCCAGCAGGTGGTGCTCCCCCCCCCCCGCTGTTTCGCCCACCAAGCAAGGAGATTGTATGGAGATCAATGAGTGAAGAATTTGGATGACAAAAAAATGAATGGCTTATTTGCTACATGAAAGTTAATTTAATCGAATAGAAGATTAGTAATGCTTTACTAAGTAGTTACAAGTGTACTGATAATTAGGACACGTGACATCCAGACAACTTTGGTAAAAAACACTTTATATCGGCGTTGTCTCGAGATGGCTATGCATATTCATAGATTGAGGCTAGTAGCATAGCATCTCTCTCCATTGAATACATGCGGTTGACATCAACAACCGTCATCGAATATTAAAAATAGGATTACAATAATGAGATGCATCCACAAATCCAATGAAAGCATAGGCGGGAGTTAGATAGCCTGCCGTATCGCATTGTGGACAATGACTACAATTGTTAGGGCGGAGAGACATGTATCTTGTCAGTATATCCATAATCTTTGTTGTAACACAAGTTGGAGGAGAGCCTGACTGCGGCCTAAACTAGAGGTCGACCTATTAATCGGAATGGCCGATTAATTAGGGCCGATTTCAAGTTTTCATAACAATCGGAAATCGAGTGCGGATTTTGCAGATTTTTAAATTTATTATTATTATTTTTTTTTATACCTTTGTTTAACTAGGCAAGTCAGTTAAGAACACATTCTTATTTTCAATGACGGCCTAGGAACGGTGGGTTAACTGCCTTGTTCAGGGGCAGAACAACAGATTTTCACCTTGTCCACTCCGGGGACCCAATTTTGCAACCTTACAGTTAAAAAGTCCAACGCTCTAACCACCTGCCTCTCATTGTACTCCACGAGGAGCCTGCCTGTTACCGAATGCAGTAGAAGCCACGGTAAGTTGCTAGCTAGCATTAAACTTATCTTATAAAAAACAATCAATCAATCATAATCACTAGTTATAACTACACATGGTTAATGATATTACTAGTTTATCTTGCGTGTCCTGCATTGCATAATCAATGCAACGCTGGGGGATGGTTTAACAAAAGCGCATTTGCGAAAAAAGCACAATCGTTGGACGACTGTACCTAATCATGAACACCAATGCCTTTCTTAAAATCATTACACGGAAGTATATATTTGTAAACCTGCATATTTAGCTAAAAGAAATCCAGGTAAACAGGCAAAATTAACCAGGTGAAATTGTGTCATTTCTCTTGCGTACATTGCATGCAGAGTCAGGGTATATGCAACATTTTGGGTAGCCTGGCTCATTGCGAACCAATTTGCCAGAATTTTATGTAATTATGACATAACATTGAAGGTTGTGCAATGTGACAAGAATATTTAGACTTAGGGATGCCACCTGTTAGATAAAATACCGAACGGTTCCGTATTTCACAGAAATAATAAATGTTTTGCTTCCGAAATGAAAGTTTATGGATTCGACCCTATTAATGACCAAAGGGTCGTATTTCTGTGTGTTATTATGTTATAATTAAGTCTATGATTTAATAGAGCAGTCTGACTGAGCAATGGTAGGTAGCAGCAGGCTCGTAAGCATTCATTCAAACAGCACTTTCATGAGTTTTGCCAGCAGCTCTTCGCAAGCACAGCACTGTTTATGACTTCAAGCCTATCAGCCTAATGGCTGGTGTAACCGATGTGAAATGGCTAGCTAGTTAGCTGGGTGTGCGCTAATAGCGTTTCAAACATCACTCGCTCTGAGACTTTGAGTAGTTATTTCCCTTGCTCTGCAAGGGCCACGGTTTTTGTGAAGCGATGGGTAACGCTGCTTCGAGTGTGGCTGTTGTCGATGTGTTCCTGGTTCGAGCCCAGGTAGGGGTGAGGAGAGGTACGGAATCTATACTGTTACACTGGCAATACCTTAGTGCCTATAAGAACATCCAATAGTCAAAGGTATATGAAATACAAATGGTATAGAGAGAAATAGTCCTATAAATACGATATTAACTACAACCTAAAACCTCTTACCTTGGAATATTGAAGTCTCATGTTAAAAGGAACCACCAACTTTCATATGTTCTCATGTTCTAAGCAAGGAACTCAAACGTTAGCTTTTTTACATGGCACATATTGCACTTTTACTTCTCCAGCACTTTGTTTTTGCATTATTTAAACCAAATTGAACATGTTTCATTATTTATTTGAGGCTAAATTGATTTTTATTTATGTATTAAGTTAAAATAAGTGTTCATTCAGTATTGTTGTAATTTGTAATTGTCATTATTACAAATAAATAAATAGAAAATTGTCCGATTAATCAGTATCGGCTTTTTTTTGGGGTCCTCCAATAATCGGTATCGGCGTTGAAAAATCATAATCGGTTGACCTCTAGTCCAAACACTTAAAAGACACCCTCATCCACTTAACCATGCCTTATGCCCTTGGGGGAATCCCTGTCACCATCTTGGAGGGTGGTCCAAATAATTAACCAAGCAAGGGAAGTTTGCAACTTAAGCCCCTCAGCCCTCGTTTTCAGTCGGCTTTTTTGAGTGTACAATTATGTTCACTCCGGGGCCTGAAACACCCCATAATTCAATTTGCGATGATTGTACATCCGCTACGAAAAGTCTGTAAAAACTTAAAAACAACATCAATGGAGAAGTCAACATACAAGTGTAAGTAAAAAACGAATGCAAATAAGTTAGATATTTTGCTACTACGTAAAAAGTAAATATGTTATTGTTTGGTTGTCTTTTGGAAATTGTAGAAATAAAACATTTCCCTTCTTCACAATTTCCAGCTAGGCAGGCTAACGTTAGTTAGCTAATTAATTTGCTAGCTATCATACAGTAGAAATATATTAATAATGATATATTTAATATTAGTAGACATGCACTTATAATTGAATGTAGGGCACCATATAAAGCACCCACAAGCTACCGGTGGCTGAAAACACAATCATCATGGGATGAATGAGTGACACATTTCCGGTGAAAGGTGATTTTTTTTTTTTTTTTGAAAGGTGGTTAATTTAAAAATAATTTCTTCCTCCCTCGCCCCTTGCCCTGCAAGTGTATACTCGTCAGACGTCATGATATGCCATCAGAAGTGTCCACTTAATTTGAGAGCTGAGGGTGTCACGAATCCCGCCAAAGATGGTGCCTCTTCCTGTTTGGGCGGCGCTCGGCGGTCGCCGGCCTAATAGCTGCCATCGATTCCCTTTTTTGTTTCTGTTAGTTTGGTCTGATTGGTTACACCTGTTTTGAGTTTAGTTTTGTTTGTGGGCTATTTAAGGGCACTAGGCCCGCCGGCTATTGTGCGGGCTTGTTTTCTGTTCATGGTGTTTTTTCCAGATAGTTTAGTCCTGTTTGTTTGGACTGGTTATTTCATGCGCCCTTGTATTTGGCATGTCCGTTTTCACTGTCTTTGGAATAAAGATCCACGTTTGGAACTAAACCTGCTCTCTGCGCCTGACTCCTCCACCCACTGCTCCTAGAAGCCTTAACGGAGGGGGTGTGTCTTAAGTTTTTGGACCATTGCCCCTGTCTCTCATCAGAGATGTTATTTATTTTGGGAGATTGCAAAATATGACCTTTTCATTCAAGACAGGATAAATATATTGTTTCAGCTGATAATAAAACATGTTTTGTTTAGTTACTTTTTCCTCAACTTGTTTCTCTAACTTTATAGCTAGCTGTACTCTGCAGAGCAGAGAGCAGGCTAGCTCAACCTAGTCTCAGAGCATTTTGTATTATTCTGTATGTAAATCTGAGAGACTCCTTTTCGTACGCTATGTTACAAATGACCATTTGTACAATTCAGGATGAGATTCGGACTCGCAAATTTGTTTGTGTTTTTGCCTTAAGTAACCAACCATCTTATGTAACATATCATTGTAATTGAGTGCCCTGTTATATCTAGTCTATGAGACCAGGCTGGCTAGCTAGCTAAAGCTTGGCTAGGTTTAAGTTACCATTTTGGCTAGTCACTTCCACCTAATAATTAGCATAAAAAACAAACGTCATTACCATCACAATAAACTTAAACGGGAGGCAGCAGTCATATAATATAATTAGCTTAACAGGCAATGTGTATTGTTAACATTACTATTGAAAATTTTCTCACTTATAGGAATGGGTAATTCATTTTAAAAACTTTTAAAAAATAAATGTATTTTATTCATAATACAAAAATCTTACATTGCTACATCAAACATGTCTAGCAAACAAAACACAGGTATTAACAATGCTCAAACATACAAAAAATGTAAATAAAAATAAAATACAAAAAAGAAACAATTTAAGTGCAATTTTATTCACTCTGAAAATATCTTATAATGATTCATGAAGATGTTATTATTTTTGTTATTCACTAGGGTTAGTGTTTTAATAAGATAATTAAATTCAATCAGAAAAATGGGTAATTTTGGCATAGAATTTTTGAATTTTTGTTTGTGTATAAAGTATTTGGCAACAAGAATAAAAAAATGAACAATCATTTCAGTGGTTTTGTTATCATTGCAATAGTAACATATTATATATTTTATGTTCAAATTATAGGCAGTGTTCATAATGGTAAATAAGTACTTTGCAAGGTTTTCCCAAAATTCGGACACAAATTTACATTCAAAGAACAAGTGAGACAGATTCTCACCTTCTTTTTCACAGAAAATGCAGATATCATCAATAGCCACAAATTTGGAAATCATAGAATTACATGGATATATCTTATGCAAAATGTTGAAATGCACTTCCTTAACTTTGTTTGGTATACAGTATTTGTAAGGTCTTAACCATGCATTTTTCCAGAAAATGTCAGGAATAAGCATGTTCCAGAAAACCTTCCTCTCAGTGTAAGTTGGTTTTGTGAATGAAGAATTTGTCTAAAATATTTATTACAACAAGATTTCTCAAGTAAGCCCACACCTTCCAATCTGAGTTCTGGATAAACTTTGTGATCATTCCCAAAATTAAGATGACTTTTCATAAGTGTGGAATGAGTAATTTTTTACAAGTTGCTAGCTATCCCATAATGACATCACTGAAAACCATACATTTTAAACTTCTTCTGTGGTTTGTTAACTTCCTGTTCTTCGATGGACTCTGGCTGGACTGAAGATGATGCAAAGTTTGAAAAATGTCAAAGTATGCAGTGTCGGTCTCACAACAGAGTCTTCCACTGCAAGGGGGTGCTGCGTTTCCATTCTGTTATGGATGTCCCCATTGAAATGCATGACATCCGGTGCAACATAACGTGATTATGGTGATTATGGTAATGTGAATGAATAAACAACGTGAACGAGATTGATGCTTAAAGGGCAATTCCGCAAATGTTCAACCCCATAAATTAAAAAAAAAAAAAAACCTGCAACACGTTTCTAGCCCAAGGGAGGGTATTTTCTTGCTCCACACGTCACTGTGAAGCTCATATTGTTTGAAAATCACTGTTTTTAAAATGTTTTAACTTTTGATGTCATCGGCTATAACTTTTTTACCGTAATTTAAAAAAATTCTACTAAACTTAGAAATGTGCCGTTTTCAGATATGTTGACACTGGAGATATTGAAAATTAGGTTGAAAAGTGGGGGTGTTGGCCTTTAAGGTTACTACAAGCGTCACTCCGTTGATGTATGTGCATGTGTGTGTGAAGTGGGATTTTTGGAGCAGGGAACACCTTTTGGGAATACGATACGCTCACTGGGGGGCAATAGCAAAATCTTTCATTTAATTTCGCCTTCTCTTGCTAGTATTAGCTAGCTGGCAGCCTAATTTGGATGCTGGCTTTAACCTGGCTAAAAACATAGCAAACTAGCTAGCCTTTTTAGCTTTCCACATCTCCATGTGAAATAATCATTCCTATATCAGCTAAAAATATAATACCATCATGTTTTGGTCATGGAGGAAAAAAAGCATATAGCTAGTTGGCTACAGAAGGTTCTACCATTTCACAATAACCTGGAATCACCAGTTATTACTTTTAAACAAAATACTTTTTTTGTTATATTCTTGTTGTTTGGTTTACTGTTTGAAAAGTCACAGATAATATTTGGTTGTTTAACAATGCAAAATAGGTTACTTTGATGAATAGCCAATAGATTAGATCAGGGACTCAAGCAACAACGGTACCTGCATTGCGCGTCTCAATTTTCAGGTTGTACAAAAGTATGTTGAATATTACAAGGAGCCGCCCCTTTTGTGACGGAAAACAACATTGCAACACTGCGCTATGCTCGGTACGGTCAGTCTCCATAGTGTGTGAATTTAACTTTTAAAGGAACAGACTGTAGTAGATGAAAGTCCATGAGTTAAGTCGGGGGAGGTACATCTGCGACAGTTGAAAGTCGGACACAAATGTGTTTTTTTCAACAGCAAGGCTCAAATCAACATGGCAGAGTTGCCATGTTTGTAAAACCTTTTCTTTATAATGCCGAAATAAACATCTCCAACACTCATATCATACAATCACAATCCCTGAAATCATGTGTGTACATTGGAGCCTACAATCAATTGACAGTGAGAGAGCCACAAATATCACACTTATTTGTAGGCTATATGTATATCCACGGTACACATACATCCAGGCAAATTAGTTCCTGTTTCAGTCATGTCTTTGGCCAGTTTGCATGGGTCAAACAAAAACACCCTAATGCAGACATTATACAACCGGTGGGTCTAATCCTGAATGCTGATTGGTTAAAAACACATTCCAGCCTGTGTCTTTTCCACAAATTACCACCAGCGAAATCTATGATGTTAAAATGCCTATTTACTTACTGCAGCTATCACCTACATTGTGAGAGGCTCTATATAAGTGATAATGCCCGAGAAGCCAGTGTTTGGAGGATATATTGGCATGGGTGTTGTTAGGCCTAAAACACATTTGAGACTGAGAAATACTGCAGGATTAAGGTTGTGAAGAGCAACTGCAGAAATGTTGGGAGATGCCCAATTGCATACTCCTCATGACCTCGCTCATCTCCTCCTTCTTAAAACCCATTGGAGGAGAAGGTCAGAGGGGCGGGACCTCTGGCTTTCTCATCCAATGGGTTTAAGGAGGCAAAGAGAGAGGACGCAAGGATTATGCAACTGAGAATCTTCATGACCTTTGATCACATGGTTGTTGTAAAGTTCATGCAGTTGACATGTACGCACAAGTCGGACAATTTTTATCCCCAGAATGCAACACATTTTGAAAGGTGGTGATGACTTGACAAAAGTGACCCGCTTGAACACACCCATACTGTAGGTCCTGAGTTCAATAAGGGGGAAGGTAGGCTACTCACTAAGCAATCAACCATTGTGACGTCCTTTACACAAGGTCTTTGGAAATTATGTTCTGTGAAATAATCGATTTAGGAGGTGAAAGCAATTGGTTAATCAAGATAATTAGAACACACTACCTGCTGCCTAAATAATAGGCCTACACATGCCTATACTGTTGAAGTGGCACCCTCTTCTGATCATGGAGGAGACTTCACAGAGCTTTTTGTTTCTTACAGTGTCCACATATCCACTTTCTTTTGCTGTCAACTCAAAGACTAGGGAGGATCTCAATTGCATACTCCTTGAGTCCTCTCTCCTGCCTCCTTTTCAAAATTCATTGGAGGAGAAGGTCAGAGGGGAGGGACCTCTGGCTTTCTCATCCAATGGGTTTTGAGAAGGAGAGAGGACATGTTGAGTATACAATTGAGATTCTCCCAACATTCTGTATGTATACAAATGTCCTAACTGTAAACCAGATATTTGCAAAACAGCTAACGGGTCTTCTACATGAACCCGAGGAGGTAGGCCATTCGACTATACACACAGTGACATTTTACCCACATGCAAAATCATGCAAAAGGTAAATACCGAAGCGGAGGGATACAAAAACCCTTGTAGAACATGGCCGTCATCCCGTCTCCTTCATGCCCTTCCTATTTACAGTAATTTATACTGTGATTGGCTTTGATGCTGGAGTGTCAGCTTTCTATTGGCTTCTTACAAGTCACTCATAAACGGTGTCAATGACGTAGGTTGTGCACTAGGTACATTGTATCGTTTGGCTGAACGGAATAGTTACATTTTACGGAGAAGGGGAGAGTGGATTTATTTAAATTGAGACGTCGATCATGATTATAGCACATCGTATTTTCATTATACCTATATTTTAAACCAATCCTCTACCTTTTCACACGATTGTGGATGTAATATTTCAGGGTAAGTGGAATTATACATTTGCTTCCTGCGTTTTCGTTTTTTTCCCCTCGTAAGAACAAGACTGCTTGTATTGTTTTAATCAAACCGTTTTAGACAAGAGGGTAGCCTAATAGGCTGATTTGTATTGACAACATTATTCACCCCTAAATTGTTTTTAAAATGTATTAATATAATTGGTGACCTCAGTAGTCGCAGTCATGGCACTTGGTTGGGTTGTATTTTTTCGTTAGAGTTGAGGCTGGCAAGCAAGGTAGACTAATGGCTGTCGGTCGGCTTCGCCAGAGATTGTGAAATGGCCTAAAAGAGCACCTTCGCTAGACGACATATGAACCCTCCATTATGGTGTGAACCCTGAAAGCTCTCGGTTTATAACGGTGGAGGTGCGCGCATGTTGACAACCGGGCCACAACAAAAACAATAGAGCTAGCGCGAGCTGTCACAGCGGATTTGTTGTCTGACTGTCAGTCTCTTGCCACGTTCAAAATAACTTAGAACTCGGGTTCTCCGACTTCAGTGCTTTTATGAAAACGGGGAAAAACGAGCTCCGACTGGGAAAATCGTTTTGAACGGTGCTCCAACTTGGAATTTCAAGTTGACAACTCGGGCATCTTTCTAGAACATTAACTTTCCGACCTGAAGATCACTGACGTCATGATTTGACCTCGCCCCCCGGTGTTCCCAGTTGGCTTCAAAGTGCCATCAGAATGTCTGTCCGTCTTTGACCTGTCTGTCAGTCTGTGCCTACAGTAGTCTGGCTTGCTATCACAATTTTTTTAGACAATTACTTTTAATTGAAAATAATAGGCTACACTTCAGGCTGCACACAGTAGACGATATATATCCCCTGGATTTTCATCTTCAATGTAGCTGTTAGTGACGAAATACTCAGGTAGGCTAGCTATCAAAGGCAAAAACACAGATGTCAGAGCACGCTGATAAAACTTTCAAACCTTTTTTTTATATTTGCGCTTTATAATCACTATACTTCAAATCTCTCTGCATTTTAAAATCATTATACCTCTCAAATCTCTCTCTCATGTAATTATTGCACCTTGATGTACTGGCTTTGCATGTGATTATTAAAACAAACAACAAATCACTCATCTGTGATGCTGGGGTTTGGAGATCATGCTGTACTGCACATAGGGGGCCTACATATTTAGATTTGTATACCTTCACACAGCATACCTTTAATACATCCTATTACATTTGAATGGGAAACCTATTGTATGAAGCTTCTTATGGTCTTTCAAAGTATTTTGAAGGCCTTGACCACTGTTCAAATATAACAGATGTTATCTCATGTGGATCATTTGCTCAGATCTCTGTAGCCAAGTGAGCAGTGCCATAGAACAGAGGGTATGGATTCCCTAGCTGTTAGTCCACCTAAATACTGTACTTATCCTTTAGCTTATGCATAACCTCTTGATGCATCAGCAGACATTAATATTAGATTCTGGGCCTTGAATTAGATTCGTAGTGGAACGTTAATCATTTTAATGTCATGTGACCTGGAAATTGGCAGCTATGTTGTGTGGAGGGTCCCAGGGGATCCGGTTCTTAGTCTGATTCTAATGCTGCTGCTCTGGTAGAAGTAGGCCAGACACAGCCTTGTGCTTTGGGGCCAGTCTGAAGGACACAATCATGTAGACTCCGACTACTCGTATAACTATTCGTATAACCCAAGTGATTGTAAGCCTTACTTGCAGTATGGCAGTTTGTTACACAAGACATCACCCAGACTTATATATATATATATATATAACAATGGAGTACACATTCAAGCTGTTATCAGAAACCAATGAACTTCCAACCTTCTGAAAACATCGTCACAAGCCATTCTAAGAGACAATTTATGCTTGATCAAAAAATAGGCGGGAATAGGCGCGGGAAGGATGGTGTGATACAATTGTGGAACCTCCGTTGCAGTGGCCAATTAGCTCTCCATGCTGCACGCCTCTCAAATTTTGTAACAATTCTGAGGGCTCCGTATAGCTCTGCATTGACATGAGTGGTTGACGGTAGGTGAGGGTGGGAGGTCCTGTATAAACAAACTTAGTTGACAATTTCCTTCACAACAGTTCTGCGCTGCTCGGCAATGCACAAGAAGTATGAATGCCCTGGCACCCCTACTGTACTTCTCTCACCCCAGTATTTACGGTATTACAGGCTTAGTACACAAAGGGGTGCCAAATAACCTGCAAAAAAGCCTATTGGGTGTACCAGAATGCCCCCCCCCCAAAATTGCACAAATAATAGAGAATTTCCATGTCGTTTGCTAGCTAAATATGCTAACAAGCCCAAAGGAAAATAAACAAATTGCAAAGACGGGCAATCCAGCTCATGAAGTTAAACAGGTAGGAACTATCGAATGTCATTTGTGGTGAGTTTGGACATTTACAAGCAAATGTGAACGAGAGACATTGTGCAAATGAACAAAACAGGACAAAAAGCTAACACAATATGATGCGTTGTCACCTTATTAATTCAGCCACTTAGCAAATTAAGTTAGGGGTCTTCTTAACTAGGCTTGGGTAGTATCCAGACTGGCATATCGAGATATTCAGTAATACTATCACTGCACACAAGGGGCGCAGTTTTCAAACCCAACTGACCCTGCTTAGCTGTCGAGATCAGACGAGACTGCAGAGCATTTAGCACATTTTATACAATTAACTTAGGAGTTCTAAGATATCTAGCTGGCAAACATTTAGTTGTGAATTCCATACTGTAATTAGATCACCTGGCGCATGCTTCACAACAGTGGGTGACTCACAAGGCTTCTGTCTCTCGTCGTTATGTGCTTGTAAACGAACACTGCGTGACTGGGGACTACTGGTAAGCTTGATAATGAAAAATTGTGACCGGGTGAAATGAAGAACGTAGTGTTCTTTATCTCCTAACGTATTGCACAAGTTGACTGCAGGTATTTACTTATACAATTTGTCTTTTTGTAGTTACTTTTGAAAAAAATCTACAAAGAAATAGTTCAACGGTATTGAGAATCCATCCCATTGCTTTTTCCAAATACCCCAGTATATGGTATATACAGTTAATTCGGAAAGTATTCAGAACCCTGGACTTTTTCCACATTTTGTTACAAGATTATTCTAAAATTAATTTAAAAAAAAAAAAATTCCCCCCTTAATCTACACACAATACACCATAATGACAAAGCAAAAATAGTTTTTTTAGAAATGTACATAATTATTTACATAATTATTCAGTTCTATGTTTAAGCACCTTTGGCAGCAATTACAGCCTTGAGTCTTCTTGGGTATGACACTACAAGGTTGTCACATCTGTATTTGGTTAGTTTCTTGCATTCTTCTATGCAGATCCTCATGCTCTGCCAGGTTGGATGGGAAACGTTGCTGTACAGTTATTTTCAGGTTTTCCAGAGATGTTTGATCAGGTTTAAGTCTGAGCTCTAGCTGGGCCACTCGAGGACATTGAGACTTGTCACGAAGCCTCTCCTGCGTTGTTTGTGTGCTTAGGGTCATTGTCCTGTTGGAAGGTGAACCTTCGCCCTAGTCTGAGGTCCTGAGCGCTCTGGAGCAGGTTTTCATCAAGGATCTCTCTGTTCTTTTCTCCATTCATCCTTCCCTCGATCCTGACTAGTCTCCCAGTCCCTGACACTGAAAAACATCCCCACAGCATGATGCTGTCACCACCATGCTTCATCGTAGGGAAGGTGCCAGGCTTCTTCCAGACTTGGCATTCAGGCCAAAGAGTTCAATCTTAGTTTCATCAGACCAGAGAATATTCTTTTCTCATGGTCTGAGAGTCCTTTAGCTTTCTTTTGGCAAACTCCAAGCTCGCTGTTGTGCCTTTTACTGAGGAGTGGCTTCCATCTGGCCACTCTACCATAAAGGCCTGATCGGTGGAGTGCTGCAGAGATGGTTGTCCTTCTGGAAGGTTCTCCCATCTCCACAGAGGAACTCTGGAGCTCTGTCAGTGACCATCGGGTTCTTGGTCACCTCCCTGACCAAGGCCCTTCTCCCCCAATTGCTTAGTTTGGATGGGTGACCAGCTTTAGGAAGAGTCTTGTTGGTTTCAAATGTCTTTCTTTTAAGAATGATGGAGGCCACTGTGTTTCTGGAGACCTTCAATGCTGCAGAAATGTTTTCGTACCCTTCCCCAGATATGTGCCTCGACACAATCCTGTCTTGGCGCTCTACGGACAATTCTTTTGACCTCATGGCTTGGTTTTTGCTCCGACATCCACTGTCAACTGTGGGACCTTTATATAGACAGGTGTGTGCCTCTCCAAATCATGTCCATTCAATTGAATTTACCACAGGTGGACTCCAATCAAGTTGTAGAACCATATCAAGGATGATCAATGGAAACAGGATGCACCTGAGCTCAATTTTGAGTATCGTAGCAAAGGGTCTGAATACGTATGTAAATAAGGTATTTCTGTTTTTATTTGTAATACATTTACAAAAATGTATAATTTGTTTTCACTTGGTCATTATAGGGTTGTGTGTGTGTAGACTGAATTTGTATATGTAATGCCTTTTTAGAATAAGACTAACAATGTAGAATAAGTCAAGGGGTCTGAATACCTCCTGAATGCAATGTATGGTATATCTCCCATGCCCAGTGTTAATGCATTATGCAACATTTTTCACGCAGGAAAAAAATATTCTTGCTGTTTTTTTGTAAACGCAGATGTAAAATGCTTCTTGATAACATTTCTGCTTGGCATAAGATTAAGTTTGTGCTTCAGTTGCTCCTCTAAACTCTGAGAATTCACGAACGGATGTTCAGCAGACACTACTCTGACGGATGGGTATCTATTGGTAAAAATTCAAGATGAACTTAAAGCAAAACATTAGGAAATGTAGTTGGCTACATTATTTCTATGATGGGCCTAAACATTAGAAATATGTTGGCCATGCATCGGTTTTGCAAAAAAATACCTTTCTTTTTCATTGTAAGCTCCCTTGTGTGGCTGCCAGCCAAATAGCGTTGGACTTCTGCCATCTGATGAAAACAAGCTATTTTCTGCCAAATGTGTTGTACTAATGTATTTTCTGTGTAGGAAAATTAGAGTTGCACGTCCCTTATCACTCTATTGAAGCAACAAATCACTGACTTTCAATATAAAACGCATCCCCTGTCAATGCACAGCTGGAATCACCTTCCGGTTTCTCCTGTTGTGCCATTTACTAACGCATTGAACAAGTTGACTGGGATTTATGCTTACTTAAAAAGTAGCTGCAAATATTAAAATGTATAGAAAAACATGAAAAGTAGTAGTTATGGTGTTGTAAAACCATCCCGTGGCTACTTCCAAATACCCTGATGTAAGGTATACCACCCAAGCCTTTTAGAGAACATGCTGTCACAGACGGCCATTTCACTAGTCAATTATACTTAACAAAAATATAAACGTAAAGTGAATGTAAAGTGTTGGTCCCATGTTTCATGAGCTGAAAAAAAAGAAGCTTATTTCTCTGAAATTTGTTTATATCCCTGTTAGGGAGCATTTCTCCTTTGCCAAGATAATCAATCCACTTGACAGATGTGGCATATCAAGAAGCTGATTAATGATCATGCTGTTTACAAAGGTGCACCTTGTACTGGGGATAATTAAAGGCCACTCTAAAATGTGCAGTTTTGTCACAGCACAATGCCACTGATGTCTCAAGTTTTAAGGGAGTGTGCATGCTGACTGCAGGAATGTCTACCAGAGAATTTAATGTTCATTTGTTTACCATAAGCCGCCTCCAACGTCGTTTTAGAGAAATTGGCAGTACGTTCAACCGGCCTCACAACTGCAGACCACGTGTAACCATGCCAGCCCATGACCTCCAAATATGGCTTCTTCACCTGCAGGATCATCTGAGATGAGCCACCTGGATAGCTGATGAAACTGTGGGTTTGCACAATCGAAGAATTTCTGCAAAAACGGTCAGAAACCATTTCAGGGAAGCTCATCTGCGTGCTCGTTGCCCTCAACAGGGTCTTGACCTGACTGCAGTTCGGTGTTGTAACTGACTTCAGTGGTCAAAGGCTCACCACTGGCACGCTGGAGAAGTGTGCTCTTCATGGATGAATCCCAGTTTCAACTGTACTGGGCAGATGGCAGGCAGCGCGTATGGTGTTGTGTGGGCGAGCAGTTTGCTGACGTCAACGTTGTGAAGAGTGCCCCATGGTGGGGTTATGGTATGGGCAACCATAAGCTATGGACAACTAACACGCATGCATTTTATCAATGGCAATTTGAATGCACCAAGATATTGTGACGAGATCCTGAGGCCCATTATTGTGCCATTTATTCACTGCATGTTTCAGCATGATAATGCACTGCCCGATGTCACAAGGATCTGTAGACAATTCCTGGAACCTGAAAATGTTCCAGTTCATTCATGGCCTGCATACTCTCCAGACATGTTACCCATTGAGCATGTTTAGGATGCTCTGGATCAACGAGTATGACGCCGTGTTCGAGTTTCCGCTAATATCCAGCAACTTCGCACAGACATTGAAGAGGAGTGGGACAACATGCCACAATCAACAGCCTGATCAACTCTATGCAAAGGAGATGTCACGCTGCATGAGGCAAATGGTGGTCACACCAGATACTGACAGGTTTTCTGATCCACGCCCCTACCTTTAAAAAAAAAAAAAAAGTATCTGTGACCAAAAAATGTATATCTTTATTCCCAGGCATGTGAAATCCATAGATGAGAGCTGAATGAATTCATTTCAATCGCCTGATTTACCTTATATAAACTACTCTGCAACAATTTCAAAAATGTTGCATTTATATTTTTGTTCATTGTGTTTTTACGTCTGTTAAACACCTCCCCACCAACCTATATCAATGAACTTTTTTGGCCAATTTATTTTAATCATGTTGGTCAAAATGTTGATTTCCTCTGGACACATTTGTATTTCTGTTCACCACATATACAACAGGAGCAGGAACAGTAGCTCCCACAAGTTACACTACTGATTTGAGATAAAGGCTGGCTGGCCTGGCTTGTTTGCATTTTAAAGTTGGCCACAGTAGTAAAACAGTTCCTCTTCTTTAATTTGTCTGGTTGAACTGGAGGTACAGGGGCTTTGAGGATATTTGTCTTTATGCATCAGGAAGAAGATGAGTATTTTGGGGAAAGCTGCTGGGAACAACAGATGCTACACCTCTCAACTTTGTTGGTTCTTGTATCGTTAAGAAGGTAGATTCTACACATGTTGCCGTTTTTTTTAAAGCACTTCCTGTGATTCTACATATTCTACCATGGAGCTAAGAGGACATTTTGCAGTATAAAATATTTTTCTGCATTTCTATGCATTTTGCCATGGCTGATTGTGTTCTGTTATGTTTGAACAAAAGAACACTGTCAAATACATTAAACATTTTCCATGACTGTAGCTTTTATTTGGGTGATTTGCTAGTTTGTTATATATTTTTTTTATATAGGGTCATTATCTTTTCTACTTACTTTATATCTGGTTTAGTCGTTTACACAAGGTTTTTCCATCCCGAAAAGTTATAAAATGTGCACTGTTTGGACCCGCCCATGGATTTCAATGTTAGACAAATCCCTGTGTAACACTGTTCACCATGCACTCTTCTGGTCACTCGTTGACACACCAGGAACTCACACCTGTCACGGTTTGCCATGTTCAGCTTGTGTTAGACCTGACTGCTCTTAGTAGCAGTAAACCTGGCTGCAACGTGTCAGTTTGACAGGACCTGTGAACGCTCTTTCCTCAGCAAGAGTTTGCAATGTAAAGCCAATGTGACCGGACTCAAATGGTGATTCATTGTAAAGAGACTCCATGTAGCCCTGGAGTGGGATTTCTGCCGCATGAGGAGATCATCTCCATCAATAGAAAAGGTCAAAGGAGCGGGAGGTGACAAGGAAAATGCCTGAGATTTCAAGAGGGCCATCATGAAATGAATATGAGGAGAGGTTACAGGCCTAGGTGGGATAAGTCTGAGTGATCAAGAAGGGGTTAACTGTATCTAAGAATAGTAACCATCAGGCCTCTACCTCTGTGCAGCTCTCTGCATGGAACCCAGCAAATTCTTTGCAAACCACTGAACCGAGACTCAAGAAAAAAATGACAGAACTGAGATTTACTCAACCTATCCTCTGTTGTGAAACATTGAGGAATCCCTCCGGTTATCTGACTCCAGCTAATGGAGATGAGTATTATAAGCCCCACCCCCGCCTTCCTCCTTTTCAAGGCATGATGGCCCTGGCCTTCAGTCTAGGACTTTGCCCACATTTCATTGACCAATGTGTAATCTGCTAAAAGGTCACTGCCACTAATTACTGTACACCACTCCAAAACCGACAGATGCCTAGCCTTGCTTGATTGCGCACTCTCTCTTTAATCAGAGGACATTTTCACAGGGTGCGAAAGCACCCAGTTGACGTTTCAAGGAGACATCCAGGCAGGTCGATTGAACCAAGGTGACGGAAGGTCTGCCCTCGACAGATAATGAGGCGGTCTCTGTAAGGTCTCAGCAACTCGGAGCAGTCTATTTTAGACCAGCCTGCCTGAGCCTGTCCAAAGTGTCTGAGTCTGGGCTTTAGTTGAAAGCTACGTCTCTCCTTTAGCTCTTTGGGGTTCCTATAATGTCACTGACAGAGTGAGCTGGTTCTGCTCTGGCTCGGTGTGAGTCAAGCGACAGCCTCATTATCTTGGCATCTAATCAGTCCTCCAGCCAGCTCCTAATTGAGCCATCAGCGCCTTCAGGGGGAGGAAGAGGGAGGATGGACATGTCAATTACAGTAATGAGAGGGGGTAGCCATGCCGAGTGCCGCACGGGGAGAACAGGGCTGGCCACAATCCTTATTGTAGTTCATTCTATGGCTAATCAAATGTGTCAGCAAAGTCAAGAAATTGTTAGGTTGCCGTTCACTGCGGGAGAGTCTGGGTGCTGACGGTGCTGCAAAAAGTGGTTGGGGGAAGAAGGAAAAAAAATATTCACAATTTACACTGGAACTAACTATTTCTGTATTAGTGGACCAATTTGTTTGTATTTTTTAAAGCAGTCCTATAGCTAGGGTTGAAAAGTTTCCTGTACATTTCTGGGAATTTTCCATGGGAAGTTAAGCCTGGGAATTTTGGGAAATTATAAGCTCTATAAACTTACTTCAAAAAAGTTAGCTTATAATGGTGAACCTTTTTGGTGGAATACACAAGGCAATTCTAGGTCTTGTGGCATATTTTGGTTAAACTATCCCCAACCCTCTGCATGCACAGTGCATTCTTCCATCACATGTACAGCTGATTCTCAAGATCTTGCACAGTAATGAGATCCTATTGAGCCCACACTACTACACTGTCTGAGCCAAGGACTACATACTTTCTGGTAAGTTTTGATGACAATACTGGGTGGGGTGAATATATTTCATACGACAATTTTTTTGTTAACTGGTAAATAGTAGCCTACAGCAAAGTGTGTTAAAATAATTTCTAACTTGTAAACATTTCTGCTAGTTAGTTTTTGCTACCATGTGGGTTTTTAGCTTGCTTGATCCTAAGTGAGGAGTGTTAATTCACCTGTCTGCATACATGTTTCATTTTAAAACATCTATCTTACTAAGGAGTTGTTTTAATCTAACTGCTTAACTATTTATCTGTACATGGAATTGTATTCGGTTTTTATTTAACCATTTTGTCCCCCTAATCTTTACAGGAAAATGCCATGGGCAAAAGCTTATGTGCGGAGACATTTCACTGCAGCTAATGTAGAAGGAAAAGCTGTGTACTTTTGGAAATACTATGCCAAATCATATGTGAAGAATGCAACAAAGATGCAGAATAATCTGGCCAAGTGCATAAAGTTCCCTCAGCGCTCACAACAAGCAACCCCTGACAAAAGTCCCTCAACTTCTATTTGAGGTCAGATGTTTTTTTGACTCAATGGAGGAAGGTAGTCAAAGAAATGCTCATTAATGTCTTGCACGAGCTGTGTATGCAACTGGTTCACCTCTGATGCTCACAGGCAATGTGTATTGGAAGAGATTTCTGAATGTTCTTCGCCCAGAATACACCCCACCATCCAGATATGCTCTATCTACTAATTTGCTAGATACAGAGTTCAAGTGAAGGTCAAGCAAATTATAGAGAAAGCAGACTGTATTGCAATCATCTCTGATGGGTGGTCGAATGTTCGTGGGCAAGGAATAATTAACTACATCTCCACCCCTCAACCAGTATTCTACAAGAGCACAGACACACCGGTCTCTACATTGCAGATGAGCTGAAGGCAGTCATCAATGACCTTGGACCACAGACTGTATTTTGCACTGGTGACAGACAATGCTGCGAACATGAAGGCTGCTTGGGCTAAAGTGGAGGAGTCCTACCCTCACAGCACACCCATTGGCTGTGCTGCTCATGCATTGAATCTGCTCCTGAAGGACGTCGTGGCACTGAAAACAATGGATACACTCTACAAGAGCCAAGGAAATGTTTAGGTATGTGAAGGGTCATCAAGTTATAGCTGCAATCTACCTCACCAAGCAAAGCGAGAAGAAATAGAGCACCACATTGAAGCTGTCCAGCAACACCCGTTGGGGTAGTGTTGTCATCATGTATGACAGTCTCCTGGAAGGGAAGGAGTCTCTCCAAGAAATGGCCAAATCAGTCTGCCGATATGGACAGCCCCATCAAGAGGATCCTCCTGGATGATGTATTTTGGGAGAGAGTGGTAAGCAGCCTGAAACTCCTGAAACCTATAGCAATAGCCATTGCACGGATTGAGGGAGACTGCCATTCTGTCTGATGTTCACTATGCTTGCAGATGTAAGAGAAGAAATCTATACTGCCCTGCCCACTTCACTGTTGCTCCAAGCAGAGGAAACTGCAGTTCTGAAATGCATCAAAAAGCTTGAAGACAGCTGCCTAAAGCCCATACACGCCTCAGAGTACATGTTGTACCCTGGTATACTTGCAAGCGCATCCTGTCTGGTGCAGAGATCAACAAGGCCTATGGTGTCATCATTACCGTGTCTCGCCACCTTGGCTTGGATGAAGGCAAGGTTCTTGGCAGTCTGGCGAAGTACACTTCCAAGCAAGGGCTTTGGGATGGAGATGCAATATGGCAGTCTTGCCAACATATCTCATCAGCCACCTGGTGGAAGGGACTTTGTGGATCAGAGTCTCTTTCCCCTGTTGCCTCCATCATCCTCCAAATCCCACCAACATCAGCCGCCTCAGAGCGCAACTGGTCCTTGTTTGGGAACACACACACCAAAGTACACAACAGGCTGACCAATACAAGGGTTGAAAAATTGATGGCCATCCGGGCAAATTTGAGACTTTTTGAACCTGACAACGAGCCATCCTCAAGGTTGGAAAGTGACAGTAAAGATGATGCTTCAGAGTCTGATGTTCAAGAGGTGGACATTGAGGAGGTCCAGGGAGAGGACATGGAAGCCTGAGAGAAGACAACTAAAGCTTTAGTCTAGAAACTATCATTTTACAGATGTTGATAAAGTTTGTTGATAAAGTTTTGGGGAGATGCGATGGATAATTCAATATTTCCTTTTGTTGGTCAGTGAAATCATCCCATGTGAAGAGTGAACTCATTTAATGTTAAATTTATAACTACATAAAATATATATATATATATATATATATTTGCAATTATGTCTACTTATGATAAGGTAAAAGGTTTATAGTTCTGTCTCCATATGATATGGTAAATGTATCAAATGCAAAAAAAAATCTATATTTTAAATGGTATTAATTTGCATTTATTCCCTAATTCCCATGGAATGTTTCCCCCTCTGAATAGTCCCCAAATGTGCAACCCTACCTATAGCGCAGGCATATCATTTATTTTCTCTCAACCAGCTACAATTTGGCACGGTCTTGATTTTGGACAATTGGATAGAGAATTTTTCCGTGTGGGGAAATTTTGGTTCCAAACTTTTGTAGATAACTCTTTAAAATAAAAAATTATTATTTGGATTTTCTCCTATGGTAGGTTTGTGGTTTGGCACATCCACAATGTAATCACTGACCTCTCCAGCTGCTGTTTACAGTTGTTCTGTAGAGAAAGGGGCAAGTTCAAAGAGGCTAAATTCATTCATTTCTTTCCTGGAAGAAAATATTTACAAATCTGGAATAGTGAGTGAAAAGACATTGGAATCAAGGACTGATCTCATTTTCAGGAGGGGGTAGAAAGCGAGTCGTAATGTCCTGGATTACCATGAATATGGTGATAGCTTTTTATGCACCGGTACTATTTTCTTGCCAAATATAGACCGTCACTTGCATGCAGTTTCATTGTGCCATATGGTTCTATCCAGATTAAGCACTCTTGACGCATATATAATGGAAATGATCACAGGGAATGAACCCTTGGGTGGTCTTGGAGTTCATGTTCCTGTCATGGCCAGTGATGTCAGTCTACATAGGCAAAGCCCTGCTCTAACACGGTCTTAAATGGTACTTGTCATCATATAAACATACGATTTACGTTTGTTTTCAGTCGTGCTATTGGAATGGAGAGCTTTGGTGGCTTTGTCATTTCTGATATGCGGTTTGGGCGAATTAGGTCATGTTTAATTCACCGTTAATTTGTTGTGTTCACATGAATGTATTTTGCCCTGCATTTACAACTTAAGGCTATGTGCCTGTATTGCTTACTCATGGAACTTTTGCATGAACTCTTGAAATGGCAATAGTTTGCGAGCCGGATTGTGCGATTCCAAGCTCAAATATTTTTAGGTATCAAGATTGTTCTGGCAATTCTCACATAGAAACTTCATTTGGAGGAAGAATGTTTGACATGCTTTTTACATTTGTATCACACATTTTTATTTATCATGATGAAAGTGGCCATTTTAGGCCCTTTTTAGACCTATACATTGTTCCTGTAAGACCCTGATCTAAGATCCAGACAACATCTTGGTGTCATTATACTCCTTTAGTGTGCTCTGAAATATGGAGTACGTCTTGATTCTGAAATAAACATGTTCACATTCATTTATTCAACATAAATATTCATAACTCAAAACTACCATTTTTGATTTAGTTAATTTTTAAGACATTGTTTGGAACAAATACATTTCCAGAGTGGGCTCTCTGCTAATGTAGGGCTGGGAATTGCCAGGGACCTCACAATACGATATTATCACGATCATTTGGTGCCGAAATGCGATTTGATCTTCCAAACATATTTTGCTTACTGTATGTCTGCTACAGAGGGACAAGAGCGAGCAATGAGAAACCAAGTTTTGGAAATAAAAGTGCGTGAAAACAAATTAGCTCCCTATTTAAAAGGAAGATGGCAAACACCGATTCAACCACAAAGGCAGAGAGGTTTTCCAATGCCTTGCAAAGAAGGGCACCTATTGGTAGATGGGTAAAACATTTAAAAAGCAGACATTGAATAACCTTTTTGAGCATGGTGAAGTTATTGAATTACTCTTTGGATGGTGTTTCAATACAGGGATTTCACCATGAGGCCAGTGGTGACATTAAATCAGTGATAGGAAAAAACTGAGGATGCTTCAACTTTGAAGTTACTCCACAATACTAACCTAAATTACCTTGAAAATAAGAAAAATATTCCAAAACATGCATCCTGTTTGCAACAAGGCACAAAAGTAAAACTGCAACGAAATTAACTTGATGTCCTGAATAGAAAGCGTTATGTTTAGGGCAAACACATCTTGAGTACCACTCTTCATATATTCAAGCATGGTGGTGGCTGCATCATGTTATGGGCATGCTTGTCATCGGCAAGGACTACTGAGTTTTTTTATTTTTTATTTTTTTTTAGGATAAAACAAGAAAACAAAACAGAGCTAAGCACAGGCAAAATCCTAGACGAAAACCTGGTTCAGTCTGAATAGAAAGTGTGCTAACAGCTGCTCCAGCATGTGAACTTGTGAATATGAAGGTGGGCGGCACAGACACATATGTACTAAAGGACACAGGTGGGTTCTGACTGAGGCAGGGGTTACTATGGTCTGCATGAATTTACCTGGTTTCCTTTTTGTCATTTTGTTATAGTGCAATTTACCTCCACATTGATCCTGGTGACCCCTTGTGTATGCAGGATTTCCCTCCAGCTGAGTATTAATTGTAATCAATGCACTTAGCATCTAGTGAAGCTGCCATACTGTACAATACATGGAATGAGATTGGAATAGAGATGCTTTCCCTTATGCTTCTGATCCCAACGTAGGGAGGGCAGTAGGCTATAGCCTGGGTTTGTATCAAAACCACTCATGAATTCATATAAGCCAAAACTCTGAAAATATGTGGTTGGTACAAACAAGTGCTAAATAACAAGAGGTTCTTGTTAATTGAACACAGTTTTACAAAGCGCTTATAAGGCCCTCTTGAGATGTGGGACTACTTACACTATTGTCTCATTTCCAGGAGAGTCCTATGAGAGGAATATGAGGATATAATTCATTTTTGTGGCCTCTTCATGAAAATGTATGCTGAACAGAAGTGAAACCCTGCTGAGTTAAACAGCATATTGTGTGGACTATGGTTAAAAAATAGGACCAATGGCTGTGTCAGGAAGTTGCTGATGTTCGAGGGTATGGCTAATTCCAGGCACGTGTAAATTCACTAGGTGAATAAAGGCGCTTCTGATATCTATTAGTCATTCAATCCCATGTACAGTATCCAACTCTGAAATCACTTCAGAATGTTCTGGAACTCTGAATGTGTCCACTACCGCTGTGATATTGCTTAACGCCCCAAGGAACAAGGTTTGAGTTGACTCCAAAGATGAAATTGCCCATGTTCCTTCTTATCTTGTCATCTAACTTCAGCCTATGAAACATCATGCTACACGCTAATATGCTACATGCTAGCCCTAGCCACATACTTCTCCTCTAACACGCTCACCTTGAAGTACAAACAACCCCCCCCCCTCCCCCCCAGGGGAGAAATGTGTCTTGTGTGAACACCGGTATTTTTAGATGCCTGTCGTAATCCTTCCGTCTCTCCCTCTGATGTCCTTGTGCATGGGAATTCCCCCTCCTGGGCAGCTAGCGCTTAGCACGACACCCTGTTGTTGTCATAGACTAGCCTCTATGAATAGGTGAGGGCTTTCGCTAATCGGTTGGAAGCGCCAGCGGCGGTTAGCATGCCTTTCCTCAGTGTGGGGTTGTGGGATCACATCTGACCAGGGAGGAATGACAATAGCAGAATGACGTCGGAGCCTTTCTGTCGTTGAGCTGCGGGGGGTGGGTGTGTGTGCGTGTGTGTGTGTTTACACTGTCTGATGGAGAAGCATAATAGCTGTTGGCTCGGTGTGAAGGGGTGTGTGTACTCACAGGTCAGACAGTGTTACCTGGGCTATTGTCCTTGAGCCTCACGTTTTGAACAAAAACATGTTTTTCCCTCGCATAACTCTGTCCACAGTACTTACGGATATGTTCACAGTAAAGTTGCAGTATTCAGAGCAAATCGTCTTTGCTGAATAAATCCAATTAATACAATAGCTTGGTTAGCTTTTTTCCCCTCACAGTGTAGCGTAGACGACAGATTCTGCTGCATTCTGGTCACATAGTCAACAACAGTCTCTTCTATGAAAACACATTATAATGGCTGTGTGTACATGAGGAATGTAGACGTAACTCTCTCTCTCTCTCCCTTCAAGGAGTGACATCGTCCTCACCACAGCAACGGTCGAGAAACTGGTGACCTTTGACCTGAGCGAACAATGAACTGAGGGCAACTCTCAACCAGCTCTACCAACGGCAGACCCTCTGCCCTGTCACCCTAGACCTGGGCAGAGGAGTGTGTGTGTGTGTGTGTGCGCGCGACTGCACGTGGTGTTTATGAGTCTGCCCGTACTCTAGAAAGAGCTACACTCCCTCTCTCCTCGTCTGAGAGGAGGCACCTCTGACCCTTGACCCTGATTGACTGACCCCAACCAACCACCAGGAAGCATGGGGAGGAAAAAGATTCAGATCCAAAGGATCACCGACGAGAGGAACAGACAGGTGAGACAGATGAGTGGCCGTGTCTTCATAGTCTGGACCAGGGTGTTATTCACGGGCCTTGAATATAGTCGACTCCTTATAAGATGGGCGAGAAAGATGTGTGGCCTTGCCTTTTTTCAGTATTGAAAGAGACATCCTTCCTCCCAATCCAGTCATATCCAGGCGGGCCGATGTACAGTTGAAGTCGGAAGGTGCATACACTTAGTCATTAAAACTTGTTTTTCAACCACTCCACAAATTTCTTGTTAACAAACTAGAGTTTTGGCAAGTCGGTTAGGACAACTACTTTGTGCATGACACAAGTAATTTTTCCAACAATTGTTTAGACAGATTATTTCACTTATAATTCACTGTATCACAATTCCAGTGGGTCAGAAGTTTACATACACTAAGTTCACTGTGCCTTTTTTAAACGGCTTGGAAAATTCCAGAAAATGATTTCATGGCTTTAGAAGCTTCTGATAGGCTAATTGACATCATTTGAGTCAATTGGAGGTGTACCTCTGGAAGTATTTCAAGGCCTACCTTCAAATTCAGTGCCTCTTTGTGTGACATCATGGGAAAATCAAAAGAAATCAGCCAAGACCTCAGAAAAAAATGTAGACCTCCACAAGTCTGGTTCATCCTTGGGAGCAATTTCCAAACGCCTGAAGGTACCACGTTCATCTGTACAAACAATAGTACGCAAACACCATGGGACCATGCAGCCGTCACACCGCTCAGGAAGGAGACGCGTTCTGTCTCCTAGAGATTAACGTACTTTGGTGCGAGAAGTGCAACTCAATCCCAGAACAACATCAAAGGACCTTGTGAAGATGCTGGAGGAAACCGGTACAAAAATATCTATATCCACAGTGAAACGAGTCCTATATCGACATAACCTGAAAGGCCGCTCATCAAGGAAGAAGCCACTGCTCCAAAACCGCCATTAAAAAAGCCAGACTACGGTTTGCAACTGCACATGGGGACAAAGATCATACTTTTTGGAGAAATGTCCTCTGGTCTGATGAAACAAAAATGGAACTGTTTGGCCATAATGACCTTTATGTTTGGTGAAAAAGGGAGGGGCTTGCAAGTCGAAGAACACCATCCCAACTGTGAAGCACTGGGGTGGCAGGATCATGTTGTGGGGATGCTTTGCTGCAAGAGTGACTGGCGCACTTCACAAAATGGATAGCATCATGAGGGGGGGAATTTGTGGATATATTGAAGCAACATCAAGATATCAGTCAGGCAGTTCAAGCTTGGTTGCAAATTGGTCTTCCAAATGAACAATGACCCCAAGCATACTTCCAAAGTTGTGGCAAAATGGCTTAAGGACCACAGTCAAGGTATTGGCGTGGCCATCACAAAGCCCTGACCTCATTCCTATAGAAAATTTGTGGGCAGAACTGGAAAAAGCGTGTGCGACCAAGGAGGCCTACAAACCTGACTCAGTTACACCAGGTCTGTCAGGAGGAATGGGCCAACATTCTTATTGTGGGAGGCTTGTTTGACCCAAGTTAAACAATTTAAAGGCAATGCTACAAAATACTAATTAGGAGTATGTAATCTTCTGATCCACTGGGAATGTGATGAAAGAAATAAAAGCTGAAAGAAATCATTCTCCTATTATTCTGACATTTCACATTATTAAAATAAAGTGGTGATCCTAAATGACCTAAGACAGGGAATTTTTATGAGGAATAAATGTCAGGAATTGTGAAACTGAATTTAAATGTATTTGGCTAAGATATATGTAAACTTCTGACTTCAACTGTGTGTTAGACCTCCAAGGTCCATTTGACACCATGGGCCAGATTCACTGAATGTTTGTACTGGTGCAAACTATACACCTGTTGAAATAAATGTACCAAAAAAAGGTCAAACATAATTGTAAGCTTTTCTTCCTTCTCTTCAGCTAATGGTTTACAGTTTGAGCTTTTTATCCTCCTAAAAATAACAGGTGCAAATGTATATCTTTCCCTGTATTAATGTACTAGTGTTAGTGTCACTGCCCATTTTAATGAACATCGTATCAGTGTTGTAGTGTAATGTTACTGTTTTCTGGGTTTGTATAGTGTGTGCAGAGTGTATCTTTTAGTTTGTTTGAGGGTGTGCGTTTGACTTGAATGGAGCTCTCACGCACCCGTGGCCCTTTCTGAGAGTGCATAGTGTTTCAGGCCGAGCAGGCACAGAGTTCAAACCGACATGGAGTCAATCAGATCACACACAGCCCTGCGGACAGCTGCTCCAGATAAATCAGAATGTCCACAGCAGCTGCAGACCAGTGGACACAGTCATATCAGGGACAGAAGTTACTGATCTGTGCGCGTGTGTTTTCAAAGGGTGAATGTGTGTGTGGGGGTAGGTGTGTGTTGAGAAAGGTAAGTGTTTGCATACGTGTATGTTTGAAAGGGTAAAAGTGTGGGAGTGGGATTGTGACGGGGTGTGTCTGTGCTACGGTCTTGGGAAATCTGTTTCTGTCCGCTTCTTGTTCACTCACCACCCTCCTATTTGTCTGATGTTGCGATTTTTGATTAGATGAATTTATTAGTCATGATTGGTTAAATATTAAAATAATCTTCCTGGTTGTACATTGCAAAATGCAGAAAATACCCACAATACACAGAGGGTACATACAAAACATATTAGCATTGCACTTATGGTACAATGCTATGGTCGGTTTACGATGTTGACTATTCGGTGACAATGTACCTCAATCACTATTCCTACTAAAATAACAACTGTGATTGCCTCAGGTCATTCAGAAATGTACACACAACATACAGGATACATTGAAATCAAATCCATAATTGCTGACCAAAGGTTACTTATCACTACAGTAGCATTTCGTAATAGCATATTACAAAACCATAACCCCAGTAGATGTTACACCCTTCCTTGTCCTCTATTGCCCTTCCGTGTGCGCACTTGCATGTGTGTTTTTGACGTAAAAGTGGGAAGATTCTCTATATCTACGGGGGGGGTAATTCTGAAGGAAGGATATTGAAGTCCCTTATCAGTTTTCTCATCAAAGCATCTCATTTGCATGTTCAGGGCTCTGAGCAACATGGGGAAGGAGAGTTGGGAAAGAGAGAAGGGTAAAGAGATGGAAGCTGAAGAGAATGGGGTTAGTTGCATGTGGGTCATGTTCATTAGGCACAAAACTGAAGAAAACACTGAAATGGAAGGAGATGTTTTTCGTGGCGCAATGTTTTGAAGCACTTTGCTACAGTGTGCCCTAATGAAAATGTCACTGAAGATCCAGAGTGGCACTAATTCACTCCATTGCAGATAAAGGAAGCCCACACTGCCGGTTCACTCATATTTTTAACACTGTGTCGGCACTTGTTAATGACTTAAATTGACACTTTCTGCAGACACCACAACTCAAACTCATTTTCACTTTCCTCAACCTCTGTGATCTCTTCTCACCTCCCTCCATTATGTTATGTAAATCCCTTTGTGACAATGCTGATGGGGAAAAAAGTGCTTGTATAAATAAATCGAATTGATTCATTCTCTATCCCCTCCCAATGCAGGTGACGTTCACCAAGAGAAAGTTTGGCCTGATGAAGAAGGCGTACGAGCTGAGTGTGCTGTGTGACTGTGAGATTGCTCTCATCATCTTCAACCACTCCAACAAACTGTTCCAGTACGCCAGCACCGACATGGACAAGGTGCTGCTCAAGTACACCGAGTACAACGAACCCCACGAGAGCCGGACCAACGCCGACATCATTGAGGTAAAGCAAACAGAAAGGGCTATCAGCCTCTGACTGTACCACTTTAGCTTGAGACTGCCTGGAATGCCAAGTGGGCAGGGTTTGCACTTTTTGTGACACTTTGATTGGTTCCACTGCGCCAGCCAAGCTCAATCTGCACAGAACAATGAACCTTATTGCAACCAAAGTGTCGTCGCTTCTTTGAAGAAAGGGAATGGGAATGTTGTCTCAGAACTGATCTGATCTGTGTGTCTTCTTGCCAAGTCCGGAGGTCTGAAACTCACCATTTTTGAGGAAGTGCACATGATGCTTAGCATTGTCACAGATCGTTTTGTACTGTATTCCCAACTACTGTTGTCATTTAGCAATGAATTTGATCATATAAAGTTGGCTATACAGCACAACCAATCTGGAACCAGGCTATCGCACAAATGTACCTTGAAATTGTTCTCACTCAGACGCATAATTCAACAAACAGCTCGACTGTACTTGTTCCAATTCAGCCAGATGGACCTTCAGCTCCCATCCTTAGTTCTCATCTCCCACCACTCTTTTTTTCCCATCCTGTCTTCACAGACGTTGCGAAAGAAAGGCTTCAACGGTTGCGAAAGTCCCGAGCCGGACGGAGAGGACTCCATAGACCAGAGCCCCCTGAACGACGACAAATACCGCAAGACCACCGAAGACCTAGACATCCTCTTCAAGCGCTACGGTGTCAGTGTAAGCATCTCCTCTTTTCCTCACCATCTCCCCCAATCTAAAACACCTTGCCCTTAGCTAGCCACTATCCCCTAGTATGGGTGATGGCACTGGGATAGGTCAAATAAGTGCAATGAATGGTGGTACTCAGAGGTTTGCGAAACACTGAACTATATGGTGGAAGCTCCACTTCACCTACAGCAGTTTGATGCTGCTATTCTTCCATTGTCTTCCACTGAGCCAATGTTGAAAAGAGCTAACTATCAAATTTCTTTCAGTCTGCGGTCCCGCCCCCCACATTTTCCATGCCCGTCACCGTCCAGGCTTCTAATCAGAACACATTGCAATTCAGTAACCCTGGCAACGCCATGGTGACCACCTCCTACGTGACGTCGCCGTCTGACAACCACCACCTGTCGCCCCAGCAACCGGCGCTCCAGAGAAACACAGTGTCTCCTGGGTTGCCACAGCGACCGGCCAGTGCAGGTGAGCGAAAGAGCGGGACGGCCTTCTACTGTGGGAAATGAGGTCATCTTTCCTCTCCACACAAACTCTGTGCTCTGCCATAGCCAGTGTCCTGTTCATTAGGACATAAAACGGAAAAAAATGTTGTGCAACAGAAAATGAATGAGTGTTTCTTAAGTCCAGGTAGTCTCTCCCTGTTTCAGTCCATTTGCTGCCAAATGAACAAGACCCTGGTTCCAATCAATGAGTTGTTACAATTCAATGAATTCGAAACCTGTTTCAAATCCATGTTGTTCTGAAGCAATGAATCCAGACGACCTGGGATCAAACACACGTGTATTTGATTATTTAAACATTTACTTTCTATGTGTTTGAGTATTTTCTAATAATGTGGCCAAAATCATCTATTTCTATTGGAATCATTTGAAAGTATTTTGCAATTTTATAAATAGCCTAGTATTTGAAAATATTTTCAAATACTTTTTTCCAAATATATTATTTCAAACACTCCTAGGACCTGGGTTCAAATGGGAATATTTATTTGTATTTGAGTATTTTCAAATACATGCCTATGCTCTCGAAGTGTATTTCCAAATACATTCCAATATTCTACTACTTGTATTTTCAAACAATATACATCTGAATACTTATAATGTGTGTGAAAGTAATAGAAAAACATTTTAATTCAGTCTCCGCTAGGAGTGTTCATATTGTTCTTGCTAAGCCAGTGTTTATCATTTCAACAGGTGCTATGCTCGGGGGCGACCTGAACAATTCAAATGGAGGATGCCCAAGTCCAGTCCGTGAGTAACCTTATGACAGACTACTCTACAATACCACTTCTACTGACAGTACTACGCTCATTGACAGTCAATTTGTTAAGAAATGGATGTACTCATTGAAAAAGGGCTAATTTAATCCAATATCTTAGGTGCTAGTCAGAAAAATGTCTGCACTATGATTTGCTCCCACAGAGATTTATTGAGATGCTCAAATGACAGAACTTTTCCAAATGTCTCAATAAATATCAGCATATTAGAGATGTGGATGTTGCTTTTTTTCAAGAAAAGGGCCTGCTAAAAGAATGTGAAAAAGTAAGGGAAAGTGAAAAACTTATTTTATGCTTGTCACATTGCCAAGAGCAATCATATACTCCATCCAGGGTCCAGTCCTTAGTAGTTCCTCTCCATCTCTTCCTCTATCTTCTCTGCCATTACTGTCCCAGTCTTACTGAGACTGCCCCGGATCATCTTGGAATGTCTCCATTGACGTCAGCTGGTGTCCCTAGCACTTGCCTGGATAGACACCAGAGCAATGTGGGTGCCAGGCGGAGAGGGAGACCCAGAAGGTTCAGGTGTCAACCCTCCCTTGGGGAGAAATCAAATCTAGCCCCAGGCTTTTGGCAAGAGGGGAGGCCTGGTGTTAAGAAGGCTTGAAGCATGCAATCCAGGGATAGCTGAGATTATGGTGTAAAGACAACTTGTCATGTGTCATTGTGTGGCACGACGACATGTTTTTCTGTGTACTTTCTGCCGTGGAATGTACACATTTTCTCACAGCTCATGAGCAATGCAAGCTGACTATGGGCACTTTTTTCAATTCAAAACATTGTTTGTTATTGAGTTATGAGCTGGGAGCACATCCATGGTGTCTGTTGTCCCCCAACCAGTGGTGTAGTGTTATTTTTATTGTTTAGGTGTGGGAGCGAAAAGTATGATGGCATAATTTCTCAAAGTTTGTACTGACAGATGTAGCCTATTGAATATCATTATAGAACATTCTATCATTATAGAATATGCAGAAAATGCATCCTCCAATTGCAATGTCTGCCTATGCCTATTGTTTGTTGTGTTTTACCCAATTTTTCTCTCCCCAATTTCGATCTTGTCTAAGCGCTGCAACTACCAACAGACTCGGGAGGCGAAGGTTGAGTCATGGGTACTCTGAAACATGACCCGCCAAACCACTCTTCTTAACACCCAGCCGCATGAGCCAAGTAATGCGCGATGTGCCACGTAAAGCCCCCCCCCCTGGCGTTTTCTTGGTGTATTCCAACCCAAAATCTTTTAAAATCCTGCATCGTTCCGATTATCGCATTGCACAAAAAAAAGACCTGTCCCAAGAAGGCAGCCTCCCTCCCTCATATAATTTCCTCTGTGACCATGGATAGTTGAGGGATAGATTAAAACATGGCTCTGTGCTGTATGTCATATAAGCTCCTTTCAGATCAGTGATGATGACATAAAGGACTTTTAGCCTCTGAGGTTTCATCTTCTAAATACACTAAGCAATTCCTGCTGTGCCTAGGTAGGTGTTGATTTACCTGCATGGGTTTTGTCATTTATCTCGCTTCCTTCCTTTTCCCCTTCCAGCTAACGGATACATCAGTGCCAGGGCCTCCCCGGGCCTCCTCTCTGTCTCCAATGGCAACAGCCTGGGGAAAGTAGTTCCGGCCAAGTCCCCGCCCCCGCCTCAGAGCCCACAGATGGTCAACAGCCGCAAGCCAGACCTCCGGGTAATCACCTCTCAGGGTGGAAAGAGCCTGATGCAGATGGTGAGCTCAACCAAGCTGAACCACTAACCAAGTTCAATCAGAACCAGGCCATACCAGGTCTAACTGGGGTTAACCAGGCTTTACCAGACTAAATGGGACATGTCTGTGGTTTGTTGACTTTAATTGCATCAAAATAGTAATTGATGCGGGTTGTGACTATTCCCCTTCCACAAACTCTTTGACACTTATTATGCACATGGTCATCTCAGTTTCGTAGCAAGAGTGAAATCTAGTATGGACTTTGGAGTTGTTTTTTTTTCTAGTTAAAGATTTTTATTTTAGATTTGTGCCTCCACCAAAACAACCAGATTCCCGAAACACAAACTGTGCAATCTAGAGTAAGCAAAAGTCATAAAAAAAATATTATATCATACACTATAATATCAGTAAAATACACTGATTGTACAAAACATTAGGGACACCTTCCTAATATTGAGTTGCACCACCTTCTGCCCTCAGAACAGCCTCAATTCACCGGGGCAAGGACTCTACAAGGTGTCGAAAGTGTTCCACAGGGATGCTGGCCCATGTTGACTTCAATGATTCCCACTGCTGAGTCAAGTTGGCTGGAGGTACTTTGGGTGGTGGACCATTCTTGATACTCACGGGAAACTGTTAAGTGTGAAATCCCCAGCAACGTTGCAGCTCTTGACACACTCAAACCGGTGCGCCTGCCACCCACTACCATACCCCGGCACTTAAATCTTTTGTCTTGCCCATTCACCCCCTGAATGACACACATTACACGGTCCATGTCTCAATTGTTTTAAAGTTTAAAAATCCTTCTTTAACCTGTCTCCTCCCCTTCATCTACACTGATTTTGAAATGGATTTAACAAGTGACATTGATAAGGGGTCATAACTTTCACCTGGCCAGTCTGTCATGGAAAGAGCAGGTGTTCCTAATGTTTTGTACACTCAGTGTAGTATCGTTGACAAACAGGACCTTCTCCTCTGTTCACGGCCTTCTGTCCAGCATGACCTTCAGTCAACGGTCGGTCGAGACTAGAGATTCATGTGTTTTGGGTTCAGAGAAAGATCAGTGGCGTAATTATTTCCGCTCCCGCCCCTTTGCAGACAGATGATGAGCTGGAGATGGTGAGCGAGGTGATTTTTTTTTTTTTTTCTTTTCTCTCCTGTCACTCGCATGTGTCGATGACTGTTGACCTTCCCCCTACATTCACATGGTCACAAGTGTGCAATGCAACGCTCATGAGTGTGTCATTTTAAAGGCCAAAGTATAGTCTCTTTGGCTATGGCTCAATGGCATGTGGTGGTATGGTCATGAGTTTATAGTCGCCACCGGACTGCATGTGGTTTTAGGGGTCGTAGTTGTGACTCCAAGCATGACTGCATATAGTCCTACAACTATGATCAGTTGCTGTAATTTAAGGTGAAAAATAAAGATTCCTTCAAGCTCCGCTAGCATCTATCAGTGGGAATGTTAGCCACTTTGGGCGACGTTTGCCACACACTTCGCTTGGATCATCTTCATTGTTTTGTCGGCCCATTTTCTTCCATCAACGCTGACACTGCTGGGAGGCATGATGGGTGTCATTTCACTTGGCAGTTTGTTGCCACCACCAACTTGCAGCACGTTCCCTGTCCATCTGGAAACTGCATGGGGTTACCCAAACAATGAATGGCATGCATTTTTAAAGGGATAATTCGATTTTTGAAGTAAGCTTATTCATTTTAAAATGTGAACTATTCCTTTAAGGCTCGCTCGCGTTCACCTGGCAATGCCGCCACCACCACTATTGTGTGTGCGTGATGCATGACGTCAAGTCTCCCGACAACACCTCCACCTAATACGAGATACATTTTGAAAGGCTTAGCTTGTCATGAGTCCAACCATATCAACATTTGACATTCGATCATGTCAGAAGTTCCATTCATTGAATACACAGATTTTAAACATGTCGCTCATTTCTGTCAAACACCAAGGTTTAAATTCTTTTGTTTATTTGGTCTAACATTTTCCCTCATTTCCTTTCTTCCCAGAATGCCCAGCGTTTGGCCGGCGCACAAGTGGCCCAGGCGCTCACCACGCCAGTGGTCTCCGTGACAACGCCCAGCCTCCTGGCGCAGGGGTTGCCCTTCTCCGCCATGCCGACAGCTTACAACACAGGTTACCTGAAGCATGAGCAGATTGCTACAAATGCTTATACACTGAACAAAAATATAAACGCAACATGTAAAGTGTTAGTCCCATGTTTCATGAGCTGAAATAAAAGATCCCAGAAATGTTTCATACGCACAAAAAGCTTATTTCTCTAAAATGTTTTTTACATCCCTGTTAGTGAGCATTTCTCCTTTGCCACGATAATCCATCCACCTGACAGGTGTGGCATATCAAGAAGCTGATTAAACATGATCATTACACAGGTGCACCTTGTGCTGGAGATAATAAAAGGCCACTCTAAAATGTGCAGTTTTGTCACACAGCACAATGCCACAGATGTCTCAAGTTTTGAGGGAGTGTGCATTTGGCATGCTGACTGCAGGAATGTTCACCAGAGCTGTTGCCAGTTAATTCAATGTTCATTTCTCTACCATAAGCCGCCTCAAGTTGTTTTAGAGAATTTGGCAGAATGTTCAACCGGCATACCACGCCATATGGCGTCGTGTGGGTGAGCAGTTTGCTGATGTCATCGTTATGAACAGGGTGCCTCATGGTGGGGTTATGGTACGGGCAGGCATCTGGACAACGAACACAATAGCATTTTATCGATGGCAATTTGAATGTACAGAGATACCATGACGAGAACCTGAGGCCCATGTCAGAAGGATCTATACACAATTCCTGGAAGCTGAAAATGTCCCAGTACTTCCATGGCCTGCATACTTACTTACCAGACATGCCACCCATTTAGCATGTTTGGGATGCTCTGGATCAAAGTGTACGACAGTGTGTTCCAGTTTCCGCTAATGTCCAGCAACTTCACACAGCCATTAAAGAGTGGGACAACGTTCCACAGGCCACGATCTACAGCCTGATCAACTTTATGCAACGGAGATGTGTCGCGCTGCATGAGGCAAATGGTGGTCACACCAAATACTGACTGGTTTTCTGATCCACGCCCCTACCTTTTTTAAAAAGGTATCTGTGACCAAGTGATGCATATCTGTATTCCCAGTCATGTAAAATCCATATAGTAGGGCCTAATAATTTATTTATATTGACTGATCCTCTGAAATGGTTGTATGTTGCGTTTCATATTCTTGTCCAATAGACATGCTTGCATTGTGTGTATATATTGCACAGACACTAGTTCAGGATTGCACAACTCTGGCCTCCGAGTTCTGCATTCCTTCTGGTTTTCATTTCTCCCTGACATCAAAATCAGTAGTTTCAGAGTGGCGGAGTAACAAACAGTGAGTAACAAACCGCTGCAAAAAGCACCATAGCTGCACTAGTGTGTACATAGTTCCTATATAGATTGATTCATTTCAACATTACACATGAAAGGAAGTGAACGTGGCTGAACCATTTTCCCTCTGTCTTTCGCCTCCCTCAGAATACCAGCTGACGAGCGCTGACATCACCGCTCTCCACGCCCTGGCGTCACCAGGCGGCCTGCTGCAAGGCAACGTGTCGTGGCAACAGCAACCATCTTTGTCCCAGCAGCAACAGCAGCAGCAACAGCAACAACTTAGTCTGGCGTCGCTTAGCAACTTGGTGTAAGTCCATCCTTGCATTGCCATGTCAAAAAGCAACCATGAAGCCTTCCTCCTTCTCTACAAACCAATTGATGACTGTCAAGCTGTCCATCAAAACACTATGCGACTGGCCATTCCTGTCATGTAGCATAGTGTCCCCATGTCATTTGTAACTGCAAGCAATTCACATCCTTTAGATGGGGTCTGTGAATTGGTGTCACCGACATATGCCACCCCAGATCCTTTTCTTCTTGAAGCACCATCGTTGTTTTTAGGGATGCGACTTAATACAGGATTTGTTTTTAAAGTTTATATACTGATAAAATACCTAATTATCTTAGGTCAGATGCCAGGTATTTTCCTCACACAGGGCACAAATAAGGACGGTCGTATTATGCTGCGTTGTGGCTCCACACTCAGCTTTATGATGGCAGCACGCAGGATCGCGTAGTTGTTTAGAACCTCCACAGCTGCAAAGAGAAAAGTCACAGTTTTTTCCCAAACAGCAAAGGTCAATGGTCAAAATGGATCCCACTGCTGGCACCAATACCTCCCCCTCCAGCCCAGCCAAATCCTCCAGTGGTCAATTGACCCACATAATAGAGGTCAAAATGGCCACTATGCGCACACACACTCAGCCTCAGTAGCCTGTGTGACTGAGTGAGTGTGTTCTCTCCTTTTTGTCCACAGCATGTGGGGCATGGACAAACAGAGCGGGGACCTGTCTAGCCAGATCTCCAGTCTGGCGGCCAATCTGAGGTGAATGTCTTTGCCAAGGTGTCCCTTCGGGTGGATGGGGACTGTTCTCTATTCCATGTTTTCCTTCCTTAAGAACACAGACGCCTTTTTCAGAACAATTTTATTTTGGACAATGCCAAGTACATTTACAAACGCTAGCAAAGTCTTTTATTATAAAGGGAGAGTTGTCTTTTCCAGATGGTGACACATATTAGCATTAACCACAGGGGGGGGCACAAAGGCTTGCACTAACATTGAATCAGGTAACGGTCTGTACAGAGACCACTTATGAAAACCATTCAATATTATTTACCGCTCCTGAAAATGTGGTCACAGCTCTTATTTTTTTAATGCTTCTTCTATATTGGACGAAATGGGATTGGGCACAACTTCAATCTATTTATGATCTACAGTGCCTTGCGAAAGTATTCGGCCCCCTTGAACTTTGCTACCTTTTGCCACATTTCAGGCTTCAAACATAAAGATATAAAACTGTATTTTTTTTGTGAAGAATCAACAAGTGGGACACAATCATGAAGTGGAACGACATTTATTGGATATTTCAAACTTTTTTAACAAATCAAAAACTGAAAAATTGGGCGTGCAAAATGATTAAGTTAATACTTTGTAGCGCCACCTTTTGCTGCGATTACAGCTGTAAGTCGCTTGGGGTATGTCTCTATCAGTTTTGCACATCGAGAGACTGACATTTTTTCCCATTCCTCCTTGCAAAACAGCTCGAGCTCAGTGAGGTTGGATGGAGAGCATTTGTGAACAGCAGTTTTCAGTTCTTTCCACATTCTCGATTGGATTCAGGTCTGGACTTGTTTATTTTTGAACCATTCCATTGTAGATTTTGCTTTATGTTTTGGATCATTGTCTTGTTGGAAGACGCATCTCCTTCCCAGTCTCAGGTCTTTTGCAGACTCCATCAGGTTTTCTTCCAGAATGGTCCTGTATTTGGCTCTATCCATCTTCCCATCAATTTTAACCATCTTCCCTGTCCCTGCTGAAGAAAAGCAGGCCCAAACCATGATGCTGCCACCACCATGTTTGACAGTGGGGATGGTGTGTTCAGGGTGATGAGCTGTGTTGCTTTTACGCCAAACATAACGTTTTGCATTGTTGCCAAAATGTTCAATTTTGGTTTCATCTGACCAGAGCACCTTCTTCCACATGTTTGGTGTGTCTCCCAGGTGGCTTGTGGCAAACTTTAAACGACACTTTTTATGGATATCTTTAAGAAATGGCTTTCTTCTTGCCACTCTTCCATAAAGGCCAGATTTGTGCAATATACGACTGATTGTTGTCCTATGGACAGAGTCTCCCACCTCAGCTGTAGATCTCTGCAGTTCATCCAGAGTGATCATGGGCCTCTTGGCTGCATCTCTGATCAGTCTTCTCCTTGTATGAGCTGAAAGTTTAGAGGGACGGCCAGGTCTTGGTAGATTTGCAGTCGTCTGATACTCCTTCCATTTCAATATTATCGCTTGCACAGTGCTCCTTGGGATGTTTAAAGCTTGGGAAATCTTTTTGGATCCAAATCCGGCTTTAAACTTCTTCACAACAGTATCTCGGACCTGCCTGGTGTGTTCCTTGTTCTTCATGATGCTCTCTGCGCTTTTAACGGACCTCTGAGACTATCACAGTGCAGGTGCATTTATACGGAGACTTGATTACACACAGGTGGATTGTATTTATCATCATTAGTCATTTAGGTCAACATTGGATCATTCAGAGATCCTCACTGAACTTCTGGAGAGAGTTTGCTGCACTGAAAGTAAAGGGGCTGAATAATTTTGCACGCCCAATTTTTCAGTTTTTGATTTGTTAAAAAAGTTTGAAATATCCAATAAATTTCGTTCCACTTCATGATTGTGTCCCACTTGTTGATTCTTCACAAAAAAATACAGTTTTATATCTTTATGTTTGAAGACTGAAATGTGGCAAATGGTCGCAAAGTTCAAGGGGGCCAAATACTTTCGCAAGGCACTGTATCTATCCCTAACATACACATATTTTTATTCATGTATTATTATGTCCATCTATTTTTGTTTGCAATTGCTGTATCGATGGATCGGTAGATTGATGAATACTAATATACCCCCTTCATGTACACCTTTCTCATGCATAGCTACATACTCTGTCATTTTCTTTTGCAAGTGTCTCCAATGTTTCTTTCTCCCCACAGCGCCTCGCAGTCCAACCTCCTCTTGGGTAGAGATGAGTGGTTGGGCCGGTACTGTATTTCTCCGTACTATGTCATGTCTGTGCGCTTTTGGCTGCCCCGGCATGTCAATTCTGTGGTGGTGATTTACACTTGACCAAAGTTCCCAGGTTTTTCAGAAAATTCCGGAACCGGGAATCCTCCAACTGGGATTTTTGAAAAATCCCGTTTCAGGATTGTTTTTCCTGAGCCGCCATGATCTCTTGTCAAATCACCCCTTCACACAGACAATTTCATGCTTTTCTAATGCTGTTGGCCTGTTTTTGTATGGATTTTGGGAGCTTGAGGGTTACTTTTACTTGTCAATTGCTTGGAATGGATTTGATCATCAATTCAAATGGTGTTGCTGCTACTACTATGCCTTGTTGGTGCTCTGTCTTGTGATTAGGGGTTCCCTCCGAAACGTCACATGAGAAACCTGTCAATGTTTGTATTGCAATATATTGTAATTGTCAAGTGAAACTCACCCATCCTGTTTTCTTTCTCTTAATTTCCATCTCTGTGCTTAATCTTTGTCCATCTTTCCCCTCCCCTCTCCTGCACTTCTCTCCCTCTCTCTGACACTCAGGCCGGTGGGGCACATACCTCAGGGCACCATGCTGACTGTCAACACCAACTCCAACATGAGCATCAAGTCTGAGCCCATCTCGCCTGGCCGAGACCGCCACTCCCCGTGCCCCCCGCCGTCCTCATCCGGGGGGGGCGTCCAGACGGCCGCGCCCCCGCCACAATACCCTGGTTCCCTGCTGTGCCTGGAGCCCCCAACCGGCCGTTCCCCCGCCGACAGCCTCAGCAGCAACGGCAGCTCCTACGAGGGCAATGACCACGACGACCCTGTGGCAGGTGGCGGAGGAGGAGGCATCGGCGGAAGTGCAGCGGGCAACATGGGCAACCCTGGCCGCTCCCTGCCCCCCGAATTCAGCCCCTCGGTGGAGCTCCTGCGGGCCCAGAATGAGGCGGAGCAGGAGGGAGCCAACATAAAACGCATGAGACTCGATGCGTGGGTCACATAGAGGCCATGGCGCCAACATCATCGACCCCTGAATCACCACAAATGCAGAACACCCACCCCCCCCACCACCTCCTGCCATTTTCCACCCCCACTTCGCTGCCTCCATCCAAAGAATTTGCCTCCACCTACCCAGCTCCCCAGGACTCAAAGCAGAGACAGAAATGTATGGGCTTGTGCTCCACCTGAGGGGAGGATGGTAATAGTGTGCTGTTGGATTTTGTATTGGGCAGCGCATTGAATATGGGGGCTCAAAGAATCTCGATGCTGTCCCGCTCAAATTGAGTTTGTGTGTTTTGTGGGAATTGACACTTGCGCTATCAGGATGATAAGAAGATAATGGATGGATTTAAAATAGAACATATTCTCCTAAATGTTTTGACTGCTCATTGCTGTTTATACCAGGCGTAAAAGTGAATCTAGAGATGTTAGTCGAAACGTCACGTATTTTAATTTGAGCACGACTGTATCGTTAACAGTACGACGGAAGGCTTTTGCTGTGTTTGCTTGACACAAGTGCTAGTTTTCACTGTGGGACTTTCTGCCCCGTTGACTCTTCAGTTCTGTTGTTTGATATAATTAGCACTGTCTGCTTCAGAAAGCACCCCTTCAAAATGCACTTTGGGAATGACTGTTTTGACGAGCGCTGCTTGCAAAGATTGCTGGCTCAGCTTCATCAGTGGCACTGAGCGAAGAGACCCCAGACGGGCAAACAGGATGTCCGGTCGGTCCGGGATACACAGGAATGGATCCCACCGCTGCCACCAATTTCCAACACCCCAGCCAAAGCCTCAGGTGGCACTCTGTGGTCAACTGGCACTGTCAGCCAAGGCCAAATCGAGCATCTTGCCAGAGTGCCGATATCAACCTCTTTTCCTAAATGCCAAATGCCTCGGACGCAGTACAGGGACACTGAAGAATATTGTTCAGTTATTATGACTGACCACCTCCACGAAACAGTAAAAAACACAGACTTTGATTCTGTTCTCAATATCTCTATGCTCAGATGTACTTTGTGTCGTCACCTGTGTTTCCTTTCTGATTTTTGAAGGAATTGTTGCGATCTTTGTTGCACCAGAATTTAGGCTAGATGCTGAGATACGTGTCACAGGACTTCTAAAGGCTCGTTCTACTAGTAGAAGACCCCGATGCAATGCATATTTAAAGTTTGTTTTGGACTTCTGGTTGCTCTCTTTAAGGAAGTATTTGGTCTTGGCATTTTGGACACATTCATAAAGGTTAGAACTGTTGAACTGTAGTTTTGGGGAATTAAGAGTAAGAATTTGTATACAATTATTATACAAAAGCGTTTTGATGTTCCCTTAGCTTTCTGCAGCTCTTTGCAATGTTTCAAAAGAGCTGTTTCAGCAGAATGGAAAAATACATATTCTATATTTCTATAGCTTCAGTTGGCAGCAAAGCAGTAGGCTTTTCAATACAGATGTGTGTTCATATGAATATATTTGCATAGACTTCGCTAGGTATCCCTAAAACAAGCAATGTGTTCATTCTCAGTGGATCTGTTTGCATATGAGTGTGATTGTGATATGTTTCGAGCTACGATGCAGGAGTCCTGCCGCAGTAGCCGAGAAGTTTGTTTCAGTAACCTATATAATGCTCGTGTTGATGGTGTGCACTTTCTGTCTCACTCTTGAGGCCTGCTTGGCTGCGGCGTCAACATGCCCTTTGGCCTCACGCTCTGAACCCAATAATCAAAGTCAAGCGATAGACCACTATAACAAATTGTAGAAATAAAATGGATTGTACTATTAAACTAGTACAATTGCATTGAATCATGGTATTTTGTCTTAAAAGGATCAGACTTTGTAAACTACAGTATACACTGTCAAGCTGAGCGAAAACGAATGCTACTTTATTTGAAGTAATTTGCCGATTTTTGAAGTCACATTTTAATCATTCATATGAAATCGTGTTTTCATATGCTTCACCCTCTGCCGTGAGCTACGTCCTAATGGAGTTGTCCTATTTGACACAATGTAAGAAGGCGGTGTTGATTTCTATAAATGTATCTACTGTACATTATGCAACACAGATTTAGTTTCATTGCCTGCTCAGGGTATCCCAGGGTTCAGTGCGTATGGCTGGCACCAGTGACCTTTCTTGTGGGGAGCAACGTTGCAGATTGTAATGTCTAGAACGGACATCCATGCCCAATTCAAAGTTTATTTTCTACACTCTACATTTCTATCTGAACTTTTGTGTAGTCACGCCCACCTCAGTCTGAGGGAGCGGTCCCTCTGGTTTGAGACATTTGACACCACACTGATTTGGTTTTAACACCCTGACACTTGCAGGCCACTCATGTACAAAAGGTTCTCTGTCCAATCTAGCAATGTAGTCTGAAGACAATCTCTAATGTTAAATGAAAAAACTGTACCCTTTTTTTTTTTTCTTGTGTGAAACGTTTTCTAGATCTTACTATTTTTCAAGTGTTTATTTGTGCTGGTGACAGCTCCATTGTCTTTTATTAATATTCTATTATTATGGAGCTTATATTTTTCTGGTATTTTGTGTAGGATATTCAACCTTTTATTTAATCGACCTTATATACATGATATGTGAAACTGGCTTCCTTTCTTGAAACTTGCTAGAATTGCACGATCAGTTATTGTGACATAGCAAATGCAATGAAGGAAAATACCAGTTAAATGCTGCAATATTGATTAAGATATGAACATTTATTTATGTGGGGGGGGGTGAAACTGAAATGAGCAATTAACCCAATTCGAAAATGTAAACGCGTGGGATTATACAAAACAAATATGTTACATACATTAAAAAAGAAATCACGATGCATCACAAATGAGTAAGAGAACCTCATAAATGTAGCATAAGAAAAACAAATGATAGCTAATATATTGTGCTCGGTTAGTCTGCTTTGGGTTTTCGTTGTAAAGGTTACTTTTGTTTTTTGAGAACGATATACATTTTGTGTATATTTTCATATACAATGTATGCACTGATGTTATTAAAATTCTATACCGCTTTTACAAAAGTGTTTGTTGTACCAAAGTATCCAAGTCCCTTAACCTTATCCTTTTTGCGTATGTTTTACTGTATTTTATATATTAAATAGACAAATTGAGTGAAAAAGTGATCTTGTCTTCTTTTGAGCTGGCTGTCAATCCCCATCATCCCTTGGCTTCATGATGTCATGACACAACTCGGGAATACTAGGTGCTTTATGAGAAATATCATTCCATTAAGACAGTGCCAACCATATTGAACGACAATGTCCAAAAGGAATACAACAATTATATCAGCTGGCTGCCATTTTACAAACAATGTACTGATTTGTTAATTGCTTTTATGGTACTGTACCGACATAAGGCACATATTGCGTGTAGGCATGAAATTACACTTCATTCCCATCCATTGGGAGTATTAAATGCTGTAACAAATTTGGAAATGAAATGTGAAATGTGAAATTGTAGTTGAAACAATTATAGCCGCTGTGACAACCCTCCCACTGTCTGCTGTATTCTTTCTCGTTTTCCTTATTAGGATGTCGGTGGGAGACACGGGAGGGTCGTTAGCGAAATGGGACACACCTGGGCCCAGGATAAATACACATCTTCCCCATTCATTGAGACTCCATGCAGACACACTGATTTTGGTTGTGGCCATTTTGCTTGTTTGCTTTGGCACCGTTCAACACCCCTCATTATCATATCTATGCATGCAACCACTCACACTATTGTATTTTGTTATTCCTTGTCTCCCTCGTTGTTACGGGCTTCAAGCCTGTTTGACACCTCATTTTTTTATTTCTTAAAAGTCAACTCTGCACTACGTTTATACTTCAGCAAAGTTGCACTCAAGTCTTCATAAATTTCAATAACTTGAAGACCCTGTGATTGGGAGTCCCATAGGGCGTATGGCACACAATCCTGCAATTACAAGCAACTTCTTCCCCCCCTTATTCCTTCCAAATCAACACCATGACAGTTGTGTAGAGCTGAATGGGTACCAACAACATTTCAAACAAACCTCAGTAGGGCAAAACATTGGGGAATGTTTGTTATATTGTGAACACACTTGCATCTCTGACATAGAGAGTAAGGAATACATTTCTATCTGCAAGGTTGCACAATGTTTGCCTCCTGAGCATGGCCCTGGTCTATCAGAAAGCAAAGTGGACATATTCCCATGTCATTTATCCTTATATCTTTCAGATCTACACAAGTGTCTAGGGACTGGGGGTCCATCTAGGCTTCAGGATATCTACTCCTCTTCCTCCTTAGCCCCACCAACTCTGCCAGGGAGGTGGTGGGTGGGGCCACATCAAAGACAGCCCCTTCACTGAGTTTTTTTAATTTAAATGTTTTAATTTTACCTTTATTTAACCAGGCAAGTCAGTTAAGAACACATTCTTATTTTCAATGACGGCCTGGGAACAGTGGGTTAACTGTTCAGGGGCAGAACGACAGATTTGTACCTTGTCAGCTTGGGGGTTTGAACTCACAACCTTCTGGTTACTAGTCCAACACTCTAACCACTAGGCTATGCTGCCGTGACGAGCACACAAAGTAGAGGTTGGCACCCAGCATGACCAGTATGGGCAGGAAGGAAAGGCCAAAGCCCAACCCCCTCACACTGCTGCCTAGGGACACACACACCCAGTAGATCAGCCTGTAGGGTGAGAGATCACAAGATCAGCCAATTAGGTCACACGAACCCAGTAGTTCAGCCTATAGAAGAAGAGACATGGGGCAAGTTAATTTTGCATGGCCCGGGTGGGTGGAGATTTCACTTAAGGACCAATGGAATGGTCTAAAACTCTGCCCAACCAGGGCACCGGCCATGTTAAACGAACTTGCCCATATTCAATGAATATTAGTAACCGCTGTCATATTGCCCCAGTCTAAACTTAAGGTAGACTACATAGTCATTTGAAGATACTTCCTGCTAACAGAAAACATCAAAATTCCGGTCTGCCAAGATTAATTCAAATCTCCAAAAGGCGACGCAGAACAATAAACGAATACCAGATAACTCTATGGGTCAGAGAACATGGAGATAATATACAGAGAACGGATCAAGTGTTTACAAACATGATATAAAAAAGGTCAGAAAATATAAGGATAAAATGTTGACTGAAAGTATAGATCAGAGAGAAGGGAATGCTACTACCCATCTGCACGAACACACCAGGCCCCATCTGCACAACACAACCCATTCTGCACCCACAGAGCAGTATTACCTATCCCTCCACAAAAGCCATGGCCCTTGTTGAGAAAGGGGAACAATGGCCACGTTTTAGGCTGACTACACTAGAGACGTATGCCCAATCTCAAAACAGCTGATTATCTAGTGATGCCACGTCGGCTACATCTCTGCTACCTGCAGAGTGAATGCACATAATCACACACACAAATAAACATACAGTGTAGAATGCACTGTCACCAAGGAGGCAGAGTAGTGAACATACATTTCACACACCTGCCGAAGGCAAAGACGATGGTGAGCAGGGGCACAATCTTGAGCAGGTCCTGGCTAATGTAGGTGGCCATAATGGCCAGTTGCAGGAAGTAGAGCAGGAAGATGGAGAGCGAGTCAACCACATAGTGCCGGTGCACCCCCATCTCCCGGCTCTCCTCCCCCACCTTGCCCTCGTAGAGGGGCGTTACGGCGCCGTAGTGCAGCCGCGCCACCCCCTGCACCAGCACACCTGGGAAAGGAGAGGAGGGAAGGGGGACAGTGCAAGGGATGGGGATTGAGGTAGGGGAGAGGACGATTGTTTCCCCTCCCAGAGGATGAATAAGACAAAAAAAGTGAGGAACAGCAAAACAATGCATACATGAGAGTTCAATTTTCTTTATTAAAACATTAGCATTGCCAAGAGCAAGAAGTAACACACATTATGAGTCTGTTAAATGGCTAATAGGCAACAACGTCATATCGCAGCCCAACCCTAATAGTCCACAGTCTTACCTAGAATGATGGGTATGACAGCAAAGAAGGAGCAGCGTAGTGTGTGCACCAGCCTGAGAGGGGCGCTGTCCAGTGGTGGGGCATCAAAGGGCAAGAGGGCATAGCCACCCCACACGATTAGAGGGAATAGAACAGCTGCAGCACCAATGCCCAGGCCAAGTTTCAGAACGTCCCCGCAACACATATCTAAATAACAGAGGAATCTGGGTTCAATTAATTACAGCCAAATATGGGGAAAATTGCTTTTTAAAAAAACAAAAAAGTAGTATTATAATAAAAACCAATTAAGACTTAAAAGGAAAAAAAAGGGGTGTGCTGTGGGATTATTTTAAATACTCTGATGAGGTAGGGTTTCAGATGTTTTCAGAAGATGGGCAGGGAACAGGGAATCTGCTGTCCTAGCTTCAGGGGGAACGGATCAGATAAAAAAAAATGATGTACCATAAATGATTTTTTTTTTTTTAAATCAACATAATGACAAATATTTTGTTTCATAGTAATGCACTTCAATCCCTGAACTGATTGACATAAATGGTTTTGATCCGGCACTGGTACATACGTGTGTAGTTGACCCGCTCCTCTGTCCATTGTGGGTAGTAGTATACTGGTGGGACTGTATGTGTCAGGGGCTCTAAGAAAGAACTCTTCTCAGTGTCCATTTCCTCATAGTAGTTATTTTCGGGTGGGAACTCCTCCCATTTGCTAGATGGACGCACTATCACTGTCGGAGTGAAGACCTGCATAGCCTTTTCTGGCATCCAATTCACTGGGCTTTCCTCCTCATCTTCAAGCGAACCATCCCTTTCCTCATCTTGGCCTCCCTCCACCTCCTCATCCGTCCATCTCTCTCCCTCCGGCATGCTTTCTCTCCATTTTGCCTTTCGCTCACTCTCTGGCTGTCTCTCCTGTCCCTCCAGAAGCTCTTGGCTCCCTATCTCCCTCTCCTCCCCTTCAGTTCCCTCGCTCTCAGACGGTACACTTCCTTTCTCTCCCTCTCGCACCATCTCTTGGTCTCCCTGCCATGGTGCTAGGCTGAAAGGCAGCTGAGCTGGTTGCCTCCTCCTCCTCCTTTTCATCCTCTTCCCCCTTTTCTTCTTCCATCCTCCTGTGCTCTAGGCCCAGTTGTTTTGATCCAGGTGTTTGAGGTCCTGCAGCAGTAGACCCACTGGTTTTAGAAGGCCCTCCAGCTCGGTCTTCATCTGGCTCTGGGTTTAAAGTCAGGTGCTCTGACATCACTGTTTCTCTGCCTGTCTCGGTCTGTATGATATTCATGTCTAGGGGCTATGTGTTGTGAGTGCAATTATTGGCCCGTCTGTCTGTCTGCAAAGTGACTATTTACCATTGTGTTTCAACATTTCAAATGATATTCCATAAAACAAGTTGGTACAAAACATTCTCATAAGGGCAAGTCCCACTGATTCACCTGAAAGGCAAGAGCAATAAAACTATGTATTACCGTGTGACTACAAATCAATCTATTTGATAAGCTAATGAGCTGTCAGTGAGCATTGAACTTTAATCTTTTAAATGGAAGGAGAAAGTTAACTTTTCCTGTGGAAAGTGGGAATGATCAACATTCTTATATACAGTTGGTAAAGGTAAAGAAAGAAGTATTAGCCTACTTTATATCAATTTGTAATACACTGCAGAAACAGAGAGCTTACAGAGAAGGAATGTTGTGGTAAAAATTTGCTTTGCGAATCTGGTCTAACGATACTGGACCAAATCCATAGTGAAAACACCAAGACATAAGGAACTTTGAACCCTGTAGCCTAATTGTAGTTGACTTACCTGATGTCTAGGCTCCTGCTGTTCCATGAGATTCAAATATGATGTTTTAATAGTGTAAATAAGTGAACTTGTCCTAGTGTTTGTCAAACTCGGTCGTAAAGTGAAACTTAAGTAGGGGTGGGTTGTTTCACAGGTGTGTCATGGTAAAGCACTGCGGGACATTTGTGTAGTTGCAAAGTCAGTATCATGTGAAAACTTTGTCCACGATTACGTTTTCTACAATGCCATAGAGAAAAATAGTATAGTTTTTGTAGGCACTAACTCTGCCATGGTTTATCCCAAAACCCGATTGTTTTCCCATATGTATGGCTGAACCAACCATAAGTAATTTATTTCCTGGTTTTTGGACTTACAATCTGGCTAGCTCAAAACCACAGATATAACATTGCGATAGAGAGGGTTTGTTAAACAACTTTTGTCTATATATCATGTTGGTATTCTTTAGAAATTATTTTATTCATTTTAATCGGTGAAGATGCATCCTCTCGTCGTAAATATAGGCTACCCATAATATTTTATTTTCATAAATCGCAGGTAGGCCAACATTAGATAGTCTACTGTACCGGGTCTTTGTCTAACATCAACAGGCCAATAAAGAGGCTGCTTTCTCACCGCGCTCCTATCAGAGCGCTGTGCGCTGCGCGTGTGCCTCCTCGGCGCAGTGAAACCGAACCCTATCTACTTTTTGAAAAACGTTTTAAAGAGCCAATCATATTCGTTCGTGTATTTCTTATTAACCAATAGTAGACGCCAAGGCCTCCATCGAGGGTGGGCTCCCTCTGAACGATGCACACACGGTTAGAGTGATCCATAACTCTGTTGTCATGTTTTCCTGCCATGATGGAGAGTCATATTATTTATTCTAAAAGAATATTCTGAAATTAACAGATTTATGCATTTGTGATATTTTTTGTATTAATTTATAGACGTCACGATGGGTAGCCTGTGTAGAGAAATCGTCACTCTTCAACTCGGGCACTATTCAAACTTCGTTGGCACACATTGGTGGAATTTACAGGTTGATACGCGCTAAAGTTAGCGGTTTCTGCATATAACATATGCATGTGTTCTAAAAGTTGTAGTGGGCAAGCTAGCTATCTAGCTACTATTTTAGTTAAGAACTGGTGCAGTACGTGGTTAAGTTAGTTGGTTAGCTAGCCACTACTATTCTGACATAACTAGCTACTGTTACTGTAGTTAGCTAGCATGACCCTAGTTATCGTACATTCAAACTGAAATAGCCAGGCTAACAATGCGGTGAAGAGTGGTGTTTTGGTGCACAGAGGGTGAGAGGTGCAGCAAAAGGGAGTGAGGCTAGGGTGTGGTCCTCATTTTACTGCAACAACCATCGACAGAAATTGCACAGCCAGCTAACGTTATACCGCTAGGGCAAAAGTAACTAGATAAAATAATCCATGTATTGTAGCTAGCTAGGTAACAACGAGGAAAAAACACAGGAGTCAATTATGAAACTCAGAAAAAATACATGCTTTAAAGTTAGAGATAGCTAGCCTGCTAACTATGTCTTTGCTGTGAGGGTGTAGGCAGAGATGGTTTATTTATGGTGTAGGGACCTTTTGTTTTAGTGTGGTCTGTCTGTCTTCATAAACATTGTCAATTGGTGCTCAGAGCACCTCCATTTGCAGCATGGAAGGTGACACATTGAATTACCATTTGTCTTTGTATGAGTTGACACAGTATACATAACATATAATTTGCCTTAAAATATTTGCTATGTATGTACATCTTGACTGCATCTTATGCCACTATTAAGATACATTTTCTTCTCTTTCCCTCCCTGTCCTTCTGTTTGTATTGCATCAGGATGCCTCGCTGACCTATGACCCAGATGCACCCCCAGGCGAGCTCCAGAATGATGTTCTCTTCAGAGAGGGGCAAACCTTTGGGGGTCATATTACCTACACCCCTCGCCTGATCGCTATGGACCTCAAAGGTAACCAACCCATGGTAACCCGCAGTGCGTCATTCATAAGGGCAACACGTTGCTGAAATGTTCTGAAGCACTTAACCGCTTCCTTGAAATTTCACACAGATGTTTTGCTGAATGTCACTTAGAGGTCACAGATTGAGTAAACATGACATGTTGAAGGTTTTACAGAGTTTGCCACAATTACAGTGTACATCTTTAGGTTTGACGGTGACAAATGGACAATGCATGTCATTGGAGTAAGGATAGCTACTGTGGCTACAGGGGTAGATATAGATTGAACAACCAGGTTGGCTATATTTAAATACTGAATCACCATCCTCTGTGTCCATTGCCATTATATAGGTAGCCTTCAGACACTGAGACAGGAGGGGAGCCTCTATGAGACTGGGAAGGATCCCACTGCTATCACATGGTAAGTGTGTGTGCGTGCATTTGTCTGTCTGTGTGTTTCTCCCAAACCTTGTTTATGTGTATGACGTAAATTACTTCTCTTTGCAGGGAGGGCAATGTAATGGTGCACAAAGAGAGCCTGCCAACAAAGAACTCCTTCCTCCTAGACCTGGACAAGCTAGACGTGAGTATGACACAAACACCATGTATATTACTTCTCTCCCTTTAAACCCAAAGAATGAAGGCTTTTTAAATAGGATAGTCCAAAAACAACTTCTAGCCTTTAACCCTTTAAGCCGGGTGTACACTAATCGATTTTTGGCCCCGATTTGGCTGTCCCATACAAGTTTTTGAGAACGGAGACAAAATCCCCATGTTGCCTATTTGGAGTGCACGGCCATCACCGACGCTCATTTAACGTGAGCGTGTCAGAGATGCTACCAGTCCCGTCTGTGAGCAGTCCCAGACGTTGTGATATTTTCAAAAGTTTGATTTTTATCAGCACAAAATCTGGAATGCTCTTGTAATGTAAGATGTGCAACGTCAAGTTTTGAGAACGGTGAGCAGCAATAGCCAATGAGAGCTCGCCAGTGAGATGGCAATGTTATTTTGCATCACCCAGAATGTGTAGAGTCGCGTAGGAGCAATGAGTACTACTAGTATGCCTTTGTACTTGGCTTTAACCAAAGCAAATGTGCCAAATCGTTACAGCTCTGAAGTTCACAAGCAATGTTTTTCAATTCAACATGTTGTCTAGAAATGTCAACTCTTTATGGCAAGCGTGAATATCTGACTGAAAACGTTTGAGGCTGCTTTGAGCCACAGCTCGTTCTAGCTACACAATCTAATCACATCATTGTTTTTTCGCAAGACAGTATGGTGGTATGGAGAATCTTCATGACCAAGTGAAGAATCTTGTAGTGTGTGACAACCCATCTGTGCCAGATCATTGAGCGTGCGCACCACTACGTTGGCAAGACAAAAACATACAGGAAATACGGTAATTTAATGTGAGAGGCTCAACGACGTTAGGATTTTGAAAGTTGTGTAGTGTACACCCGGCATTAGCCCGATTGCATGTCTGAAGGAACCAGATAGGTGTAAGCAATATTGCCGAAACTCGCTGAAGCCTGTTGAAAGGCTAGGTAGAGCTGTCACCATATTACTTACACCTGCCCAATACTTGCAGTTATTCATTCACCGAAGGGTTTGGGCCCAGGGCAAGGAAATTGGAGTTGTTCTTGGACCAGGCATAAGTCGTGTTCGAAAAGGCTCTCATTCAAGTGTCTGGTTATGACAGTTGTTTTTATGTTCAGAAGGGGGAGATATTGGCTGAGGTTGATTTTGACCCAACTCCAGTGCCTCACTGTTCAGGTAAGGTCTTCTTTTTAACTTCTTAGGGCTGAAATCCTGTTAACGGGATCGATATGACAACAGCCAGTGAAAGTGCATGGCGCCAAATTCAAAACAACAGAAATCTCATAATTAAAATTCCTCCAACATACAAATATTTTATACCATTTTAAAGATAATCTTGTTGTTAATCCCACCACAGTGTCCAATTTCAAATAGGCTTCACAGCGAAAGCACCACAAACGATTATGTTAGGTCAGAGCCAAGTCACAAAAACACACACAGCCATTTTTCTAGCCAAAGAGTGTAGTCACAAAAATCAGAAATGGAGAGAGAATTAATCACTAACCTTTGATCTTCATCAGATGACACTCATAGGACTTCATGTTACACAATACATGTATGTTTTGTTCGATAAAGAAATCTCAGTATACATTGGCACGTTATGTTCAGTAGTTCCAAAAACATCTGGTGATTTTGCAGAGCGCCACATCAATTTACAGAAATACTCATTATAAATGTTGATGAAAATACAAGTGTTATGCATGGAATTAAAAATATACTTCTCCTTAATGCAACCGCTGTGTCAGATTTAAAAAAAGATTTACGGAAAAAGCAAACCATGCAATCTGAGTACGGAGCTCAGATAACAAATGCATATATCCGCCATGTTGGAGTCAACAGAAGTCAGAAATAACATTACAAATATTCACTTATCTTTGATGATCTTCATCAGAATGCACTCCCAGGAATCCCAGTTCCACAATAAATTTTGCTTTGTTCGATAATGTCCATCATTTATGTCCAAATAGCTACTTTTGTTAGCGCGTTTGGTAAACAAATCCAAATTCACGAAGCGTGTTCACTAGTTGCAGACGAAATGTCAAAAAGTTCCGTTACAGTCCATAGAAACATGTCAAACGATGTATGGAATCAATCTTTAGCATGTTTTTAACATATAACTTCAATAATGTTCCAAACAGAGAATTCTTTTGTCTTCAGAAAAGCAAAGGAACGGGCGCTACCTCTCATGTGACTGAGCTCATGGCTGCTGGCAGACATCTGACTTATTCCCCTCTCATTCGGCCCCACTTCACAGTAGAAGCCTCAAACAAGTTTCTAAAGACGGTTGACATCTAGTGGAAGCCTTAGGAAGTGCAACATGACCGATATCCCACTGTGTCTTCGTTAAGGGCTGAGTTGAAAATCGACCAACCTCAGATTTACCACTTCCGGGTTGGATTTTTTCTCAGGTTTTTGCCTGCCATATGAGTTCTGTTATACTCACATACATCATTCAAACCGTTTTAGAAACTTCAGAGTGTTTTCTATCCAATACTACTAATAGTATGCATATATTAGCAACTGCGACTGAGGAGCAAGCAGTTTACTCTGGGCACCTCTGGGCACCTTATTCATCCAAGCTACTCAATACTGCCCCCAGCCATAAGAAGTTTTAAAGTATATTTTCCAAGATGACATTTAATCAATATTTAACATGATTTATAAGTTAGCAAACTATTGTGTGTGTGTGAACCTGTATGACCAGAAATGGGCTAAAAGAGGATCAGACCGAGAAACAAGCCGCTCTCGGTCACTCACACACATTTCCTTTTCATCGATCCGTGTTTCCCGAGTAGGGACTTTAGCCATGGAGACGGTGAACAGCCGCTTGGAGCGCGCTCAGAAGGGCTATCGACTGGAGGGCAGTGTGAGGGTATGGTCGGACTTCTTGAGGATCCACCTGCACCCCCGCACAATCTCTGTCATCCACGAGTACAACCATGACGGGTGAGAGCATCACCATAGGCACATGCAGTCAAATAGTAACAGCCAAAGATGCAGTTCTCCGTATCTCATTCCCAACCCAAAAAATGAAATCTTTACCCCGGGTTCGTATCCTATATCCAACCCCAACCCCCTCTTTATTTTACTGTCTTTTTTTATTCTTTACATATTTTAAACCAAATAGTTTGTTTTAATAAAAGTCAAGTTGAAGATGACAAGAAAAGGTTAACTATGATGGACCCTTGACCAACCAAAAACCTGAACTGGAAACTGAAAAGAGGGCATGAGGCCCTGAGCTGTCCCTACCAGTTCCAAAGTTTGGTTGATGAGTTGTTGAACAGATATGAACCTGAAAAATGATTAAGGTCACACACTACAGTACATTACCGTCCTATTATGTGGCTAGGTCGACTCCCAATTATTTCACACGGAGTGCGTTTCCCACACGCTACAGCAGAACTATCTTGGATTTCTCAGGAAAATGACTTTGTTTTGGCATTTGTGTTCTACAGGGAGGCCCACCGCCTGGAAACGTTTGGCCAGGGGGAGGCTCTGCTTCAGGGCTCAGTGCTGGAGGATCTGGAGGACAGACTACACTTCTTCATAGAGGAATGTGACTACCTACAGGTAACGTGACTCTCCAATAGGGGTTATCACAAACCCTGCTCCTGGAAAACTACATGTCTCGAATATCAAAAATATCCATATATCCATCCAAACATACTTTGTTCATTCTAAAGGCCCCATTCTGTACAATCACTCCTCGAATGGCTGAGTTAATCTGTTTGTCATCTCTCCTTTCTCTTTCTCCTGCTCTTCCTTCTGCCATCCCCCTCCCTCCCTCCCAGGGGTTCCAGGTGCTCTGTGACCTGGCTGATGGCTTCTCTGGCCTGGGTTCAAAGGTCACCGAGATGCTGCAGGACTCCTATGGGGGACGGGGCATCCTTACCTGGGGGCTCGCACCTGTTAGTCACCCAGACACAGTGAGTGACAAGAGGGAGGTTTTTGGCAGTGTGTTTTCAGGCAGTTCATCAGTAAGCACTGTTTTATTCAACAGTGTCATGTTCATTAGGGCACTCAATGGACAATTAGCATTTCTTATTGGCCAAGTCCAGATAGTCCCTCCCTGTTTGTCAGTTTTCTTCCGTTTGGTGCCTAATGAGCATGACCCAGGTGTTCTTGCCATGTAATTCATTGCCATGGGTTTTATTCGCTGTAAAATTGCAGATAGAAATGTATTTCAGAGTTCAGCTGAGATCTGTGATTTTGTTTTTATTTCACAATTTGCTACTGATTTAATGACTGGTTTTGTCCGTATCTCATAGTAATTGTGTTTCATGCACAGCTATTGTGCTGTGAATAAAGTCCTATGACATTGTTCTTCTGTTGCTTTCCTCAGACCCCGATGAAGGAGCTCTACCACCTGTTGAACTACTCCTTAGGCATGGTCCACATGGCCAATAACAGCTCGTTCTTCTGCCCTTTGACCCTGAAGGGCGGGCTGGGCAGACGGCCCGCCCAACCCCCCTCCTTCCCCCACCTCAACTACGACGTGAGTCAGACAGACGCCACCCTCTTTTCCCATCTATCATCTGTCTATTCCCACATTTTGGTAGTCATTTATTAATTATTTCGCTGAAAATATATAGACTAAATTGAGCTGTAGTGTAAATGACTGAAATTGCTCTCCCCCACCATTGCTTGAGAGGATGCTATAACAGTTGTTTTTAGCATGCCAACCCTAAGATGTCCTACAACCCCAGAAATGAATGTGTGTGTGTTTCTCTGTCTATTCCAATCACTCTGTCTTTTCGGTCTCCTCCAGCCCTCACTGTGGTACCACTCCAGCTCTGTGCTGGCTCTGGCCCTGGACTCCCTTACTGTCCCTTACAGGCTGAGGCACAACAGCACCCCCATGTGGGAGTTTGCAGACGCACTGGCAGTGTCCGGGAGAAAGGTGAGAGCTGGGTGCTTTCTTTGAATCCATTACCGCTCCATTAAATCAAGCTATTTACATTGCTAACCCTACTGCTATCTCTTATGTCCGATTTTTCTTTCCTTTCCAATGAGACTAACCTGGTTAAATAAATAACCTGTGAAAGGTCTGAAAGGTTTAGACAGGAATGACTAAAATAACAGCTCAAGCTAGACTGCAGCTCTGGTTGGCTTCAGTTATCACCCTCAAATAACATTTAGAAGGGAATGTCCAGGGCACAAGATAATCATTATGTCTTCCCCACAGCCTACTATACATTTAACAGATTTACAGTGTGTGAGAGACCAGGGTCATATTGATTAGTGGTCACACAACAAACAAAAAAACCCATTTGAAAACATTTCTTGTTGGCCAAGTCTGTGTAGTTCCTCCCTGTTTCAGTCTGTTTTCTTCTGTTTGGTTGGTGCCTGATGACGGCCCGCCCAATTTTTTATTTTTTTATTACTATAGTCTATTTGGTAAGTATTTTCTTAACTCTTCTTGAACTGCACTGTTGGTTAAGGGCTTGTAAGTAAGCATTTCACGGTAAGGTCTACACTTGCTGTATTCGGCGCATGTGACATAAAGTTTGATTTGATTTAATGAACATGTGTTTTTCCTCAGGTGGTGGCTGCGTACGGAGCCCTCCCCTTTCCGATGATGCAGGGGTGCTCTCTCCCCGACGCCCTAGGTGACTGCGTGGATGTGTTGCCGTGGAAACCCCTATCGGCTTGCCCCGAGCTGGGCGATGGCCACTGCTTCGGCCAATCAGTGACCCTCAAGGGTTTAGAGGGGCAGAGTCTGGTCAGGTGAGACAAAACATGGCTGTTATGTTTAGAGGTTGACCGATTAATCGGAATTGCCGATTTCAAGTTTTCATAACAATCGGAAATCTGTATTTTTGGATGCCAATTTGGCCGATTTTAAACGTTGCTCTGGTGTTAATGTGCATTGCTGTAACGTTGCGGCCCCATCTGCAGCCAGCTGAGACCAGGGATGCAGCCGCCCACCCAGCTGCATAGCCTTGACTGTGGGGAAGAGGTGCTAGCCTCCTACATCAATGCTCACTACCCCGCTACGCCTTTGTGAGTGTCATTCCTGCATACACAATAGCACCCATTTTCTCACACACACTTACACTCATGCACTGACAATGGCACACACTCACATAGGCAGGCTTCGAGACATGGCCACATACACATGGACGGATTCAACAAACACACACACGACTGTAGTAGTTTGATAGACCACACCAAACCAATCCTGCTGTTTAAATCATGAAAATCACAATTGACCATTTCCTCATTCTCCCTGTGCAGTTCGGTCCAGCTTGTATCCAGCCCCAGTAAGCTGACCCCGCCCTTCCCACAGATATTCAGCCAATCCTTGGGTCCACAGGGCTTTCTGCAGAGTCAAGCCCCTCCCCCCAAAAGTGAGTAAATCTAATCCTAATGTTTCTCTGACATTTCTGGTCCATTTATCTAACTGCGCTTTCTTCTTTCAAGTTATTTTCAAAGTTTGTCTGTTTGTCTCTCTCTGACTCAGTCTGTTTCTGTTATCAAGTTTTATTAGTCATATGATCAGGATACACATGGTATACACCATCCAATGAAATGCTTGCTTGCACGTTCCTTCTCGGCAATGCAACAACAATAATAAAATATAAGAATACGAACATAAAGTAAATGACTCAGTAGAATATATCATTTTTGAAGAAGTATAATATAGGAAGGCATGATTTTTTTTGTATCTGGGAAGGGGGGGGATTAGGGGGCAAGTGTTTTTAAATTGTGCAGTATTAATAAATAGTAATAGTAAAAGCCATTTCATCTGGCTACACAAGTGATTGTATATGCATATTCTACCCTTCCTCGCTCACTCCCTGTCACTTTAGATCCCTGCCTCAGAATCCCTAAATAAGTCTATTCTATTTTCATGCCTCACTATGCTTGTATCCAACAGTCTCTCATTATTGTCAGGTCTATACCTCTCACCTTATCTCCCTCTTCCTATCCTCTCTTCCACAGAGCGGTCCTGTGCGGTCTCCTCCCTCCCCGTGCTCACCTCCCTGCAGTCTTCCCCGGCCCTGGGCCCGTGGCTGTCGGAGCTGCACCGCGGTGCCAGCACCCTGGACCCCCGCCGCATCGCCCCCAGCTTCCTCTCCCAGGGGCCTGAGCTGACTGACTTCCAGGAGTCCCTGGAGCAACTCCACCTCCTGGCCCGCTGTTACCGCAACGATAGCGGAGGCATGATGTGCTCCTCCTCGGAAGAGGACGACGATGATTGATTGACTGACAACTGCTGAACCGCAAGAGTCATTTTCTGTTTCCCGCATTGTTAGTCCAGAATGATTTTTGCGCACTCCATACCATCTGAATAGATGGGTCTCAATTGACATTGACTAGTATTGACAGACCCACCCATCCACATTGTATATTCTTCTCTGTGGATCTGATCGCATTCATAAAGACACAGTGAGACTTGATAAGGATTGTGAATTCTGGTTGGAAAGAATGCTGTTTATTTTTCTTTTTTACCATTTATTTAACCAGGTGGGCCAGTTGAGAACAAGTTCTCATTTACTACTGAGATGGCGACAGAGAACGGTTATGGTAAAAGATTGAGGTTTTAACTGACAAAAGATATTTGGACTGTGAAACTCAGTCATTAAATCAAGGAGAGACAAAATAAGAGGATAGAAGGAAAGGTCAATGAAGGGAGAATGTTGGTTGGTGATATGTTGGAGCAGCTAGTGAAGTTAATTTGCCACATGCACAGGACACAAAAGGTGTAAAACAGTACTGTCTAATTCTAACCTTGCGAGCTATTTGACAACAATGCAGTGATGATAATAATATAGAATACTTTTTTTTTAAACACAAGAACTACGATGTGAGTTAAAGAAACGAGAGAATGCAAGTACTGTATATATGTGTATCTGCAAATGTGCTTTATACAACTGTCCAGTTACTGTCAATAGTTTCCCAAATTAAGATAACATAGGTCATGGTAGATTTCTGCTAGAATCTGTGGCAGGGAGGAAATTAAAGGTGCAGTAATCTTTTATATCGTTTTTCTGTCCTTGCCACTAGATGGCAACATTGAAGCTATGGCCAAAAAATTAGCGGAATGCTAAGAAAGAGCTGTTATCTTTATCAAGCCCTTGCAACAAGGAGATGGATTACATTACGCATCCATTTCTGTCAAAAGTTCAAATCATTTGAAAAATGATAAAATATACAAAAGTTGCATGGCTGGCCCCTAGGCACATATATGGTAGATGCTTTGCCTACAGCTTGAAACTATCTTCTTAGTGTGTCTATTTGTGAGAATCAGGTTGGCTGTAGCCTTTGACAAATACAGAATTATGCCAACACACCCATAGCTCATTAAGCGGGAAGCTGACCAGAGGCTGTTAACCGACAATTTCCCCTATCATTCTATGACACGAAGTCAAAAGAAGATAACAAACTTGAGGTTTTCAGAAACAGAGAATTAGATGTCTGAAGTCTGTCTTCTTCCAGACAGCTTAGATCTCTTATTCTTTCACGGACCATTGTGAACATGAACTCCTCCAGCAACTCTAGCTTGGACTCCACCTCCCCGGATTCGGGCCGCCTGATTTCGAGCACCGTCCTGGGGTTGTGCTGTGCGCTGGGCCTCCCTGGTAACATAGGTGTCCTGGTGGTCATCCTGCACCGCACGTCCCGACGCCCCAACTTCACCCTGTGCCTCATGCTGAACCTGGCTTCCTCCGACATCCTGTGCCTGGCCACGGTGCCCGTGTGGATCTATACTCACCGGCAAGGCTGGACTCTGGGCCGTGCTGCATGCAAGTTAGCCACCTTCCTGCTCTACCTCAGCCTGTATGCTAACGTGCTAACGGTTACTCTA